>NC_143580.1:86016634-86326925 GCF_048544385.1 Mastigoproctus giganteus | reverse complement strand
ATTTTATTCTAGTATTTTACATTGTTGGAATACTGAAACTATTCCTTCTGCTAGGTAATCATGACTGCTCTCATCCCAAGAACAATGTTTTCTGCTATCCAATTTCATCAGCTATTTTTGATCAGCCACTGTTGTCACTTACTATTACATGTTTGTGACGAGTTTGGCTCGCGTGGGAAAACAATCTAAACAGACCATTTCCTTCTCAAGGCCACTTTTTTCTTTCTTGTATATACCCTGTCAATGTCATTTTTGTACCCCTTCAAATCCAAATATCTCTGGATCAAAAAGGATAAATACCTTCTAAAATTAATTGATGATATTGTCAAACTTGAAATTCTTCAGCTGTTTGAAGACGAAATTTTACCGACACTAGAGCAACTACCTGTACAACAACTAGCTAGCAATGTGCCAATTGGCAAACGTGAATGTTTATCTATCACCATGCAATCTGATTCATTTCGCAATCGATAGCCCTACGATAATCTATTAGAACCAGAGGAGCACCTTTGCAATCTTCAACTACACTACTAAGCACATCTGGCATGACATCCAAATATACCCTCTCCAAACACGGAAACCATCGCAAACCAAATGAACCTACAAAAGCCAATATTCTTGTTCCACATCCAGTACCGGTGCAAGCCCAAATATGCCCCGTCTTGTGTGTCATGTGTTTGCTTCTCATCTGATTCAATGTCTAACACTCAGAACACTTGGCACCAATCTTTCAGTTCAAACATGTCCCAGAGGGTCCTACAGGATACTAGACATATATAGAATTTTTTAAAATTTATTGTACTATGCAGTTCCACCCAGCTTTCCTGACAACCTGACAACCTATTTACGATGCTGTACCACTGAACAATGTAGATTTCCTCGTAGAGGTTCCATTTAAGGCAATGTAATGTCCATATCACATGTTACATATATTGTACATACATACCGTACATACAATATATGTAATACCACGAAGATATTTAACACTATTAAGTCACAACATTAGGTTTTGGTGATCTCCAATTTCCAAGGATCCAACTGACACTTGTAGGTCCACCATGAAGATTCGAAATGAGAAGTGAAAACCAGGAATTGTGGTTACAATAAAAAAGGCAACTTTTCATCAGACCCAAACAGTCCCAAAAGTAGAGCAATTAACCATACAGGGGAAAACTTCAATCAGTCTCTATGTACAGTCCCTGGAACCACAATAATGCCACAGCATCACAGGTTATCCATCGAGAATTCAGTCACAACGCAATCAAACCGAATTGTGGTGGTGGCTTAACCCTCCACTGGACCCCCAATTTCCCTGATACAAGCCTACACGAAAAGCGTCAGCGGTCTCCGCAGCAACTGCTCTGAATCACCCGTTAGTGGAGGAGGCATATGGAGGATGTATCTTGAGGTTCTTTAGAAGTGGTAGTGTTCACAGGGTAGACTTTCATAATAATATTTCGTTCTAATGTAGCACGTCATGCCATTTTTATCTGTCATTCAGTATCTGGCTCATGCTCTTCCAACTGCAAGAAGATCCTCCTTTTCTTAAATAATTAGGCATGGAATTTTTTATTATTTATTTTTTTTTATTGTCATCCCCTGGTCACCTTTCTATTGTACGAGAGGTGACCAGGGGATGCCCACAAGGATTGGTTTTTGGACCACTAATGTAGAACCTCGTTTCGGAGGACTGGTTGCGTAGGGACTTCGAGCATACAGAGATGGTGGCAAATGCCGACCATCTTGTCTTGCTTATTGAAGGAAATACACGGATGCAACTCGAAACCAGGTCGTAGCAGGTTTTGTTTGAACTTAATAACTGGTGTAGGTTACATAAACTGGCTGTATCAGGAACCAAAACAAGGACAATGGTCCTTAAGGATCAATTTTCGAGTAGAAGACCCCCGGTGGTTAGGATGAATGGGTCGAGCCTAATATCGGCAAGGCAATAAAAATATCTAGGCATTAGGTTTGACGGATCTTTGACTTTCAACTCACATGTTACTTATCTATCAGAAAAGGTGAGGAAATTTATTGGGATGATTACACGAATCACTACAGCTGGCTGGGGAATAAAAGGTAAGGTGCTGAACTTGCTATATGAATGTGTATTTATCCCCATGATAACGTATGGTGCACCAATTTGCTTTGAACGTGTAAGTGGAAAAGTATTTACTAGAAAGTTCAGTTCCATTCAAAGAGTAATGCTCCTTAGGATGTGCATGGCATGCAAAAATGTGTCGATCCCAGCTTTGCAGATTGTGACTGGAAAATTGCCTATTGATCTGCATTTATTGTATTGTGCATTGGCACACTTTATCCGCCGTGGCATTCCCTGTTCTTTTCTGAATATACAGGTGAACATTTTGGCAAATCAGGAAGGAAGGGAGAAGAATCTGGGATGCTTTGGTCTGGCAAGAACGTTGCAGTTTTTGTGATAAAGGGCAGATTACACAAAAAAATTTTCCCAGATTTAAGAAACGCAGCCTGGATAAAATTCAAATGGTTTGCCCCAAACTTACAAGCAGGCTATGTTCTTATTAACTGGTCATGGTTCGATTAATGCAAAGTTGCATGATTTAGGAATTAATGAAAGATCTAGTTGCCATTGTGGCAAAAGAGAATCACGGGAACATATTATGTACAACTGTGAGGAGTACTGCATTCTACAAATTGAATTGGTATCTCAGGTTAGTAATCTCAATCTTATGGCAGAAGGCTGCGAGACAATTCTAGTTGATAAACAGGAGAACTTTTTGGCTTTCCAAGCATTTGCAACTGCAATATTTCTTAGGCGGAAGACTCTTCTGCATCTGGAAGCCTTGGATTTGTAATGCGTTATGGTGTAGTTCCGAATTACCTAAAGTTCTGTGAAATCGTGGAGGCTTGAGTCTGCTATATCCACTGCAACTCCAACTCCTTGTGCTCAATTACCTAAAGTTCTGTGAAATTGTGGAGGCTGGAGTCTGCTATATCCATTGCAACTCCAGTTCCTTGTGCTGGCATTTCTGTCCTCGCGGCTCGTTGTGCTGGTATTTCTCTTCTCGGCAGCTCCTAGTGTGCTGGCTTTCCAACAGACTGTGAACAGATGCAGATCTTTCCAATGAAGTTTGGACTTTGTCTGAAATTTAATTATATGTATATTTAATTTTTTATGTAATTTGATTATTTTTCAATTTGTTCATATCAACCTTTTTTGGTCATGGCAGTTTTTTCCCTCCCTGTATTTGGGCAAACAGGAGAGGGAGTATATAAGAGTATTTCTAAATTATGTGTAACTGACAGCGGGGTTGCCATTGGTTGGCTGGAACCGCTTTAAGTAATAAATATCAATGTATATCAGATGTTCCCTGCTAAATTCTGGCATCATAAATTACATTGCAGTAAGGTTTTTTCCCTATGCAGGGTGTTTCAGTTAAACGTTTCAGAACTTCTAAGAGGGGTAGGGTACATCCTGACAACTCGAAATCATATAGCAATGTGGGGTCGGAAATGCTTTCCTGAAGCGGTGTTGTACACAGAAGCACCATAAAGAAAAGAGACCGTAAGTGAGAAATCGTTTTAATAATACATGAAAAGAAGCAAAAGGTACATGGATTAAAGTAAGTGTTCGAAGTTTCTTCCACGGGCTACAATGCACGCCTCACATCTCCGACGCATGGACATCCGAACATTCTGGAATACTCCAGGCGAATTTCGAATTTCTTCGGCAGCTACTGCGATTCTTGCAACCAGCTCCTCAGCATTGTCAACAGGGGTGTCATAAACTAGCGATTTCATATGACCCCAGAAATAAAAATCAAGACATGATAGGTCGGGTGACCGAGCAGGCCAACGCATGGGACCACCACGTCCGATCCACTGTTGACCAAATGTGACATCCAGGTAGTTACGAACATCTCCCCTATAATGGGCAGGGGCTCCATCGTGTTGGAACCACATTGTCTGTTGCGTCGATGCAGAAATCTGTTCATCTCTCAAAAGTTGTGGCAATACTTGCTGCAGAAAGGTCAAGTAGATAGGTCCGGTTAGACGACACGGTAACAGGTAAGGTCCGATGAGGTGATCTCCCATAATACCGGCCCATACATTGACCGAAAATCGAATCTGTGCTGCACGACGTCGCACGACGACTTCTGTGTACAATACCGCTTCAGGAAAGCATTTCCGACCCCACATTGCTATATGATTTCGAGTTGTCAGGATGTACCCTACCCCTCTTAGAAGTTCTGAAACGTTTAACTGAAACACCCTGTATAAATTAACTTTCTGGGTGACCCTAATGTAATGGTTTTTTTTTTTTTTTTTCCCTCCTCCTTCCAGACGTCAAGAATGACGTTATTTAAGTGTACGCAGCCCACTGTTAATTGAAATGGTACCGCACATCCTATACCTACCGGAATAAATTAAGACTTCCGTTCTTATAGCTAGAGGCTAACTTACACATATTCCGCCATTGACCTCCAACGTAATTTTTAACGTAATCAGACCGATGTCAGTATTTTTCTCTAGCCTAATCATCTTGGGTCTGCTCTAATCGCAGGAGTACACGTCTTCTTCGAAAAACCTTCAAGGCTGGAACTCTAAAGTTCCTTCGCCGCAACGAGACTTGCCTCACATCCTGGTTTCAACAAATGAAGATGAGGAACATTATCTACTAATTATTCTCTCAGGTCTTGATACTCGTGGTCATTAAACAAGACGTATTTCCAGTTCTCTCGTGTCGCGCAAACCCACATTGTTCGCTCGCCGACCCCCAAGGCATTAAAAAAAAAAAAAAAAAACGAGTCTTGTCCAGTAATAAAGAATGCGGACTGCAAATTTCGATTGAATGAGGCAGGCATACCTCTGCTAAATCTGTCGACATAGAAAAAAAATTTTGAAGTGAAACTTTTTTTAGGCGTGCTCCGGGAAGTTTTCAGATGAGAGTAACTTGCTTTCGTGGATTGACAAAAACCGCAACGAAAATGCGAATGTTGCCAGAAGTACACGCACTCTAAAGAGCTAACTATCGTACTAGACTAAATGGCGCGGTTCTCATGTGGTCATCGCAGTTAAGTTGGTTTAGTAATTGGGAAGATGGTTGACTTCCTTTTTTTTTTTCCTTTTGTTAACTTCGGGAAAATATTCTTCTGATTTTCATATCATTTAATTTTGTTAATTGGTAATGCGCTTTATATGTTTACTTTTATTGTTGCCTGTGAATAGTATTCCTCCTATTTCGCTTATTAGAATCGCCATTAATGGAATAGTAGATCAGTTCCCTTACTACATACCGTATAGTGAACAGTATTTTGTTATGGAGAGTTCATCGTAAAGTCATTTGATCGTACAGTGAACCAATCGTAAAACAAGTGTAAAGCGCGTTTAGGGTCTAACGGCATCAGGAGTTTCCCCCCATCTCTGCGTAGTATACTTTGTCGTGTGTTACAGTACGCTGTCAAGGCCTGAGATTTAAAAGTGTATGAATATTGAATAGTGTAGTGTCATGTACTGTTGTTCGTCTATTTAGCCGTTGGATCCCTATTGGGGCCCATGGTTGTCCACATTTAGCCCCGTGGAGGCAGACCAGGTACCCAGTAATATTATTTTATCACTCTGCTGGCAGGCCCTGCCACCTAGTTTCCAGAGATTTCAGTGGCTAGGGGCCGACCGAGCTAGCCTGGTGGGTAAAGTGCCTGCCTAGCAACCCAAAGGTCGCGGGTTCGAATCCCGCCTCGGGCTTGGATATCACGATGGTGCCGCACTATCCGGTTGGATCTCACGGCCACGATACACAAAGGAAGCAGGAAAAAACTGGTTCTTTTGTGTAATGCTCACATCATACGATAAAAAAAAAAAAAAAGCAAGGCGCAATTTTCGAGGGTAAGACACTAATGAGGTTGGAAGCCAATAGGGTGATGCACGATTCAATTTGGAGGGTTAATTTTCTGATTGTGTAGGGCATACGTTGCATAGGCAGAGTGGGGTGAGATTGAAGACTGGGGAGAAAAGACAGAAATATGGGGAAATAGGGAAGGCGACTACAGGGAATGTCAGCAGGGCATGCTCATGACCAACCAGGAGGAAAAGTGTGGGTTGGCAGGGATGGGAGGAGGCAAAGGACTGGTGACATCCCCACCAGTGGAAGGGAAAGAAAGGTGGGCCAAGCAAGAGCGCAGCCACAGGCGTACATGCAGTGTAACAGCAGTTTCATCAGTTAAGTAGGTCATTCCCAAGACTGTCCCGTCCATGGTTTCTAAGGTCCAGTCTAGTGGTTGTTGGTGGGACAGGGTCCAATCCAAGGTTGGTCAGAGTTAAACAGGTCAGATTAAGCAATCCATGGCTTTTCGATTTAGTCTGTTGCACTGTTTGATCATGTGACAGCATCCCGACATGGTTGGATTGACTCCAGTAAGTTTTGTCTGTTTGGAGCAGGTTATTTGATCCAGGTGTTAGGTGACTAGTAGTAATCAGTGGTAGGTCCAGTTTAGGAGTCCTTGTCGTTCTTGGGAGTAAACCCCACCAAGATTTCTTGTACAGCTGGGGGTCCCGTCCAGGCACAGGGTCAGATCCAAGTACATGTGCTGTCTGTGATCATGGGGTCACAGACAGTGTTGCAGTTCCCACTCCATGCATGAGTTGGCTAGGCACCTCTGTAGCCAGGTGGGCAGGAGCAGCAATGCATAGCACATGCTTCTTGATTTGACCAGGGTTCAAGTCCGTGATGACCAAATACGGAGGATGCGGAAAGGTCAGGGAATGACCATCGCATATCCCCGGAGCAATATGGCCTTAGTTGCTAATGCTCCTAAAAACCAAATAATAACAATAACAATGTTTTCTGAGTGGTGGAGTTGGCACCGATTGTTGATCTTGAAGCAGGTGAGGTTCGGATGTATCTGATATCCTACGAAAAGATCTGGGGCAGAGCGGGTGAAGGCCCTGGAGAAGATTGGCACTCAGGTTCAGGGTATGTCTGGCGTCTTGCAAAAAGATCTTGGGCAAAGTGGGTGAAAACTGTGTAGTTGTTCTCCTCAGTAAGAAGATAGTGCTCCTGGTCTTGTGGTGAGAAGTGGATGTCTGTGATGAGTCTGCATTGCAAGTTTTCGCAAAGATGACAGGAATACATTAAGTGATCGCATGTCTCGGTTTCACCAGTGACAGAGAGGGGTGTCACTCAATCTGAAGCTTTCCTCGGATCGTTCCATGTCCAGTTAGGAGGTATGTTGTTTGCAATCCGGTTGATAACCACTGTGGGAAGCGCGGACACACGGTTTGCACGTCCGGGATTAACTTTCATATGATGGCACCCTTTGATGACATCTCCCATCGTGTCTGCCAGACATGTAGTAGGTGAGTAGCAAGGAATTTTCGTTCAATTTTTGATTCATTTGCAGGGTCAGTTGTGATACCAAGGCCAGTGATTTCTTTTCCTTTTGATATGTGGTGCAGCAGCCCACGATAAACCACCTCGTAAAGCGGGGGGGGGGGGGGGTACGCTGTAAGGTGTATAGCGCACATATACGTGCAATGCGTCCGTGGATTGACAAAAATCACCAAGAAAATGATTCATCTCTCCCTACCATTGTACCACTCCGTACCAGACACGAGCGATGCAAGACCCAATCCGTACCCCTACTGATTGCGTCATGCTATTTCTTACGTCATTCTCCGCCGTAATAATCTTGGTTTAGTTAGAATTCAAAATTCATATTCAGCTCTGCAATTAGTAGAACTTGTAAGAAATCATTTGAAAAATTTCAATATCATATCAATTCAATTTCAATTTTTCAATATCAATTTTTTATTTTGTTAACTTCGAGAAAATATTCTTCCGATTTTCATATCATTTCATATCATATTAATTTTGTTAATTGGTAATGCAATAAAGTTTAAATCTGTGCTTTATATGTTTACTTTTATTGTTGCCTGTGAATAATATTCCTCCTATTTTCGCTTATTAGAATCGCCATTAATGAAATAGTAGATCAATTCCCCTACTACAAAAGTGAACAGTATTTTGTTATGGAGTGTCCATCGTAAAGTCATTTGATGGTACAGTGAACCAATCGTAAAACAAGTGTAATTCGCGCGTTTTATGTCTAACGGCACCAGCAGTTTCCCCTATCTCTGCGTAGTATACCTTGTCTTGTGTTACAATGTTTTTATCATATTGTTCCCAACAATATGATAAAAACATATTGTTGGATCAACTGGTGACGATGCTAGTATTATGTTAAAATATGGTTGTGAGTCGCCTGTATTATATTTGTCTTAACCATACAATACATTTAGCTGTATGCGATGTTTTGTACAAGAAAAGCATGAGTTACGAAGGAAAATGAAGTTGAAACAGTTGATCATATTCAACTGTATTATTAACTTCTCCATTATTCAGAAGATTTCTCTTTTGATGAAGAGAATGTGTTGATGCTGACCAATTAGAATTATCGAAGTCTTATGACTTAAAGAAAAATATTCAAATTGTTCGTCAAACAGTAAAATATTTTAAGAAGTCTACTGTGTGCAACGGTTTTCTACAACAGAAAATAAAATGTGAATTAGGATATGAAATGGAATTAATCACAGATGTTAACACACGTTGGGATTCATTACTTGATATGAACTTTTTTAAGACTGTTTCAATTCATTAAAGCAGCTCTTGAAGATCTCGGTAATATGGATTTAATAAAAAATCTCAACATTCAATTGCTTCACGATATGAGTAACTCCTTAAAGCCGATTAAATTAACTATAGAAGTACTTAGTAGACAAGATGCAAATCTTTATTCAGCACATTTGGCAGTTTACTTTATGCTAAAAAATTCTGGAAGAAATTCCAGGGAATTTAGGTCAAGAACTATTAAATGAAACGAAAACTCGTATAAATGAACATAGAAATGAAAATCTTGAAGACATTTTGGATTTTTTTGTAAGTGCTAATAGATTACCAAAAAAAAAAGGCTTATAGATTTTGCAAATTAGGCTGTTTCCAAGTAAAATTGTTCAATTTAATGACAATCAAACTAATTATAATGAGAATGTTCCGAATATTGTACACCATATGACAATGGAAGAAAAATTAAAGACATTTTAGAAAAAGCAAAAAATCTTCGTCCTCCACTTTCAGAAACAAATTTTAATAAATGAAAGCAAGAATTTATGTTATTTTTAAGTACTAAACGAAAAACTGAATATCTGGACAAATTATATTATGCTTTATTAACAATTCAACCTACATCGATAACTGCTGAGCGAACATTCTCCGTTGCGGCAAACTTTTGCACTAAAGTACGTTCTACACTAGTGGTTTTCGACCGAGGCACCGCAACATTCCAGGGGTGCCACTCAGTATTGCCAATTTAGCGGTTTTCCTGCTAGATCTAGCGGAATTGCTTCAGGTTTGGCTGATTAAAATATGTAATAGCGTATAGCGGTTTTTTTTTTTAGCGAAATGAGTTTAAATGTAAAATATTAAAATATGTTTAGCATTTTATATATTTTGGCAATGTAACATTTAAATTAAGAAATATTTATTTGACGATATAAATATTTCATAATTGAAATGTTTTATTGATATACATCGTAAACATAGTAGGGATATCTTATTTAATAGTTTTTTTTTTTATAAAGCGAAGAATCGGTTTTATATTATTCAGGGATCCCCTGAGGGGAACCACAACAATTTCAATACGTAGTTACACTCACGGTCAAACGATATGACCGTTGGTTCATAGCTTTAAATTGTTCAATCAAATCTAAAAATGTGGAAAAAATTCTAATGAATTAGCCCCACCTTTTTTTGAAACCGTGAAGGAATGCCATTGGATTATTTTTCTTCGTCGTAATTGAATCATCTGGAGAAAGAAAATTATAGGGATGAATAACCTCATCATGGGTATAATTAATGTCCTTGTAGAGATCTTTAAATGCAGGCCATCCATCACTGATAATTCTTCTACCTAACAATATTCTTCTTACAATTGATAAGTTGTTTTATCTATATTTTCTACCGGAACTAAAAAAAAAACATCGTTTGGTAATTCTTTCAAATGCACCAAAAACCCATTGTGTTCCTATTAGTCGTCCTCTATTATTTTATTATTAGCTATACGGTGCAAGGAAGCCTGAGGCTTATGCTGCACCAGCCGAAAAAAAAAAAAAAAATTCTGAATTATTGAGAGAGAGAAGTAGAAGGGAATCATCAAGAAAGAGAACAATGATATCCATCTCAGGATCCTGGGTATCCAAAGCCCATATTCACCAGACGTGAGTCCCTGGGGTTATTATATATTTTCTTTTGAAAAATGCTGATTCATCAATTTCAACTTCGATAGGTATTCCATTTTCTGAAATCCCCCTAGTTAACTATCTTAATCAATTATTGATATCATGCAGATCTCCTTCAGATCTTTGCATTTTCCAATAAGTGTTTATTTTATTTTATTTTTTTATTGATATTTAAATGAAGAGCAATGGGATCTTGATATCAATCTTAGGACCAGAAGTATAGAAATAATAAATTTGGAGATAACGCTAATGTACATCAAAATATCATCAAAAAATGATTTATGTCTAATACTCTTGGTTTTACGGCAAGGTTTCTTACAACCTCATCTAAACATATCAGTTTTACATTCACTTTTTGTTAGCCGCATTTCAAGTTTGCAAACTTCACCAAAAGTTGTACTTTGCAAAATGTGATTTTTTGCCAACCAAGAAATCAAGTGATTAATATTGCCACTGCATAAATTCACCAACTCCGTTAAACGGTAGTTATTTTTGACTTCTTCCTCAGAATAAACTGCATTTGATATGCAATTTGGAGGTTTTGCCTGGACATAATATAGGGTCTTAATTTTTTTTTATGGCGCCCATTAATAGGATTTAACCCAAATGAAAATTTAAAAAGTTGGCGGGGTGTTAAAAACAGCCGATTTTGAGCATGCGGCTAGCGGGAAGTATTATTAAGAGTTGGCAACACTGGTGCCACTCGCTTAGGACGGCTTGAAACAGCACGGGTTTCACTATAACACGGTTTTCAGTTAAGTTTAAGTCTACGACAAGGCCTTTGGTATCATAATACATAGTCGTAAAGTTAGTTTTATGACTATAAAGTTCCATCGCCCCGAAAACTCCTGTTCGTTTATATTTTTGTATCTTAACTTATAATAAATTTATTAGTTTTCAGAGGAAGCAATAAACTTTGCCTAAGTTTAAGCCAAAATTTTACAGTAATAACCTAGACACGTACTCCACATATATGGTGCATTGTTGTAGACTAGGTTGTATTCGTACATATATGCTACGGTGCCACTCTACTGTCTCACATGCATATGTGCCAATAGCTCTCCTCAGGCAGTCAGTGTTACATCCTGAAGAGACAAGGTAATAGCTTTTCAGACTTTTTATTTCACAATTTATTTTTTACCCCTTTAAATATGAAACAATGAATTAAAAAAGGAAAAGTAATGAAAGTGGTGGAGCTACAAAACGTAAATGGCTTACATTTGAAAAAAACTTGATATTATCAAGTACCATGAAGATGGTGCATCGTATGCTAAAATCGCGCGTGAAAATGGAATGAATGAAGCATCAGTGCGAACAATTATTCGAAAGGATCAGTATAAAGAGCAGGGAATTTCTACAGCATCTTACATGATAACTAAGCAAAGAAGTTCGCTATTGATTAATATGTAACGTCTTTTATTGATATGGATAGAAGATTGTAATCAAAAGAGAATTTCTTTGAGTCAAAACATCATTCAAGCCAAAGCCATGAGCTTTATAACACGCTGAAGGAAACAGAAGAAAATGAAGAGGAGAAGACTAAAGAAATATTTAGCCAGTCGTGGTTTGTTTTTTCGATTTAAAAACCATGTTGGGCTTCACAATGTTCGTATCCCAGGTGAAAGTGGAAGTGCAAACAAAGATGCTGCTGAAAGATTTCCCAGTGAATTGAAAGACATTGAGGAAGTGGCTACAAGGACAAACAACTTTTCAATGCTGATAAAACTGGACAGTTCTGGAAAAAAATGCCCTCACGAACTTTTTTAGCTGAAAATGAAAAGGCCCAACCTGGATAAGCAGCATCAAAAGATCGTTTAACACTTTTATTGGATGGAAACTCATCTGGGGATTTTAAATTGAAGCCCCTACTCGTGTTCAGAGCAGAAAACCCAAGCGCTCTAAAGGGTTGCGTGAAAAGCACATTGCCCGTAATTTGGCGATTCAATCAAAAAGCATGGATTACAAGAGAATTGTTTACAGAATGGTTCACAAATTATTTTTGTCCAACGGTTGAACATTACTGCAAAGATGAAGTTCAAAATTCTGTTGCTTTTAGACAATGCACCAGGCCATCCACCCGCAATTTCTGATCTCAATGAAAATACAAAAATATGCTTTCTTCCACCTAACAGAACGTCTCTCTTACAACCCATGGATCAAGGTGTAATTGCTACATTCAAGGTGTATTATCTGCGGCGAACTTTTTCCCAAGCGATTGAAGCTTCAACAGGAGTGGGATCATCATCTTTACAAACATTTTGGAAAAATTATAACGTCAGGAATGCGATCGAAAATATATCTGCATCTTGGCTAGAAATCACTGCTAACAACGTGCATTCTGTTTGGCAGCATGTTTTGCCCCATTTGGCAATTGATTTCACTGGTTTTGAATCGCAAGTTCAGGCAATTGCTGAAGACCTTGTGAAGATCGGAAAAGACTTGTGGTTCGAAACTTTGAACACTGCCAACGTACCTGACTGCATTGACTCACTTGCAAATGACAGATGATGCTTGTTTTGTTTGCTTGTTTTTAGGAGCATTAGCAACTAAGGCCATATTGCTCCGGCATATGCGGTGGTCATTCCCTGACCTTTCCGCATCCTCCGTATTTGGTGGTGACGGGCTCGAACCCCGGCCTAATCAAGAAGCGTGTGCTACGCACTGCTGCTCCTTCCCACCTGGCTACGGAGGCGCCTACAGATGATGCAACTCTCACTGAAACTGATGAGCAATGTGCATAAGAAGAGGAAAAGCAGTTCTGAAATGGATAACACTGAGTTGGCATCAAAAGAATTTAACAGAAGAATTGGAGAAAGTTTTTCGGGGAGTTGACATAGCCTGTGAGGCAATTATAAATGGAGATCCGAATGTTGAATGTAGCATCAAGATACGGCAAATTTTACAAGATGGGATTCGATGCTACCAAGAGCTGTACGCCGAGAAAAAGAAGAGAAGGCTTCACCAGACTTCATTATTGAAATACTAAACAAACAAAAAAGCTTTTTTCTCATCTCTCATGATGTTACCTTTTCATTAATAAAATTTTTGCAGTATTCTTTTATTTCAAATCCTTTGGCTATCAAGTGCAAATTGTTTATAGATTTATTATAATTTGTTTATAGACTGTTTCTCTGGTACACATTCAATTAAAACCCATTATAATTATACATCAATCAGCACGGTTTCGGTACCAATTATCAGTGCTTCTAAATTGGTGTATATACAGGTCAGACTACTTAGAAGAAGATCCATCCAGATAGCTGATAAGCATCATTTTCCTAATATAAGTTCGGGCCCCCCAACATTTTAATCACAACCCTTATTGTTAAGGTGCTATTTTACGCAATCTTTGTTTTGACTTCAATAATTTATCTACATATAGAAAAGAGAATGACTAATGTGGCTCAGTCGGTCTCAGGCAACAGCAGTGTGGTCCCTCCCCTGGAAAACTGGGATTTTTATCCAGAAAACAGCAAATTGACCACAGAACACCTGCAATTTTCAGACATATTATACACGGCTCGATATGGCCTTCCAAGTTGATGATGAGCTTAAAACCCTATAACAACCACCTCAATCATCAGGAAAAACAAAGTGATAGTTGTATAAGGGAAGGAAATATCATATAGAAAAGGTTCTCATATACTTCAAGTTGGTTAATGGATTTCTCCATTACCTTAGGAAGAGTAGAAGTGCAATGGGGCAATAATTGGATGGGAGGGATGTCACCCATTTTTAGGAAATGGCTGGATATGAGAAAATTTCCAACCAAAAGGGAAAACACTGGTGGAACAGGAAAGCATAAAACTGACACAAAACAGGAGTAATCTCAGGAGCACAGGTTTTGAGAACGAGTGGAGAAATACCATCAGAACCTGGCACTTTCTTGGCATCAAGATGGTTCAAAATTGTTCTGACATCCTTTTGACAGACCACAGGAGGCATTGAATGGAGTGTGCGGTGAATGGTAGGAGGAGGTTTACCAAGATCATCAATGAGTTAGAAGAAAAATAGGATGCCAGCTGGTCAGCTTTATCTGTAGCTGGGATGGCAATGTGACTGTCCAAGTTTTGATAGAGGTGGGAAGAGATGAGCAAAAGTTGTGGCCAATAGCTTTGGCAAGATCGGAATGCTCTTCTACCATTTGAACAAGAAGAAAGTTTACTAACTACTTTACAATTGTTGTGAGCTTTGGTGTAGGCAGAAAATGAACCTGGAGATTTGGATGCAGAACTTAAGTAAGACAGTATTAAGTGGGTCAGAAAACTGCTAGTTTGGAGGGATACACAGACAAAAAAGTTAACAGTCGCTGCAGGCAGAGGCAAAAGTGATTCTTGCACTGCTTCTATTAGAATGAGCAGCAGCCTGGAAAAAAAGGCAATGGAGATTTCCAGGACTACTGGAACAAATAAATACATGGGTTGTTTTAGAGTAACTAAGAGTAGAAACAGGTGCATGTATACTTCCATGTACACCAATGCTACGAGTATAGTAAATAAATTTGATGCCCTTGAAGTGTTAGTCAAGGCATCAAAGGCAGATATTGTTGGGATATCAGAGACGTGATGTCACAGACATAAGCAGAGCAGAACTGAAATTTGGAGAGTACAATGTGTACAGAAAGGATAAAAAAATACAGGAAAGGAGGAGGGGTTATGCTGTTAGTTAAGAAATGCAAAATCTAAGGAAGTGCATCCAATTGATGTTAGTGGACAATGCAGTGTTGAGTCTGTTTGGTGAGAAATAAGCACTGGGAAAGGGAAAATGAGAGTAGGTGTGTGTTATAGGGCTAATGAATCTGATGAGTATAATGAGCAATTGTGCAGAGAAATAGTGTGTGCCAGTAAATCAGAATGTCTTATAATGGGGGATTTTAACTTTCCAGATACGACTGGAACTTGTGGATTGGTCACTCGCACACTAGTAAAACTTGTGGATTTATTCAATGATTGTTTTCTACATCAGCATGTTAGGGAGGCAACTAGAGGGAGTAATACTCTTGATCTGATTATCAGCAGTGATTATTCATGCATTAAGAATTTTCAGATAAAGGAACGACTGGGTGATAGTGATCACAATGTACTGATGTGGGAATTACTTAAAGATGTAACTACCATTAAGGCTAAAGGGAAGGGCTATTACTTTTGTAAAGGTGACTACAGGGTTCTCAGACAGTTTTTAAATTCTGTTCAGTGGGATCAACTGATGATGTTACCAATGTTTAATTCTAAATGGCAAGCCTTCAAGTACTTAATTTTTGGAGGCTACTAGGCTTTTCATTCCAACTAAGAAATACTGTTCAAGGTTTAGTTTTAAATAAATGTCAGATGAACTAATAAGGCTTGTGGCAGAGAAAAAAATGTATGGGATGCATATAAAGTATCAGGTGACACAGAAGCCTATGACAAGTATAAACTAGTCTGTAATCAAGTCACAAAGGAGGTTAGGCAGGCAAAGGCAGATTACTAGAAATCCTTGACAAAGGATGCCAAGAAAAACAGCAAAGAGTTCTTTACTTATGTAACTCCAGAAGGAAAGGGATGAATCAGATTGGACCACTTAAAATACATGGGTTTACTATTGATGATCATGCTCAGGTAGCTGATAAACTGAATGAGTATTTTGCATCTAAATTCACACATGAGGAGCTATTAGGGGAGGAAAATTCTGGAAGTTTATCAAACTAATAGGGTGCTTAATGATTTTGTAATAACTGAGAGCAAATTGGAGGAGAAATTGTTAAAGTTAAACATAAGAAAGGCACCTGGGATGGTGGGATCTACCCAATTATATTAAAGGGGGCAGCAAAGGAAGTAAGCAAACCCTTAGCCATAATTATGAGAGCATCCTTAGACTCAGAGGAAGTCCTCATGGACTGGAGATGTGCAAATGTATCCCCAATTCATGAAAGGGGATCTAAGTAATTACAGATCAGTTAGTTTAACTTCTGTTCTGGGTAAAATAATGGAGTCACTGGTTAAAGATGCATTGCAGGATCGTCTAGACAAGACTGCAGTAATAGTTAAGACACAGCATGGATTTTTTAAAGGAGGTCTTGTCTGACCAATTTGATTGGATATTATGATGTGGTCACAAATGAACTGAATGCCAAAAATAATTTTGACATCATATACTTGGATTTCAGGAAAGCTTTTGATACTATTGCACATGGAAGACTGCTGTACAAATTGGAGAGATATGGCATTAAGGGTAAGTTGCTACAATGAATAAAGGGATGGTTGAGTCAGTTGTTGTTTGGTTTTTAGACGCATTAGCAACTAAGGCCATATTGCTCCAGGAATGTGCAGTAGTCATTTCCTGAACTTTCTGCATCCTCCGTATTTGGTGGTGACGGGCTCGAACCCTGGTATAATCAAGAAACGTGTGCTACGCACTGCTGCTCCTTCTCACCTGGCTACGGAGGCACCACGGTTGAGTCAAAGACAACAGAGAGTGGTAATAAATGGACACTGCTCTTCGTGGACAAATGTTATTAGTGGAGTTCCCCAGGGTTCGGTGTTGGGCCCATTGTTGTTTTGTATATTTTTCAATGATATTGATGAAGGTATATCAGGTTTAATGTCCAAGTTTGCAGATGATACAAAGGTTGGCAGGGTTGTTAACGACAGTATGCTACTCCAACTGGATCTAGATAAGTTGGGTAAATGGGCTGAGAAGTGGTAACTGAAGTTTAACATTGACAAATGCAAAGTACTGCATATGGGTAGCAATAACCAAAGAGAAACGTACCAACTGTGTGGTACTACACTCAGGGAAGTGAAAAAGACCTGGGGGTAAATGTGCAGTCAAATATTAAGTTCGCTGAGCAGTGCAGACGGGCAGCCAGGGCAGGTCATGGAGTCTTGTTAATGATATATACCAATTTTGCTAGCAGGGACAGGAATGTAAGAATGGATATGCTTCGGGCCTTTCCTATGTTGAAAATATGATCCCTAAGTTAAGAACTGTAAGTTGCATTGTTATTTTAAAGAAGCTTGAGCAAATGGCCTTAAGTTGTATTAATGTATAATGTTCATATATTCTGAGTTCTACTCAATTTTGCTAATGACTTGAAAAATTATGTATATTAAATGTGAGCTATCTGTTTATTCAGTATGGTTGTTCTTGATCTCAATCTACTGTTCACACAAATCTTATAATACTGAACCATAAACTTTCTGAGGTCACAGGCATATATGAATTCAACACACATTTAGAGAATACTATTAACTTATAACAAGTTAAACATTGTTGGGCACTGGTTTACAGTGTGAGCACCCAAGAAATTTTGGCATATTTCATTCACTGCTACTTTCAAAGTTGCTCACTAAGCACACCCTACAGTATTTTGTTATGAAAATGCAAACAAATCTATAACAAAATCCAGCTGTTCACTTCAGAATCAAATATTTAAATGTAACAATTAATGAAATTAAAACTAATTCAGAAACAGTTTGGATTATTAAACTGAACTGTTGATTAATTTTATTTTTGAAGTATGAAATCTAAAAAAAATTTGACTGAAGAAATTACCAAGGTTCAAAAAAGATAATTTTCTGGAAAAAAATTGTGACATTGATTGTTTTTATATGACTATTCCTATCAATAAGTTTCTGCTGAAGGGAACTTTTGAAGAATGAAAGTTATTTAGACCTACCTCAAAATCACTATAACACAGGATGCCACTTAGGATTGGCCATTCTTTCTATAAAGAATGAAACTACTTTGGTGTGGTATTATTCTGTAATTTGCAGTGACAGTTCCATAAAAAGCAGATAAAAATATTTATTGGTGAGTAAAAATTTTATTCCTACTCACTATTAATAGTTTCTATTAAACTACTAAAGATTAACATACATCTTATTTATAGTTTTTGATAAAACTACCAATAAGAGTACCAAAATTACAGAATTTAAAATCACTTAGGTGTTCTTTGAGTAATTTGCTTCCTAAGAAGGTCTCACTAATCATCATCCAGGGTCTTCAGATTCATCACTGTCACTTAAGAAAAGTACAAAGCATAATCTATTTCTGGCTTTTAATTTAAATATCTCAAAAATACAATAAATAAATTGCATTAATTTGAATACCTTCCAATCTGATGCAAATCAATAAAATGCATATTAAAATTGGAACGTTCTTTGCTTATGCCTGAAAAAGAATTAACTAAGATTTCATACTGATATCACAAAAATGCTCATACAACTCAATTTATTTTATGAAATTACATTAACTTATTCAATTTCAGGATCTGCTGTTTGAATATAAAACTGTTCTCTAAGCAGATGCCTGTAAAGAGCTATATAATCTGCTGCTGAACTTGTGTGAGGAACAATAAATTTTTTGCAAAACTGAGTTTTATTTGTTAATGATGATTCCATTAGTGATGGTTCACTGATGGACAACATTCTCAAAAAGGTCAACACAAAAGTAAAGCAGTTGTGATGGTCCACATGATACCTGAAAGAAATAAAAGTTTTTCTGCAATTTCAATTATCATGAAAATTAACTACATAACTCAAAACTATTTAAAGCAAAAGTTAAAGTACAGAGTTATTTCACTTTAATCTATTAACAGTTGTTCTGAATCTAACATTTGCATATATTTAAAAATACATTTACTTAGATGTAATATAACCAACCGTTTCTGTCTCTGTTGTCAAACTGATTTTACAATAGTGGCTCATTGGCCACATGGGAATGAATTCGGCACAAGCCCTTACCTTTGAAAAAAAACTGACAAAACAGATATTTGGATAGATTCAGAAGATAAAAGAAAATACTACCTGTTTCACTAACAAATAAAATATATTGAAACAAGAAACTAGTTTTACATCTCATGACTGGTGTAACCTAAATTATGTCTGTTTTAGAGTAGCATTAAACCTCAGTCCTGCCCTTTTCTTGTACAAAGAAAAGTCTACTACACCAGTGTCACCTTTGATAATCCTCATATTTCTAGATAGGATCACATATATTTATTCTGGATAAATGACAATGGCCCACTAGACGTGAATAGAATAACTATTGAGGATCCTGTGCAGACTGCTGACAAACTAAATAAGTATTTTGCATCTACCTTCACACATTAAGTTTTTTGGGATGGGAATACCAGAAGTACACTAAGTTATAACTTCAAGAGTTATATGTTTTTGTTATTAGCATTAGCCTTTGTAAAGGCATATATTGCAAGGAAACAAGCTAATAAAGCATTAGCAAAAAAAAAAAAATCCCATTTCACCCAATCATTCACTCCAAAAGTTTGTCCAGTTCTTAGTTGAACTTATTTAAGCTAACTTCCACAACAACCAAAGGAAGTTTGGTCCAGCAATCAACCATCCGCTGGCTAAAGGCAAATTTCCACACATCTATTTTACAACAACTGTCTTTCCTCAACTTGAATTTATGCCCCTTCAGGAGCACAATCTGAGCAAGAGGAAGAATCCCATCAGCGTTCAGCTTGTTCAAACCATTCAAGGTCTTATACACCTCAATCAGATCACTTTGCTGGTGCCTAGCCTACAGATGCTGCAATTTCAGAACTTAGTCATTCTTGATAAGAGCAACCCCTTGTTCCCCTCACCAATCTCATTGCCCTTCTCTGTACTCGTTCCAGTAGCTCTACATCCTTCCTAAAATGAAGCCTCCAGACCTGTAGGCAGTACTAAGGTGTGGTCTGACCATTGCCTTAGACAAAGGGATAATCACCTCCCTGCTAGCAAAATTCGTATACAGTAATACCCCGAAGTTACGCAATAGGTGGGTCCGACGAAAATCGCTTAAGTCGAATTCGCGTAAGTCGGGGGTACAACTTTGCATATAAATACATATAAATTTTGTTTAATTGGGACCAAGGACTAACAAAAACACTAGTTTAAAAGAAAAATATTTAATAAAATTGCAGTTATTTATACATATTAACACAAATTATGTATTAAAAAAATAAATGAGTTACGGAAAAAAGTTATTTCGATGTCGATGGCTTCATAAAATCTAACAAATTCGTCTGACGACACAGCGCCTTCTTTTTTTCATGCAGAATTTCTTCGTAGCAAACTAATAATTTTTTATCCCTTGCTTTGTAGCTATAAAGTGTTCTTTGTTGGGTTTTTTTTTTTTTTTTTTTTGATTTGGTAGTTGTTGGCGCATCGGCTTCTGTGGCCATATTGCACCTCCCAAGGATTTTGCAGTACTTTGATCCAAGCCCGAGGCGGGAATTGAACCCGCGACCTTTGGGTTGCCGGGCAGGTACTTTACCCACTCGGCTAGCCCGGTCGGCATTCTTTGTTGGAGTCTATGTTTTCTAAAATTTTTTTTTTAAGCCCTTTTCAATTGAGCTGAGACCTTCTGTCAAGCTTGCAATTGTCATGTGCTTTTCTGATGGAACTGGGTCTGAAGTGTCGGATAATTCAGTGACGTTTTGCTCACGCATCTCTATGAGCTCATTCATTGTCAGCTCCTCAATATGTGAATCCAACAGCTCGTTGACATCATCACCATTGACTTCCAAATCTAATTGCCTGGCAAGATTAACAACTTCTTCTATCATATGAGCGACATGATCAGTTTCTGGCATTGTTTTCGTCTCGTTTTTGAAAAAAAAATGAACAAAGTTTCTTCCAGACACCATCAATGTTTTTTTGTGAATTTCATCCCAAGATTCTTCAATGATTCTTACGGCATCTAAAACATTGAATTGTTTCCAAAAGTCTTTAACAGATATCTCACTATTTTGTCTCATAGCTTCATTCAGACGTGAAAACGAACGCCTTGCGTAGTAGGCCTTGAATGTTTTGATGACTCCCTGGTCCATCGGCTGAAGCAAGCTGGCTATGTTTGGAGGGAAAAACACAATTTTCACTCGTCGGTCGAAATTAATTAGGGTGGCAGGAGGGTGACCGGGTGCATTGTTAATAAGAAGGATCAATTTAAATGGAATCTGTTTAGACTTGCAATAACGTTCGACTTCGGGTATGAAGTGGTGACCAAACCAGTCCTCAAAAACGGAAGCTGTCACCCAAGCTTTATGATTTGACTTCCAAATCACTGGTAAGCTAATTTTAAATATACAGCAAACCCCCGCTATTCACGGGGGTTACATTCCTGGGAAATGCCGAGAATACTGAGTTATGGCTCCCATAATAATAAAGGGGTTCCGTTCCAAAGTACAAAATATATAAGAAAAACTAGTCTAAAATTTTGTCTATGTATGTATTATATGTACCTTCATAATATGACTATGTACATAGACAACACATAGTGAAATGCAAGCATATGGCATCGAAATGAAAATAAGAAACAATTTAATATTAAATGTAATATTTATTAGAAATTTCAAACAAATCTTTCAAACCAGCGCCTTTGCTAGCTAAGAAACTTAACCCGCCAGTGCTATCACCAGTTTCGCTAAAGTGTTGATAAAGGAGTTTTGCCTTTTCACGAATGATGAGTGAACTTAACAGAATTTTATTTTGAGTTCGGTCTTTTATTCACAGATTTTAAGCTTTTTCCATTTTTTCTAATTTAACATCACGAGTTACAGAGCAAATTTTTGAAGCAATTAGCGCATTTTCACGGACACTATGGCGGAATTTTTTCTTCCGATTTCTTGATTGATCGTACCGTTGACTCATTGATTTTATAATGTTTTGCCACTGAGGAGACACTTTCACCATTAGAAATTTTATCTAATAACTCAATTTTATTCGCTAATGTTATCACCTTCTTTGATCTTTTCACATTTTCCTTGTTATTCGTAGCCATATTTTTGTACGGGTTAGAAAGAACTTGTCCACAATAAAGTCACTTTCTTCCATTAACACACTCGAAAAAGTCTGTTTTACACTGCAAAACAGTAATTTATCACTTTTGTAAGCATATCAATTTATAAATTGATAAATTTATTCAGTTTATAAGCATATAAATTAAAAGCAAACGATGAAACCTTCCATGACAAGCGCATAACACATACTAAACAAGGATTAGTGAGAAACATCCACGCTCGCGATTTTGTCACCCCTCTCCCCCCACCCACTGAGTGCTGTTTTGACCAGGAAAGATAATTTGAGCCACGCCCGTGTTTTTTTATGGCGGAAAATGTCCACGGCACTTTAAAGTTCACATTTTTTTAGGTTTCATTTTATATTAAATCAGCGACTGCGAATACAGATACCGTGAATAGAGGGGGTTTACTGTATTTTTTAAAACTCTTTGGAGCGATAAATTAAGAGAGGTTTTAACTTGCAGTCACCAGCTGCATTCCCGCCGACCATCATTGTCAATCGGTCTTTGGAAACCTTACAGCCTGGAAAGTTTTTTTTATTCGTGAAAACGATGTAATTTCCGACAAAAGTTGAGTGCGAATTCGAACGCACACATATAAATATGACATTTGGAATGCAAATTCTTGTATATGTGTGCAGCTCATGCGGCAGCAAAGTTGAATTTTGTTCATCTTTCGCTCTCACTCTCCGCCGTCGCATCGTATATCGATAGCGTATGAAAAACAACCTTGAAGATAGTGGGCGGCAGTGTTGCCAAATGAAAAAATCAAGAACCACGTAACTCCGAGTTCACGTAAGTCGGGGTATTACTGTATATCATTGACAAGACCCCATGAGCTGCTCTGGCAGCCTGTCTGCACTGCTCAGAAAACTTCATATCTGACTGCACAATTATCCCCACATCCTTTTCATTCTCCACTACCCTGAGTGTACTACCACACAGTTGGTAGGTTACTCTGAGGTTACTGCTTCCCATATGCATTACTTTGCATTTGTCAATGTAACCGAGAAGAACATGGAAGAGAAATTGCTGAAGAAAAAAGTACATAGTGCACCTGGGGCAGATAGGATTTATCCATATAGGATCTACCCTTGGCCATAATTATGAGAAAACCCTTGAATTCAGGGGAGGCTTCCCATAGACTGTAGGCGTGTAGATGTTCTCCTATTAACAAAGGGCAATATGAGCAATTACAGATCTGTATGCTTGACTTCTGCTGTACAGAAAATAATAGGGTCAGAGTGGTTAAAGAAGTATTACATGATCATCTTTAACAGGAATGGAATTATATGGAAATCACTGAATAGGTGGGTGGACAAGTCTAATCAATCTGATCAACTGCTATGACACAGTAACAAAGGAACTAGATGCAAATAATGATTCTGACATCATATATTAAAATTTTAGTAAAGCTTTGTACACTGCTCTACATGAAAGACTGCTGTACAAATTGGAGCAGTATGCAATAGAGGCAAGTTACTGCTACGGATAAAGGGAATGGTTGAGTGGCAGAAGGTGGTTATATTTCAGCACTACTCTACTTAGACTAATGTTATTAGTGGAATCCTTAAGGATTCAATGCTGGACCCCTTACTGTTTTCAATATTTATTAATGATTTCGATCAAAGCATTTTAAGCTTATTGTCTAAGTTTGCAGATGATAAAATGGTTGGAAAGCTGGTTAATGACAGGAATCAAGGTATATTACTACAGCAAGACCTAGAAAAATTATGCAGATCGGCTGATAAATGGCGGGTGAGATTTAACATTGGTAAATGGAAAGTAATGCATATGGGTCTGCAGTAATTGCTGAATACAGTACCAATTAGGTGGTATCACACTCAAGGTGATGGCTATAAACTCTAGAAGGAAGGGAATGAATCAGATTGGTCCACTTGATATTGATGGTGCGACAGTTGATGATCCTGCTCTGATAGCTGATAATTCTAATGAATATTTTGCATCTAAATTCACACGAGGAGTTATTAAGAGAGGAAAATTCTGGAAGTTTATCAAACTAACAGGATGCTTAATGGTTTTGTAATAACTGAGAGCAAAATGAAGGAGAAATTGTTGAAGTTAAACATAAGAAAGGCACCTGGGATGGTGGGATCTATCCAGTTATTTTAAAGGGGGCAGCAAAGTAAGTAAGCAAACCCTTAGCCATAACTATGAGAGCATCCTTGGACTCAGAGGAAGTCCCCATGGACTCGAGATGTGCAAATGTATCCCCAATTCACAAAGGGAGATCTAAAGGTGACACTAGTAATTACAGATCAGTTAGTTTAACTTCTGTTCCGGGTAAAATAATGGAGTCACTGGTTAAAGATGCATTGCAAGGTCATCTAGACAAGACTGTAGTAATAGTTAAGAAACAGCATGGGTTTGTTTGTTTTTTTGATAGTTGTTGGTGCATAGGCGTCTGTGGCCATAATGCACCTCCCAAGGTTTCTGCAGTACTTTGATCCAAGCCTGAGGCGGGAATCGAACCCGCGACCTTTGGGTTGCCAGGCAGGCACTTTACCCACCCACCCGGCTAGCCCAGTCGGCCCATGGATTTGTTAAAGGGAGGTCTTGTCTGACCAATTTGATTGGATAATATGATGTGGTCACAAAGGACTGAATGCCAAAAATAATTTTGATACCATATACAGTGGTACCTTGGATTGCGAGTAACTTGGTCTGCGAGTGTTTTGCAAGACGAGCAAAAATTTTTAATAAATTTTAACTTGATAAACGAGCGAGGTCTTGCAATACGAGTACAGTCAGCCCTTGTATAACACATGTTCACACTACACGAATTCGATCATACACGATTTATAAATAGGGGAACAATATCTTATATAACACGAACCAAATTCGCTTATGCACGATTCGCCTTTGTGTTTACAAGAAATGGCAGTCGAACGCAGAATCACCCCAACTGAACGCAACACGATAGGAATGAAGAGAAGATTCTGAAAATGTATTTATGTGTTTTATATCAGTGAAGGGGAAATACATTTCACCATAATAACGTAAAAACCAACACAATTCCAGCTATCGGTATAATCACAAATGCAATTAGATCGAGTTTACTACCAGTTTATAACAGATTCCACTAGCAGAAACGCAACTGGAAATTGTTTTTATTGTTTTATGGTAGTAACCCCTAGAAATGTGCTTTAGTAAAATGTGAGGTGTTAATAGTGTATCTCCTCCTTTAAGATGTTGTTTATTCAGTTGCTATATGCACGCAACTTTGTTGATGTGTATCAAGGGTGACTCCTCATTTTGTAATTGTGTTTTATTCCCTAAAAATTGCCTGCTGAGCGTCACATGATCACGTGCTGCTCGGGATTGTGGTTAATCGTCTCACATGCTCGGTCTCAGTCGGCATACCTCATTCGTATAGTCAACACTGTAGTCAGCATTCGTGCTAGCGTTGTGACCACGTGTAGGTGCGTAAAGCATTTTTTTATTTTGTGTTCAAATGTAGTGACTGTTCTTTATTAACTGTGCACTACGAAAATGGCCCCAATGAAGAAAAGGGTTGAAAAGGAAGGCGGTAAGAAGGAGATGATTAATGATTACGGTAGAAGTTAAGAAGGAAATCATTGAGAAGCACGAACGAGGTATGAAAGTGGCCGCCATCGCAAGATTTTATAAGAAGTCTACGTCAACAATTTGCACAATATTATAGAAGAAAGAAGAACTAAGGGGACTAGATGTAGCAAAAGGAGTCACGAGAATATCAAAACAACAGCCACGTATTCTGGAAGATGTACAAAAGTTGCTTTTGGTGTGGATAAACGAGAAGCAACTAGCAGGTGATACTGTGACCAAGAACTTGATCTGTGAGAAGGGAAAGGCCTTGTACACCGACCTCGTAAGTAAACAGCCAGGTACATCTACAGAAAACGAAGAAGGCTTCAAGGTGAGCAGGGGATGGTTTGATAACTTTAAGAGGAGAAGTGGCATCCATAGTGTTGTGAGGCACGGAGAGGCTGCGAGTTCAGACGCTAAGGCAGCTGAGGCGTTCGTTGCCGAGTTCCAGAAGCTCATGGTTTCCGAGTGTTACCTGCCGCGGCAAGTTTTTAATTGCGATGAGACGGGGCTTTTTTGGAAAAAGATGCCAAAGAGGACCTACATTACAGCAGAAGAGACTGCAATTCTCGGTCACAAGCCCATGAAAGACCGTCTCACCCTCTTGCTGTGTGCTAATGCAAGCGGTGATTTCAAAGTCAAGCCCCTGCTCGTGTCTCATTCTGAGAATTCACGAGCCTTCAAAAAATGCAAGGTGCAGAAGAGCCAGTTAAACGTTATGTGGAGGTCCAACAGCAAGGCTTGGGTCACTCGTATCTTGTTCGTTGAGTGGATCAACAAGGTCTTCGGTCCTGCAGTGAAGAAATACCTTTTAGAAAAAAAACTGCCACTCAAAGTCTTGCTGGTTATGGATAATGCTCCTGCTCATCCTCCAGACCTTGAGAACGACTTACTAGAAGAATTTGAGTTCATTAAGGTCAAGTTCCTTCTTCCCAACACTACTCCATTACTACAGCCCATGGATCAGCAGGTCATTTCGAACTTTAGAAAGCTTTACATCAAGGCACTATTTCAGCGATGCTTCGAGGTGACCGAAGGAACTAACCTTACCCTCCGAGAGTTTTAGAAAAATCATTTCCACATTGTAAACTGCCTCAAAATCATCGATAAAGCCTGGGATGGGGTCACCAAGAGAACCCTCAATTCTGCTTGGAGAAAACTGTGGTCTGATTGCATTGAGGGGTTTGCTCATGAACAGGAGCTGCCAGTTGTCGATGAAATTGTGTCCTTGGGGACGACCACGGGACTGGAGGTGAATAAGGACGACATTCAAGAGCTGGTGGAGGAACATGGCCAGGAGTTTACCACCGGCAAACTGATGGATCTGCATCGCGGGCAACAGCAAGAGGTTATGGAGATCTCGTCTGAGGAGAAGGAGAAAAAAATGGAGACATCTCTATCTTCAAATGAGATTAGGGAGGTGTGTAAAATGTGGGAAACAGTGCAAAATTTTGAAGAAAAGCACCACCCAAGTAAGGCTGTGGCAGTGCAAGCGATGAATCTGTTTAATGACAATGCAGTGTCATATTTCCGTGAAATCCTCAAAAGGAGGCAAAAGCAAGTGTCATTGGAGAGGTTCCTTGTTAAAGTCGCACAAAAACAAAAAGTCAACAGATAGTAGTGATTCCGTTAGTGACAGTGAAAGTCGTCCTACCCAATAATTAATAAATTCGATTGCTTTTAAAAATATAAAAAGTATGTATGTATTTTGTATTAATCATTTTTACAGTATATGAATATTTTTGAGTTTTGGAACAAATCATCTGGGTTTCCATTATTTCTTATGGGGAAATTCGCTTTGATATGTTGTTGTTGTTATTTGGTTTTTAGGAGCATTAGCAACTAAGGCCATATTGCTCCGGCATATGTGGTGGTCATTCCCTGACCTTTCCGCATCCTCCGTATTTGGCGGTGACGGGCTCGAACCCCGGTCTAATCAAGAAGAGTGTGCTACACACTGCTGCTCCTTCCCACCTGGCTACGGAGGCGCCTTCGCTTTGATATACGAGTTCTTTGGATTACGAGCACATTTCCGGAACGAATTATGCTCGCAAACCAAGGTACCACTGTACTTGGATTTCAGGAAACCTTCTAATACTGTTGCACACGGAAGGCTGCTGTACAAACTGGAGAGATATGGCATTAAGGGTAAGTTACTACAATGGATAAAGGGATGGTTAAGTGGGAGACGAGAGAGAGTGATCAATGGACACTGCTATTCTTTGACAAATGTTATTGGTGGAGTTCCCCAAGGTTCGGTGTTGGGCCCATTGTTGTTTTGTATATTTATCAATAATATTGATGAAGGTATATCAGGTTTAATGTCCAAGTTTGCAGATGATATAAAGGTTGGCAGGGTTGTTAACGACAGTAAAGACAGTATGCTGCTACTACAACTGGATCTAGATAAATTGGGCAAATGGGCTGAGAAGTGGCAACTGACATTTAACATTGACAAATGCAAAGTACTGCATATGGGCAGAAGTAGCCCCAGAGAAACGTACTAACTGTGTGATACGTTTACACTTAGGTTGGTAGAAAACTAGGGTAGTAGGGCGGTAGAAAATGAAAAAGATCTGGGAGTAATTGCGCAGTTAGATATGAAGTTTTCTGAGCAATGCAGACAGGCTGCCTGAGCAGGTCATGGGATATTGTCAATGATATACAGGAATTTTTTTAGTAGGGAAAAGGAGGTAATTATCCCTCTGTGTAACGCAGTGGTCAGGCCACGCCTTGAGTACCGCATACAGGTCTACAAGCCTCATTTTAGGAAGGATGTAGAGAGTTGCTTGAGCACGTACAGAGAAGGGCAACAAGATTGGTGAGGGGAATGAAGGGGTCCTCTTACCAAGAAAGGCTTAAGTTCTGCAAATTGCAGTGGCTGGAGACTAGGCACCTCCGAGGTGCTCCGATTGAAATGTATAAGTCCTTGATTGGGTTGAGCACATTGAATTCTAATGGGATTCTTCCGCTTGCTCAGATTATGAACCTGAGGGGACATAAATTCAAATTGAGGAAAAACAGTTGTAGAATAGATTGTGGAAATTTGACTTTAGGCAGCGGGTGGTTAATTGCTGGAACCAATTTCTATCTGTCATTGTGGAAGTTGAAACTTAAATAAATTCAAGAAGAAACTGGACAAACTTTTAGAGGGAATGGATGTATGAAATTGTTTTTTTTTTTTTTTGGCTGGTGCTACATAAGCTCATACTGTTTTCAATGAAGATAATGAAGTGACTAAACTGGCTTTGAAGTTTATGAAAGTTGGTCATAATCTCATTATTGAGAACAAGAGGCTCCATGTCAGAATAGAAGAGCTTGAGCTTTGTCTTCTGGCTTCTCCCATTACTGCTGTCTCGAGATCTATGCTTCTGCTTGATGAAATATTCACACAATAAGAGGGGATGAAATTTTGGACAGTGCTGCCTTGTTTTTTGCACAGCCTATTGGAGCAGAACCTTTTCATGCATCCTAGATGCAACACTTTGTTATTCTTAAAGTGGCTGAAGTTCGTAATCTTTCCACGTCTAAGGAGGTCATGGATGAAATCACTGAGACCTTCAGAAACTTGATGGAAGAAGTTAAGATAAGCACTATGAATGATCATCATTAAAGAAATTTTTTAGAAACTAAAACGGGAGCAGACATTGAAAAATCATCACCTCCCTAGAATTTACTGGTGTTGGTATGAAATATGCATCTTCCAGAAAAGAAAATCCATCCTTATTATATATGAAATTGAGAGGTCTGTGTCAACAGAAGAAATAGTGGATGATCTCTTTTATAAAAATTTAAATCACTACATCATTACACGATAGGAAGCAGCACAATAAATTAATTTCAAATTCATTAATTCTACAGAAAAGTAAAACATTTATTAACCAGATTTTCAGCCTTTCCCTGAGAATTTACAGAACTTGAATTTGGAGGACTGCAACTTTATTTGGTGGTCTGCACACAAGCATCAACCTTTTCATCACCTAAGAAGAGGGATGTTACCAAGGATTTTTTTTCCCCGCTTTGGCTATGGTCACATCATCCAAACTTGTAGGCAAAGAGTTTCCTATTTGCATTCTATTTCTAGCAGTGTGCAAAGATAGGGCATTTATTTTCATTGCTCCCATTGGTCTGAGCTGCCCCAGAGTCTTAAATGCAAGAGTTGTAAAGAAACTCCAGCCATTCCATTATTTCTTTATTCATTTGTTTGTTTGCAATAACACATGCATTACAGAAAAAAACATTAGTTCAGCTGTATATAGAAATATTGCACAAAATAAAAATTTAACGTAAAGGTGCAATAATCATTATTATACGACTTTCACAGTTTTGAACAAAATATAATATATTTTTATTATTAGGACTGGCAAATGATGCTAGGAATTAAGCTTATACAGCATCAGCCATGAAAAAAAAAAAAAAAAAAAAAAAAAAAAAACACACTACCCACCTCATGTGTCCATCTTCTTCAATATTATGTCTAATTCTTCCTTAAATTTATTCAAACTACTTGCTCCACAACGGCAAATGGCAAGTTTATTCCAACCATCAATTTACTCTCTGACTGAAAGAAAATTTAGCGTATATCTTGCAGCTGTCCTTTCGCAATTTTAATTTGTTTCCTTATGTGTATGTGTTGTTTGAGAGAGAATATCATTAGGTTTACTTAATCCATTTAAAGACTTAAAACACTTCAATAAAGTTTCCTCCCAATTGCCTAGTTTTGAAATTTGCAGAACTGAAGTCTTTTCTTGTAATAGTATCCTCTGTGCCCATTCAAAGAGGCCCACATCTCTTTTGAAATGAGGCTTCTAGACCTGTATGCAGTACTCAAGTTGTAGCCTAACCATTGCATTATACAATGGAATAATCACCTCCTTGTCCCTGCTAGCAAAATTCCTGTATGTAATTGACAAAAACCATATGAGCTGTTCTAACAGCCTGTCTTGCACTGCTCAGAGACCTTCATGTCAGACTACAATAATCTTTCACCACCTTCAATAGGAGCAAAAAAGGATATAAATATAAAGTTGGATGAGTAAAGAAAGGACGCAAAGTCTAAAGCTATGAAGATTATTTGAACCAAGATGGAGTATATGGGGTGTAGTTTGGCAGAAAGTAAGATAACAAAAGGTAAACCTGTGAAAGAGAATAACTTTGTCATTTAGGGTCAGTAGGACAGCAGAGTGGAGAGATTGACAAGGATGTAACGAGTAAAATAGGTACAGGGTGGATCAAGTGGAGGCAAGCAAGTGGGTCGCTATGCTATCAATGAGTATCAGTAAGGCTTAAGGGAAGATTTTATAGGATGGTGGATAGGCTGCCACTGATTTATGGAGCAGAATTTGGACAGTAAGGAGAAAAAAATGCAGGAAAGTAGACTGAGATGGTTTGGCCACAAAGCAAAAGTCACAGACTGCAACCAGCAACTAGGATTACACAAGATGGCAGTGGCAGTTGGGAAGGGTTAGAAAAAAGCAGGGAGAAAACATGGTAGAAAACAGTGAGAAAGAATATGGAAGAGTGCAGAATAAATAAGGATTCTGCCCACAGTAGAAACAAGTGAAGAGATTAGGACTAGTAAAGCTGACCATAAGTAGATGGGATAAGTCTTGAGAGCAGAGAATTACGATATGCCACCGTTCAAATTTATGTGAAAGGCACTTATGTGAGACTGTAGCATTAGCATTAGTAGAGGCATTTGATGCAAGAAAGCAAGCTTATGCAGCATCAGCCAAAAAAATAATAAAAATAAATAAAAAATAACCACTTCCACTTCACCCCTCTGTTCGTTCGAAATACCTGTCCAGCTGAGCCTTAAACTTATTCAGGCTATCAACTTCAACGACAAGGGATGGAAGTCTGTTCCATCCCTTGTCGTTGAAGTTGCTAAAGGCAAATTTCCTCACGTCTATCCTACATCTGTCTTTCCTCAATTTGAATTTATGCCCTCTCAGGTGATTATTCTGGGCAAGAGGAAGAATCCCATCAGCATTGAGCATGCTCAAACCATTCAAGGCTTTATACACATCTATCAGATCACCCCGCTGGTGCCTAGTCTCCAGACACTATAATTTGCAAAACTTAAGCCTTTCTTCGTAAGAGCACCCCTTTGTTCCATTAACCAATCTTGTTGCCCTTCTCTGACCTCGTTCCAGCATCTCTACATCCTTCTTGAAATGAGGCCTCCAGACCTGTATACAGTACTCTAGGTGTGGCCTGACCATTGCCTTATACAAGGGAATAATCACCTCCTTATCCCTGCTAGAAAAATTCCTATATATCATTGACAATACACCATGAGCTACTCTTGCAGCATGTCTGCACTGCTCAGAAAACTTCATATCTGCCTGCACAACCACCCCCAGGTCCCTTTCATTCTCTACCACTATCAGTGTAGTACCACAGAGTTGATACGTTGCTCTAGGGTTGCTGTTTCCCATATGTAGTACTTTACATTTGTCAATGTTAAACTTCATTTGCCACCTCTCAGCCCATCTGCTCAACCTTTCCAGATCCTGTTGCAGTAGCATAGTGTCAGTAGTGTCCTTGACAACCGTGCCAACCTTTGTATCATCTGCAAACTTGGCCATTAAGTGTGATATACTATCATCAATATCATTTATAAATACAGAAAACAATAATGGACCCAATACTGAACCCTGAGGGACTCCACTAATAACATTAGTCCACGATGAGCAGTGTCCACTGATTACCACTCTGTCTTCTCCCCCTCAACCACCCCTTTATCCATAGCAGCAATTTGCCTCCAATGCCACACTGCTCCAATTTGTGCAGCAGTCTTCCATGTGCAACAGTATCAAAAGCCTTTCTAAGATCCAAGTATATAATATCAAAGTTATTCCCTGCATCCAGTTCTTTTGTGACTGCATCATAGTATCCAATCAAATTGGTCAGGCAAGACTTCTCCTTAACAAAACCATGCTGTGTCTGAGCTATAACTGAAGTCTTGTCTAGATGATCCTGCACTGCTTCTTTAACCAGTGCCTCCATTAATTTTCCGGTAACAGAAGTTAAAACTTTAATCGCCCTTTAATCCTCCTTTGTGAATTGGGGTCACATTTGCACATCTCCAGTCCATGGGTACTTCCCCTGAGTCCAAGTAAGCTCTCATAATTATGGCTAAGGGTTTATTCTTACTTCCTTTGCTGCCTCCTTTAATATAACTGGATAGATCCCGTCCACCCCAGGTGCCTTTCTTGTATTTATCTTCAACAATTTCTCCTCCACTTTACTCTCAGTTATTACAAGATTCTGTAGCTTACTGCCAGAGTTGAATACACCTCTGGCATTCCTCTCGCTGAATAACTCCTCATGTGTGAATGTCGATGCAAAATATTCATTTAGTTTGTTAGCTACCTGAGCAGGATCATCAACAGTTGACCCATCGATATCAAGTGGTCCAATCTGATTCATTCCCTTCCTTCTAGAGTTTACATAAGTAAAGAACTCTTTGCTGTTTTTCTTTGCATCCCTTGCCAAAGATTTCTCGTAATCTGCCTTCGCCTGCCTAACCTCCTTTGTAACTTATTTACAGATCAACTTGTATCTATCATAGGCTTCTGTGTCACATGTTAATTTGTATGTATCCCATGAATTTTTCTTCTCTGCCATATGTCTCATTAGTTCATCTGACATCCACCTAGGCCTAAACCTTGAATAATATTTCTTTGTTGGTATGTAAAGCCTAGTAGCTTCCAAGATAAGTTCTTTGAATGCTTCCCATTTTGAATTTGCTGTTGGTAACATCATCAGTTGGTCCCACTGTATAGAATTTAAATACTGTCTCAGTCCATCGTAGTCGCCATTACGAAAGCAATAGTCCTTCCCTTTACCCCTAATGGTAGTTACCTCTTTGAGTAAATCCCACTTCAGCACAATGTGATCACTGCCACCTAGTGGTTAATTTCCCTGCAGATTCTTAATGCATGAAGAATCACTACTGATAATCAAATCAAGAGTATTATTCCTTCTAGTTGCCTCCCGAACATGCTGATGTAGAAAACAATCATCCAATAAATCCACAAACGCCATGCTAGTGTGTGAGTGACCAGCCCCCAAATTCCAGTCAATATCTGGGAAATTAAAATCCCCCATTATAAGACTCTCTGATTTACTGGCCTGCTCTATTTCCCTGTACAATTTCTTATTATACTCATCAGAGTCATTAGGCCTATAGCACACTCCTACTCTCAATTTTGATCTCCGAATACTTATGTCACACCAAACTGACTCGACACTGCTCTGTCCAGCAATGTCGACTGGCTTCACTTCCTTGGATTTTATGTATTTCTTAACTAATAGCATAACCCCTCCTCCCTTTCTATCCTGTCTATCTCTTCTGTAGACATTGTACTCCCCAAATTCCGGTTCTGCATTCCTTATATCTGTGTGACACCTTATATATCTTTCCTTATATCTGTGTAGCTTTACTGACACCTAAATACATTATCTCAGAATTATTCTTTGTATCTAATTTTTTGTGACGAGATCATTATATCTTATCAGATTAGTTAGACAATGATTTAACTTTAGCAAACCAATGCTCTTTCTCATGTAACTACATTTATGTCCAGATAATCCTGCAATAACATCAGTAATCCTAATTTTCTTTGCAACAGAAGTTTGAACAAGTTTGTTGTGGACTGAACCATGCATTTGGAAATGGGCAATAATTGATAGACTTCTTTCAAAGCTATGATCCGTTAAAGACAAAGTTTATTCGGATTGGAAAGAAATAATAAGGTTCTTTATTAATAAATCGTATGCATTAGTGAGTCCTTAAACAGAAGGCCAATGGAATCTTACAATACATTGTCTATACAGTGAACAAATACAGATATAAGCTACATAAAATAATGAATAAAGATAAACAAACAAACAAACAAAAAAAAAAGTAATAGTAATTAAAACAAAAAAGACAAGTTGAGCAGAACATAAAATGACAATGGCAAACTAGCATGGGCACTTACACAATTGACCTTTACAAACAGAAAGATAGGCCAAGATGTCATTGCAATAATCCTTGTTAATAGACCACAGGTTAATGTCGATGTTGGGTGAGTTGAGAGTGTCCAGAGTCACATTTGGGAAATGCCTCTTGAAATTCTGTAACCTCTGGAGCCTTGAGCACAGCGACAGGGTACTGTGGAGGTATCTTCCTGGCAAACGCCAGCCAACTGTGTCCTAGATGTTGATGTGATCATGCTTGGATGAGCCCAGATGAAGGAATACCTTTATTTTTAGCACATGAGCTCTGTGGGTGTGTATTGTAGGTTGGAGCAGAGTGTAGATTTAGATGTTGTGTAGATCTGGTGAGCTCACAAAGTGGCTGACTTCAGCACCCAGAATTTGAGGCTGGTGTGGAAGATCAAACTTCCACGGCATAGGAGAGCACACTACTGAAGTAAGTTGTGAGGTATTTCTTGATTATTTGTTTATTGTGAGTTTTACACAGATCTATTTTCATTCCCTAGAAGGCTTTGGAATACTAAGCTTGGATTTGCTGTTTGCAAGTGAGTTTCACATCAAAGATTTTGATGCTGTCTGTGGGAATAAGAAAATGGAAAAGTGTATGCTTATTTTGTATAATATCCATATGCAAGAACACCACATGAAATGTTTCATTATGTTTGGTTGCCAAGTTCATTATTATAATGGAGGGATAATTAATTTCTTGTCTTCTTCAGCATTTATGTACTTTTTAACCTGCAACTGAATATAAGAATCCATTATAGCAAGAACTTTTCTGATTTTCTCTACTCTTGTTATAGTGAATGTTCAGTGCACTTAGTTCATCGTCCTCTCTACATACAAAGAAAAGCAGGTGATGGTGTGCAAGCATTCCAGGAATACCAAACTAAGGAGTCTGGATTCCAATAATATCTTAAGCAGCCCAGCATGCCATAAACCATCACCAAAGAAGGTATGAACAAAAAACATAACCAACCAGAGCAATAACAGAATTAGAGAAAAAAACAATATCAACATATAACCTTATTTTCAGAAACCATGAAAAAAGATGCCGCACTCCCTGGGTCTGGTCCCTTCCCCCCACTGCCTCTGGCTATACTCCAGATCTTGGGTACACGTCTCTGCGCAGTGGACGTGGTCTCAAACAGAGATATTGTATAGTCAAGTTCCGTGACTGGGTGATTATTGTGAATGCATTTTTTTTATTATTATTATTAGCCATATGGTGCAAGAAAGCCTGAGGCTTATGCTGCACCAGCCAAAAAAAATTCCCAAGTACCCAAGTCCCAAATTCCCAAGAGAGAGAGAGAGAGAGAGAGAGTCAGAATTAATTAGAAAGGAATCACCAAGAAAGAGAAGAATGATGATATCCAGCTCAGGACCCTGGGTGTGCCAAGCCCATACTCACCAGATGTAAGCCCCTGGGGTTGTTTTTGCTATCGTTAGTCTTAGTTAGGGTATTTATTCAAGCCTTACCACTGCTTTTATAGCAGTAAACGAGTTCCCTATTTAAAAACAGCAGTAAGGGATATTTTAACCAAAGATTATGCCAAACCTTTGCTATGGTTAGTCTTAGTTAGGCTCTTTATCTCCTGCCTTACCATAGTGGTTTATCCCCTGCCTTTTGTACCAGAAAACGAGTTCCCTATTTAAAAACAGCAATAAGAGATATTTTAACAAAGATTAGTTTTTATGCGACTTCGGGAGGGATTTAAGCAAAAAAGTAGTTATTATTGCTTATTTTAATTCTGTATTGCTGTTTCTCTTTATCTTTATTTAAACTTCAATGTATTACAATATTTTTTGGTGTGTTACATGTGGGTAGGGAAAGAAGTGAGTGGCACCTGTCGTTGTTGTTGTTTGGTTTTTAGGAGCATTAGCAACTAAGGCCATATTGCTCCGGGGATATGCAGTGGTCATTCCCTGACCTTTCCGCATCCTCCGTATTTGGTGGTCACGGGCTCAACCCCGGTCTAATCAAGAAGCGTGTGCTACGTACTGCCGCTCCTGCCCACCTGGCTATGGAGGCGCCCAGGCACCTGTCAATCACTGCTTTGTTTCTGACCGTTAGTCGAAATATGGACTTGTACCCAAGATCTGGAGTTTTACCCTGCCTCCAACTAGAGAAGCTCAGAATCACCTGCTCCCCCCCCCCCACACAGACATCAAAAACACCGAAATCCAGGTGCAACCAATAAATTATTTTTCCTTATACTACTGTCTAGTACTTTGCTACTAGACAGTAGTACAAGGAAAAAGTAGTATATGTCTATATGTATTGTAATGTCTAAATGTGTTTCTGACAAAATATACTAGCTCACTTTCATTTCATTTGCTCTTATTGATGGAAATATCTCAGGATATTGTAGTCATAAGGTCAATTTAGGCCAGCCAGGCTAGCAGCAAAGTACTAAAATAGCAGTTTATGAAAATCCTCAGAATCGAATCAATGAGCATCTAATGACCAACACAGATTAAAAATGCATAAGGCTTAACACCAACTAACAGGAACATCCTACACCAGCAAAGGACAAGTCCTATGATTAAGCTTTACTCTTTTTCAGGTACAGCCTAGAAATAATATGGAATTCAGCTGTATCTCTGACTCATTTGTATATACTTTTGTCAGAAATAATAATTTGTACATATGCTTTAATCGAAATTTAAATTTAATAGCCTACAAAAACTGAAGAAGTTTTTGTGCAACTGTAAAAATTATATACAATATAGTTCCCTGATTCAAGGAGTGCCCCTTCATTCAAGTTACAAAAAGATACTCTTCAGCCTCTACATCAGAATAAACCACTAATTTCTGAAGTGCTTCAGAACTTGATTTTTGGTTGAGCTTCTGCTTTTACTCATCCATTTCAGAAACCACAGAAGCAGTTAATACCTAATAGCACTTCCAAACATCTGCCACTTTACAGAAAGCCACAAAAACAAACACAGAGCTCACCTAAGAACAGAATGATATCCTTTCATGACAGTGCCATATCATATATGATAAATGTGATTGCTGATGCAAAAAATAAATAAGTTTTATTTTTTTTTTTTTTGGCTAGGTTTCAGAACGCATATAGTCTGAACCTCTGAATAACAATGTCCGTGTATTTAGAGAGCTTAAGAAGCATATGAAGGAATTAGCATACAACAAAACCACTATCATCCTTTGAATCACAAGACTAGTGCCCCAACAAAACAAATGTCAAAATGACTATTAGAATTTATTTTAAATAAATGTACGTTTCTGACAAACACATACCAGCTCAGTTTCATTTCATCTGCTCTTATACCATTCCTCTCTATTTGTAATTTGTTCAAAATAAACTAGAAAACAAACCTTTGAGACTTGAATTGATCTTGATGCCAAATTTTCTTTAGGTTCTCATCCCAAAATTCTTTCCAGAGAGAATCTGATCTCGAAACAACTGGAATTTCAAGACATTCACTCCAACAAAAACCTTCTATAATTTGTAATCCTTCGTAACTATATGCATGAACATTTCCTATGGAAAGGGGATGGGGAAATTGAAATGGTTAATACTGCATAAGATAAAAATAAAAACAATTGTACACCAGGTGCACACCTTTTCATTTTATAAGTGGGTACTAGGGCTTGCATAAAACCGAGAAATTTCAAAACCGAGTTTAACCGAAGTTTACTCTTAAAACCGGTTTTAAAACCGATTTTCTGAGACTTAGGGTAAATAATTAAAAGCTTATAACACAAGTATTTATTTTATCTTGGGTAGACTGTACAAATCGTAATCAAATCTTTTAAACAACATCTATCACCTCTTATAGTAAAAAAAATAAAAAAATTAAAATGCTCCAAAAAGGTAACCAGCTTGAGATTATACAAAATTACAAATTGTATTCAAATCCTTTGAATAAAAACTATCTTCTCGTATAGTAAACAAAAAAAAATAATAAGCCCTATAATAATAATAATAAATAAATAAAAATAATGTAAAAAAAAAACAGCTTGGGGAAATTACTTTACTATTTATTGCTCAGCTTTTTTCTGAAAATGATCCTTTAAAAAACACAGTATATTAAGCATTTTTCCTGATAGACTTGACCTTATTTTTGTGTTAAAGAGACCAGTGATCGAAAACACTCTCTCAGATTGGACACTTGTTGGTTTAATGGTTAGCAATGCTCTATAAACTTTCTCCAGCTTTTCACTTCTACTGCTAGTTGCCTCCAAAATTTTAAATTCTTTGCTGATTTCCAATTCACTCGGATATTTTTAAGGCTCTTCAGTTAATCTCTTTATTACACTATAATACTCTCGCATGAGTGTATCTCCAACATCGGAACTAGACGAGTCTTTATTTTCTTCTAAAAGCACAGTTCGTTTATTTTCAGTTTCTTCATTCAACGCTAAGACTCCTTCGGAATGTTTTACAAACAATCTCTGATAAATCAAAACTTGCTTACTTGGAAAATCAAAAGTTCTTGAACCTGAATCTTCTTTCCTAAACTTTTTGGGGTTGTGTAGATAGCTCAGCAAAGCCACAATTTGGCAATTTCTCTTGCATTGTAATGCTGCAAAAGGCTTTGGTGAAACTTTAAAAGCAAATGGGATTTCTGCTGTATCAAGCTTAGCAAGCAGAAATTCTATTGAAGACTCTGCTTTAAGTAAGTCTGTATCTTCTGAGGTTATAGCCTTCAGAATCATTTCAACTGGTCGCAAAGTTTCACGTAGCAATTCAAGTGTTTTCCAGTCATCGTCAGACAGCTTCAGTTGACAGTACTGCACATAGAGCATTTGGAATGCAATTTTTCAATTTCAAAAATCTCTCAATCATATAGAATGTGCTATCCCATCTAGTCTTGCAATCTAATATAAGTTTATATTCTTTCCCATTAAATTTTGCTTTAACAAAATTTTGTAATGTCATTTTTGGTAGGCGATTTTCGAAAAATCTTGCAAATTTTTCTGACTTTGTTAATAGTTTGTGCAATATTGGCCATTGGATTGAAGAAATAAATGAGCTCATCGGTAAAGTCGGTTTGATAAAGCATGCCTTGCTGTCTTTCTTCAACTTCTTCATCATCACTACTTTCTTCATTATTTTCATTTTCTTCATGGTCTTTGGGAGACTCAGAGACTGTGGCACCATAATTGATTGCTTTTTCATAAAGTACATCTATAACTGACAGATGTATACAATGGTCTATACATTGTTGATGATTAGGCGTAATTTGCTTGCCAAACTTAATCATCATTGCTGCTCCATCGGTGGTGCAGGCAACAATATCCTCATCCAAGTTCAAACCAAATTCCTTCAAGTGTCCGTTCACAATTTGCCCAGTTCTTCTGCTATCAAGTGAACCATTAATCTCAATAAGACCTAACGACCAATGATTGTCTTTTGAATGCACATTTATATTCATATACCTTTTATTTTGTATAGACGTATATTCGTCTAGAGTCAATGAATACCGTGCACCCAAAACCAATGAATTTTTGAAATGCTGATGAGTTCTTTCTTAGTTTTATAATAATTCAGAACCATATTTTTAATTATTCCATTCACTGAGACTGGTGGTAATTTATCGTTTTTATTTCTCTGAAGGTGAAGGCTTGATTGTATAAACTCACTCTTGGCAATTGAATTAAAAGAAAATCCATCTAAAGCAGCTAATTTTGAAATCTCTTCTTCCATAGATTTTTTAACGATAAAGTTTTCTAATGTTCTTACCATTTTTACAGGAGGTTCACTGTTATCTTGTTTAATGTCAATCTGATGCATTTTCTTTAAATGCAACATCAAAGATGATGTAGATCCTCCAGACGACTTCATTATCTTCTGACATTTCGAACATTGTGCTTCATCTTTGCTTTTTCGAGCAAAATTATTCCATACATTTGATTTCATCTTAGACATATTAAGAGTAATAAATATTAATTAGTAGGAATTTATAACACCGACAATTTTAAATAAAAATATTGAAGATAACAAAGGCACAATACTATGCATCACTCCCGCAAGCACTGAATGAAGAGTAAACGAGGCAAGTTTCAAAAGATACAGGTGGGAAGATAAAAGGTACCCCTCCTAGATTTGGGCCACTTGCCCATGAGATTCGTACCTAAACATAAAATAAAATAAAAAACATGTTTAAAATATAAAGCAGTTGAACGATCCAGACAAACGAACAAACAAAAGAAAATGTGCATAACAAAAAACTATATTCGAGGGCTAACAAAAAAAATATTCGAATCCGGTTTCAGAAGCTCGGTTTCGGTTTTAACAACTCAATATGAAAACCAGATTTAACCGGTTTATAAAACCGGTTTGCAAGCCCTAGTGGGTATCTAGAGGTGTCCAATATATCCCAATTAAATTAAGCTTTTGCTATTGAAATTTAGTCCAATCACACGGTATTTGAAGACATTCTATAATTATCTAATACATCCCAATTTTAAAAGTTTATAACATAACTATTTTTACTTCATTTTTTTATAAAACTAAAAAAAAAAAAATAAAATAATAAATAAATAATTTTTTTGTTTATACTCAGCAGGGCCACACAGGGACAAGACAGAGAATAAAGAACATTACTGCAATTGGTGATACATATGGATTTGAACAGAGTTATTCATACATCATAACTTTGTACTGGCACACTGACCACTGGTTAATAATAATAAATGCAGTAAAATTCAAAAATACCATCTTCATAACTGTAGTACTGTATTATTATTTTTTTTAAATTACAGTCAGTTCTGCTATATCACAGTACGTGCATTCCTAAAAATCTCTGCGTTATGGTATTTCGCACATTAAAAACAACAGGATTTGTTGGGAAAAATAGGGATGGGGAAGAGCACTCAAAAAATGTTCAGTCTGGTAAGTAAAACACTAAAAAAAGTTAGAAATCCAATAAAATTGCTAACACAGGTTTAAATATCTTAAATTTCTAATAAATAAATAAATATTACAGTAAATATAGCACTTTAACTTAACAAAATATGAAGGTTGCATGATTGATATTTTTGTTCACTGACATTTTCTTTTTTTTTTTTTTTGGATTGTAAAATTTAAAACAGTAAAAAAGATAAGCAATCAATGATGAACACAGGACGCAAAGTGAGACAAATTTATGAAGCTTAAAAAATAGGAATGAAGAGCAGATTCTGAAAATTCATTTATGCGTTTTATATGATTGAAGATTTCATGGAAAGGGAAACATTTCACCATAATAACGTAAAAACTGACAGAATTCCAGCTATCAGTATAATCGCAAATGCAATAGCATTGAGTTTACTACCCGTTTATAATTAGACTGCACTAACAGAAAAGCCCAAAAAACTGGGAACTGCAAATTGTTTTTGTTTTATGGTACTGACCTCCAGAAATGTGCTCCTTTGATCACACTGTCATCATCATCATCAGCCATTTTTAATCCACTGCAGGAAGAAGGCCTATCCAGCAACTTTCCAGTTCCTTCTGTTTTGTACAATGGCCATCCATTTACTACCCACAAACTCGTGATTTTCATCTGTCCATCTATGTGTGTTGTCTTCCGAGTTTTCTTTTAGCTCCTCTTGGGTATCATTCTGATATTTCCTTAGTACATCTGTCATTAGGTCTTCAAGCTGTGTCATGCCCAAGACCATTTCTATTACCCCTCAAAAGTTCTGTTCGAACAGAAAAATGGGAGCTTTGGAAGCTAGAGGCTACTCTAGTCCATCTCAGACACACTGGAGTTTTTTGATAGTAGTGATAAATAATGGAAGAAAGCAAGTTTATACAGCATCAGCAAAAAACAAAAAAAACTACACACTTCATCCATCCATACACTCCAAGCATTTGTCTAGCTCTTCCCTGAATTCATTCAGACCATTCACTTCCACAACAATAGATGGACCCTGTTCCAAAAGTCACAATGAACCACCTGCAAGATGAATGCAAACTTCCAAACATATATCCTGCAAACATCCTTCAACTTAAATTGATGCCTGTTATTAGTAGAGGCATATGATGCAAGAAAGCAAGCTTTGCAGCATTAGCCAAAAAAAAACTCCCATTTCATCCCTCCATTCGTTCCAAATGCCTGTCCAGCTCAGCCTTAAATTTATTTAGGCTATTAGCTTCCACAACAAAAGATGGAAGCGTGTTCCACCAATCAACTACCTGCTGGCTAAAGGCAAATTTCCGCACATCTATTCTACAACTATCTTTCCTCAATTTGAAATTGTGCCCCCCCAGGTTCTTAGTCTGAGCAAGATGAAGAATCCCATCAGCATTCAGCTTGCTCAACCCATTCAAAGCCTTATACACCTCAATCAGATCACCTCGCAGGTGCCTACTCTCCAGGTGCTGCAATTTGCAGATATTAAGCCTTTCTTGGTAATAGCACCCCTTTGTTCTGCTAACCAATCTTGCTGCCCTTCTTTGTACTCATTCTAGCAACTCTACATCCTTCCTAAAATGAGGCCCCTAGACCTGTACACAGTACTCTTGGTGTGGCCTGACCATTGCCTTGTATAACGGGATCATCACTTCCCTGTCCCTGCTAGCAAATTCCTATATATTATTGACAAAACTCCATGACCTGCCCTGGCAGCCCATCTGTACTGTTCAGCGAACTTCATATTTGGCTGCACAATTACCCAGAGGTCTTTTTCACTTTCCACTTCCCTGAGTGTAGTACCACCCAGTTGGTACATTTCTCTTCGGTTAATGCTACCCATATGCAGTACTTTGCATTTGTCAATGTTAAACTCCAGTTGCCATTTCTCAGCCCGTTTTCCCAACTTATCTAGATCCAGTTGGAGCAGCATACTGTCATTACTGTCGTTAACAACCCTGCCAACCTTTATATCATCTGCAAACTTGGACATTAAACCTGATATACCTTCATCAATATCATTGATAAATATGCAAAACAACAATGGGCCTAACACCGAACCCTGGGGAACTCCAACTAATAACATTTGTCCATGAGGACCAGTGTCCATTGATTACCACTCTGTTGTCTCCCACTCAACCATCCCTTTATCCATTGTAGCAGCTTACCCCTGATTCCATACCTCTCCAATTTGTACAGTAGTCTTCCATGTGCAACAGTATCAAAAGCTTTCCTGAAATCCAAGTATATGATATTAAAATTATTTTTGGCATTCAGTTCCTTTATGACCACATCATAGTAACCAATCAAATTGGTCAGACAATACCTCCCTTTGACAAACCCATGCTGTGTCTTAACTATTACTACAGTCTTGTCTAGATGATCCTGCAATGCTTCTTTAACAAGTGATTCCATTATTTTTCCCGGAACACAAGTTAAACTAACAGGTCTGTAGTTACTTATGTCACCTTTTGAACCTCCTTTGTGAATTGGTGATACATTTGCACACCTCCAGTCCATGGGGACCTCCCCTGAGTCCAAGGAAGCTCTCATAATTATGGCCAAGGGCCTGCTTACTTCCTTTGCTGCCTTCTTTAATATAACTGGATAGATCTTGTCCATCCCAGGTGCCTTCCTTATGTTTAACTTCAACAATTTCTCCTCCCCTTTGCTCTCAGTTATTACAAAATCACTTAGCTCCCTGTTAGCATTTGATAAACTTCTGGCACTCCCCTCATTGAATAACTCCTCATGTGTGAATGTAGATGCAAAATACTCATTCAGTTTATCAGCTACCTGAGCATGACCATCAATAGTGAACCCATTTATGTTAAGTGGTCCAATCTGATTCATCGCTTTCCTTCTAGAGTTTACATAAGTAAAGAACTCCTTGCTGTTTTTCTTTGCATCCTTTGCCAAAGTTTTCTCATAATCTGCCTTCGCCTGCCTAACCTCCTTTGTGAATTGATTACAGACTAGTTTATACTTACCATAGGCTTCTGTGTTGCCTGACACTTTATATACATCCTATACATTCTTCTTCTCTGCAATGTGTGTAGTCACAGCAAGAGAAAGAATACCATTCACGTTCAGTTTACTCAACCCATTCAAAGTCTTAAACACCTCAGTCGGAGGTGTTTAAGGCACAAAGAGCAGTGCTCGTTTACATCCACTCTCTGTCTTCTACTACTGAACCATCCCTTTATCTATAGCAGTAACTTGCCCATAATGCCACATTGCTCCAGTTTATACTGCAGTCTTATGTGCAACTGTATCAAAAGCATTCTTGAAATCCAAGTATATGATATCAAAAGCTTTTATCAATACAATGTATGATGTTCCTCAAGATCATCATGGTGTGTAGAACTGACGTGACACCAGCACTTCCAGTACTAAGTGGCAGACTTCCATTTTATCTGTACTTCATTTATAGAGGGAAGAGCTTTTACTTGTGGTGATCAACTCCTATAGATTTGGAGAAATTGAGTTTGATGTTTCCAGTAACTCAGGGAATGAAAGGATGTGCATCGAGGAAATACTGCTAAATAATACACAAGATTGGTTATTGCCCAGTAAGAGTCCAGTTACCCATAATTTTTTTTCCTGCTATTAGAAGTTTGTCTTATGAAAGGTGAAACCAGGTTCATCCAAATCTACAGTGCAATTTTTTTATTAATTGGTCATAGGTCATTCTTTGGAAAACTACAAAAATTAGGGGATATTCAGGTTTCTGTGGTGCTGCAGAAACATGGGAGCATATCACATATCAATGTGAGGAACATGAAGATTTGAAGAGAGCTGATTCATCAAACTCCAGTATCAACAACACAAACAAAGGATGTGAGAAGATTTTGATAAGTACATGGGGTGACTTTCTTGTTTTTCAGTATTTGCAGTTATTAAAAGAATAACTTTATTAAATTATGAAACTGCTATTGATCAATGAAGTCATAAAACAGAAATATGTTATTCTTTTGTTTTTGCTCAAGTGCCACAAGTGGTATTGAGTCATGAGGACTTAGTGAGTAGCTTATTCATGAGTCTCATGGGTGAATAAGCTACCCACTAAATGATTGGCTCTAAGTTGGTCTCTGATATGACTGAGGCTCAGTCATATAAGACTATAGATTCCCCTGCGAGTATTAACATTTTTTATCTTGGCTGCCATGTTGCCATGGACTGCATGTAGAATTTTGAGGAAGTGGATGACAGTAGTACTTAATAAATCCAGCATCTTCAAACATGGCACATGCCAGATTTAATTCCTCTTTTTTTTTTGAAGGTTATGCACACAGCCTAAAATATTCAGGGATAATTCATTATTTTTATTTAATAATACAGTAGCTTTAATGCCAACAATCTCCACAGAAAGACAGTGGCCAGTCTTAAGCCAAGACATTAACCCATACTGTCAGACTGGTACAGTACGTAACATACTGCCTAAGAAATAAGGGTCACAGGTGGGACTGTCCAATATTTTTTCATATGAAATATAAATAGTGCAATATGGTTTCAGTGATAAAATTAAAAATGAAATATACTGTACTACTATACTATACTGTGAACTAGTACTGAAACTACTGCAAAATAAATGATTTCATACATTGCAAATACACAGTAACAATGCCATATCTAGAAAACACATAAAACAGAAAGTAACTGGTGTTTGAAAATTATTAATAGAACATAATGCACAAATATGGCCTATGGTGCTTTTTTTAAAAAAAAATTGGCTAGCATATTTCCCTTCTGTCTCTGTACTACAACTACCTCAGCAAAATATTCAATAGGTGCCAGATTTTTGAGGTTCTATTGCTGTACTTGATTCTGGAGATGTATATGGATGAAATGCTGCTTCTTTATAAGGGTGGGTGTCCACTTCCACCATCCATTTTCTTTTTTGGTCTGCAGTTCTTATTCCACATTATTTATTTGTTCTTATTGGATGTGTAAATTATGATAGTCCTCACTGGATAACTGATGCAACTGGGAATTACAATGGTTAATTCTGTACACAACACGATTTAATTTCAACATGCTGGATACAACATTATGGATGGATAGAGTATATGCATCTGTAAATTATGATCGTTCTCATTGGGTAACAGATGCAACTAGGAATTAAGATGGTTTATTCTGTACACAACTGAATTTAATTTCAACATGCTGCATACAACAATATGGATGGACATAGCTTATGTAGATTACATTGTTGCTGTGTAGAGAGGTGAATATACATATAGCTTCTGGTGCTGCTGCAGACTCGGAATCACGATCAAATTCACTGTTAACTTAGATTGCCATCTATAATGCACTGGCTGGTATGATATTAATCTGAAGTTTGTCCACTGTTCGCGAAGCAGTTGCTGAACAAAGAAAGCGGATGACTGTGCTTCATCTTAAAATTTTTAACCTTAATAAATTAATATTAATAGTGCAGTAGTTGGTTACATTTAACTTCAATCAAAAGTTTAAATAATGTTTTACCTGCTGTTCATAAAAGCAATAGTTTAAAAATGAACACATATTGAAAACACACACTGAAAACCAGAAGACTGCAATCAGTTGAATGGCCTCATTTTGAAAGGTCTGTAACTCATAGTACTGGAAATGGAATACAGCTCATGGATACAGCCTATTCATCTAGCTGCTTTGCACCCTCCAATGTACCTGCTTATTCTTTTTTGTTGAGAGTAAAAAAAGGTAAAGTGCAGTCGTTATCAACCCACTGCAGGATGGAAGCCTCCTCAACAATTCATGCTGAGGGAAAGATGAATGTACAACTGTTACCAACTGTAATCCAAGGTCAAGAGTGCAATCTGAATTTCATTATTATGTTTGGATTTTGCCTGTTCCTCCTCAAGTGAGTGTTGGCTGCTCCCCCACCTGTTGCAATTTTCTTAGGTGTCACCCTTACGGACTTTATTAGATCTGGGTTCAACCCCATTTTGCCGACCCTGTTTCTGTGGATAACTGGGTGGGATTAATTGGTATGTGATATTTTTGGAATGTTAGCACAGGCTGGCCCACCTCCATGGGCTGGATGCACATAGTATAAATGGAACTTTATTTAAATATAGCCTAAATTACCAGTCATGCCAGCTAACAGTCCTGCATGGCTATCATATATGGCAGACTTAAGACTTTGAACTGCTGCTATTTTTAGCAGTCCTACATTACATAGCTCTAAATTTTATTAAACTATGAACACTAAAACAGTTATTTAAGCTATACTCTGCTATAGTCATATGTAGTCCTAATACAGTGGCCCTGTATTTGGGTATCAAAAATATTCTTTAAAAATTAAGCTTTTCACCAAACAAAAATAGAAATATGGGTATAATGAACACAACAGAAGAAACACTGCAAATGGTAAATTCCAAATGCTTGCAGGCAGTCTGTCTCTTTCTGCTAGCAAAGAGCCTATCAAAGTTTAAAGAGGTAGAAGTAAAATCCAGTGTTTTAAAAGTGCATCATCATTTCAGTATGAATACAATGAAATAATAATGAAATAAGAAGATATTGCAGGAGTTAACAAAGCTCCAAAATATGCCTGTTGAAATAGTGTTTCTTTTACTAGCTTAAAGTTTAAGTCAAAGTGCAATGTTAAATTTAGAGGAAGGAAAATAAGTAAAGCCAAAGTTCTAACAAAAGAAAAATGAAGGAACAGAAAATAAAAACTTAATTAAATGCTGACAGAAGCTTTGAATCATATGTAAGAGGAAAGGACATGAATATACATGGGAAGATATAGTGAGAAGTCTGACTACTATTGCTTTATTTCCTCCAGAAAAGCTACCTGATGCAACATAGTGTATAGTGCCATTGTCCAGTAGCACCAGAGAGCTCCCCCAACTCTATGTTTGTCTCTATGATGAATACAAACTTTACAAGGCCATAATGGTGTGCATTAGTTTTTGGTTTGTGAGGTGTTGTGCGGGCTGTGTTGGAATGTTGTTCATGTTCATCTGACCTCGTGGTCATGGAACCCCTGATGGGATCCATTTTTGCCCATCCATTGCCATTGGGAGGCAGGCCAGGATGCAGAGCAGTAACACCCTGGCTAGGCAGCCCCCAGAGTCACCTGAACTTACTGGGGAGTGAAAAAAAAAAAAATGGAATAATGTGGGTGATAGTAAAAGAGAGGAAGTCAAAGTAGGGAAAGTAGCAAGGATGAGGAAGGAAGGCATACTCCAGAAGAGAGGAGGAGGGAAATGAATAAGTGTTGGAATATGCCTGGGTTTGGAAAGCCTACCCAGCCCAGAGAAACAGTAAAGTTTGCAGGACTAGGGTGCCCTACAAAGAGGGGTTGCTAATTTAGCATCAGATATCACTGGATGGATGTCAGTCAAACCTCTCACGAGGTATACAAGAGAATCCTACCCTGGATGAGTTAGCAGTTGTTCCATACCTTCAAATGAAGGTGCCAGCAACGTATCGCACCTGCCCCACATCAAGGTATGCAGGTCAAATCCTACCCTATTCAGGTTAGCAAATGTCCTGCATCCTGAAGACAGAGTGCCAGCAGATCCTATACTGGGGCCAGTACAAGCAGTTTAGGTATTCCTGCATTCAGGAGGGTTCCAGCAAAGTATTGACTGGGAGTGTTAGCCATACAGGACCGTAACAAAAGTATTGGAGGTTTGCAATTGAGATGTCACATCCTTTGGGGAGAGATTTGCTCTTCTCAGAGTGACGGCATCCTGTGTGAAGGTTGAGAAGCAAGTATAACAGTGCTAGTCCATGAAAAATAATTTCTCTCTGCGAGGAAGAGAGCAGAGTTCCACAAACATTTTGCTTCTAGGTGGGTCATACTGATGGCAATGATGAGAGGACGCCTCCGTAGCCAGGTGGGAAGGAGCAGCAGTGCGTAGCACACGCTTCTTGATTAGACCGGGGTTCGAGCCCGTCACCACCAAATACGGAGAATGCGGAAAGGTAAGGGAATGACCACCGCATATCCCGGAGCAATATGGCCTTAGTTGCTAATGCTCCTAAAAACCAAATAACAAATAACAGCAATGATGAGGACATGCACCCAATCCTCAGTGTTTCTACAGGAACACAATGGATCCTCTGTAGGTTATAGCTCAGCAAGTTTATAATTTAGTGTTCTATAATCAAACAGGTTGTGTAGAATCCTGGAGAGTACCACATAGGAGGTTTCAAATATGCGATTACGAGTTTAGAAAGAATCTCTTGGTAACACTGCCTTTTGCAGTAATGTTCCAGTTTGCTTGCCAGATGTCAGTAAAGTGAGCAGTAATATTTTTCTTTTCTTGCTTCCGGCAATTTGTAAGGTTAAGATTATAGTTTAGAATGGATGCAGGGAGTGCCTTCTCATGACAATAGAATAGGCCTCTGGCTATGATTTTGAGGTGTAGTGGAAGTCTCTACAAGGACCTGGAGAGATCGTCGTGTGCTGACAGTGGAGTAGCAGCCACAAGAGATACATGACACAGCAGCAGGTCACGAACCTTGTTCCAAAATTTTGAACACTGTCTCTGCCTTTCTTGCTGCAGAACAAATATAGTGTTTAAGTTTTCACAGACAATAGCATTTTCTATTGTCTAAAAAATCTTTTGAAAAAATTGGAAATTTTTTCAAATCAAACACACATAGGTGTCATGTTCCAACATGCTCATTGCTTTGCAGTGAAAGAGGTTTTCATCGCCTTGTGTTTTTGCAGTTTGCCAGAAAAATGACACAAAAGAATCAACCTCCTCAAATATTTAATAAAACTAAAGAAAACAATCAACTTTCAGTTGTTACATCAAGTAACAGCTGAAAGTTATGAGTTGTCCAGTCAGGTTTATGGAAAAAATACTGTCAAGAGCTCGCGTGTTTGAATGGAATAAAAGATTTTTTAGAAGGAAGAGAGGATGTGGAAGAAATGAATGATCAAGCTGTCCAGTATAAATGAAAACTGATGAATATGTGGACTAATGACACTGATTAGAAGTGGCTGTTGTTCGAGCATTAAAATGGTTGCATCAGAACTCAATATGGACAAAGAAACAAATTTTAACTGAAAATTTAGGCATGAGAAAAGTGTGTGCCAAGGTGTGCCTAAAATTTTGAACTAAGATCAAAGAATGAGAAGACTTTATGTTAGTGAAGCTGTTTTGGAAAAAACTGAAGATGATCCAGACTTTCTGAGTACTGTACTTGCGGTGAAAGTTGGCTGTTCCAGTATGAGCCAGAAACTAAAAGAAAAAGACAGCAATTCAACGGAAGACAATCCCCCCCCCCCACCAGGATCAAATAAAGCAAGCGTGTCAAAAAAAATTGTCACTGGGTGGCCTGGTATGTGAAGTCACATTTTTTTTTGTACTCCTGTTTACTTGCTATATTAAGTGATTTTTATAAATTTAATGTAAAATAGTTACGCTGTGCCCAAAGCTAGATCATCGTTCTTGATGCCTGACTACATTGTAATACTGTATGATGCTTCTAAAGTAAGTAATTTTTGATCTTAATTTCTGCTCCTATACTGTCACTGACCAGTGTGTTTTCGCCATGCCGATCTCAGTTTGCTTTTGTTTGCCACTCTGAACGTTGGCAAATCAATGTTTGGCATCGTGACCTACTTTCTTTCTGGAGTGACAACGCTAGCCAAGAACAATCCTAAGGTAATTTACTAAGAGAGAGAGAGAACTTTGCAAACAAGAAACAACTTGCTCTAACTCGGCGAGTGCTACAACACCAAAATGTTGAAATATTGAAATATAAAAATTTCTTGAAAGAGAACAGAAATATTATATATATATAGTCGTCTGCTTGATGTCATATTTTGTTGAATACATTTTTTTTTTTTTTGTTCAAATAACATACTTTATATTGGGATTAGAATGATAAGTAACCAGCAGGCAGAGAATTTTTCTTCTCTTCCTTCTTCTGAGGCCAATCCTGCATTGATGACTCTACAAGTCAGTCCTGAGAGATTGGAGGATTCTCATTCTCAGGACACTTCTCAGGTGCAAAAAAGTTTCACAGAATTTGTCTAAGACACATTCGGTGTCTCAGGATATACATCAATCGCAGAAAGTTTCTACTATAAACACATAGTCTGCATTAGGAAGCGACATCTCAAAAGGTTTGCCCCAGAACAGTTGGTTCTTCAAATTCTACGGCATCAAGTTTTAGATTTAAGTGCTACCTTAATACTGGAAACAATAGCAAAGTTATGTAAGGACTTTTCTAGCTTTCTTTCATATGAAAGCAATAAAATTACTGAAACATCAGGGAACATACTTATAGAGAAGTGGCTTAACCTCGAGACTGTTGTTACCTCAGTATTAATAGAAAATGAAAAAATAAAATGGTCAATGAGGAGATTTTAAAGTGGGCTGATCTTCTAGAGAAAATGGTTAACATTTCTTCTAACGTTAACTTGTCACCTTCTGAATTGTCTCAAACTAAGTATCACTTTCCTTCTGAGACTTTGTCTCACGGAGATCGCAAGCAGGATTTGCATCAAGTGATCTGACAGGAGATTTGTGGAATCTCCTGTCAGATCTTTTGCAGAAGTTGCCAGTGGCTCATCAAGGGATCAACAAGCAAGTGTTACTCTTAAGGTTAAATCCAACAATGTACTTATTTTAAGAGCACTAGATCTAGTGACTGTGAGACTAGTGTTGAGGTTAGGAATCTTGTCACTTTTTTTTTTTTTAGTTGATGGTGCATCGGCTTCTGTGGCCATAATGCACCTCCCAAGGTTTTTGCATTTTACTCTGATCCAAGCCCGAGGCGGGATTCAAACCCGCAACCTTTGGGTTGCCAGGCAGGCGCTTTACCCACCTAGCTAGCCAGGTCGGCAAAACTCTTAAGTGTCACCAAGACACTTAAGTATTAAAGTATTAAAATTAAATTGCTACATACTATTCACAATAAAGGCATTATTGTTGAAACTGCATCCAAAGAAGACTTGGACAGCCTTACTGCATCAACATCTTTTGTGTCAGCGGGAGTCTCTCTGGGCACTCCCAGTAGAGGTAATCCGATATTCTGGTTTAAGAAGTCCCCAGTGAATTGTTAAGGGATGAGATAGTTGAAAATCTTTTTCAAAGAATTTTGTAGACTTCGTAGGTTTTGTAGACATTTTTCAAATGAGGAAGCGAAACAAGAGCCAGAATTTAGGTTCACAACTAAGGCTAGATCTGCATTGTGTGTGTGCACTGGGTCATCAATTTCTCACCCAGACTATTCAAGTATATTAAGTCTCAAGATAGAATTTTTCTATTGTGGTCCTTACAAAAATTTCATCCTTTTACTATTGTTACAAAGTGCTACCATTGTCTGGGATATGGTCATACAGCACAATTTTGTTCACATGAGTCGCCATTCTGTGGTCATTATGCCCATAGCGGGCATGTTTTTGTAGTGTCCACACAGAGAAGTATGCTATGTCAATTGTAAAAGGAAAAAACCTAACTACCAAGTGGTACAGTCCTTAGCTGTGCCACTGCCTATGAGTAACACAACTAATAGCCTACGATGAAGGTGTAAATAATTTCGATTCAATTTTGCCAAATGTCTACTCAGATATTGGGAGAACATCTTGTCCAGTTCTGCAGGCTCTGGTACATTTGAGGATTATACAAATGAATATTACGTTCTTAGCGTTTTTTTTTTTTTTTCGCCAACCTTTCATGGAGTAAAATAAAATAAAATTAAAATAAAATAAAACAAAACAAATCTTGATAACTATATTTACAATAACCTGTATTTACAAAATTAATATACGTATTACAATATTAAAAGTATTAAAACACAAGATTAAAATGCATTAAAATATTCTAAGTTAAAAGCGATAAAATCCCGTAGCTTTCAAAGGCTCCAGCCTTCTTCTTCAGCAGTACTCTCTATTATTCAGTACACCTTTAAATATCAGCAGGGTTTTGTTTTATTTTATTTTAATTTTATTTTATTTTACTCCATGAAAGGTTGGTGAAAAAACGCTAAGAACGTAATATGAATATACCCAACCTCAGAGGCCTATTTGAGGAGATACAAATGAATGGTCATCATTCCCGAGCAGTTGCTGATGAGTTGAGGATTTCCGCAGAGACTTATTCTATGGACACAGTGGCTATTTAAGAGCCTTTCTGGGCCCGTCTACATGGACACTCCTCTAAAATTTTGGGTTTTTCCTTGAGGACTAGGGTTATTCAGCCAATGGATATGGATCCTAAATCTTATGTGGCTGTTTTTAATTAGAATCTAGACATTACAGTCATTTTGCCTGTGTACCTAATTTTCTATCTGTGTTTTGGAGAAATTAATACTGAATTAATACAGAGAGAAATTAATACTGAATTCTACCTTATATCATTATACCCACCGTCACTTAATTTTAATCAATTTTTGGTTTATCTGGAGAATGCCTTTAATTTTCTCGGCTCTTCCTGTAATATTTTAATCTCTGACAGAAATGCCAAATCACATTTCTGATTTAGCTCCTACAGTGATTCTCGTGACCACCTTGAGGAGTTCATAATTAGCTACAATCTCACTATTTTAAATAGGCTGCAAAATTTCACTACAAGCAACCCCCCATATAACACTGTACTTCTACATGGTTTCGCTCTAACATGGTTATAGAATTTCGGTAAATCTCGCATAACAGGGTATTTTTGAGCTTTTGTGAGGGGAAAACCCTACTATTATGTTGGATGTAATTTTTCAACATTTCCACTCTTTTTGAATCCCCACTGTTGACTCGCTAGTCAAAAAAATTGAGAAATCCTTGTATTTTATTTTGTTGGGAAATCACTGTGTTACGTTCTGTACTATTGAACTTGTGGAAAAATCTAGATTTCAAAGTTTTATTACTATTCGATCACACCAGGCCATCCAAACGTTGAAGTTATGTTCCTACCACCACAATTATACTGGTTAATACAACTTCTTTCATTCAGCCATTAGATCAAGGTATTATACCCACCTTTAAAACTCATTACATCAGAAAATCATTACAATGGATTTTGGAAAAAATTGATTCTGATCTATTGAAGTAATGGAGGCATGGAAACATTTCTCAATTGTGGACTGTATAAAAATCATAGCTTTATCACTGAAAGAAGTAAAACAGTCAATGTTAAATATGTGTGGAAAAATGTATGCCCATAGTCAGTTCATTCAGGAAATATGGTCGAACCAGAAGAAAATGGAATCGGTGCGATAGTAGCTATGTCAGTAGGTGGGGAAGGTTTGATGATACGAAGCTCTCATGATATGATGATATGAAGCCCTCACAGTTGATAGAATCACCCTCCTCCCCATACCGGGTGGAAAAGACCCAAGTTCGAATCCTGTAAATGACGAGAGGAATTTTTGACGCGAGCATCAAAACTGGATCTTGAGTGATTGGAAGGTCTTCTGGTCCGATGAATCACATTTCCTGTTGTGCCATGTGGATGGCTGGGTACGTGTGTGTCGTTTACCTGGGGAAGTGATGGTGTCCGGATGCACTGTGGAACCAAAACAAGCCGGTGGTGGCGGTGTCATGCTTCGGGCAATGTTCTGCTGGGATACCCCTGGGTCCAGTCATCCATGTGCCGAGCACTCTGATGTCTACCACCTACCTAAACATCATTGCTGACCAGGTACACCCTTTCATGGTAATAGTCTTCCCCCTCTGGCGATGCCATCTTTCAGCAGGATAATGCGCCATACCACACCACCCAGATTGTTCGAGACTGGTTCGTGGAACATGAGGAAGACCTCCAAGTATTGCCCTGGCCTCCAAATTCCCCAGACATCAATCTCATTGAGCATTTGAGGTTTGTGTAAGAACAGCAACTCCGATCTGCAACGTCTCAACCACGTTACAGGAGTTAAAGGATCTGCTGGTTATGTGTTGGTACCAGATACCACAAGACACATTTAGAAATCTTGTAGCGTCCATGCCTCATCAGGTATGAGCTGTTTTGGCTGCACATGGAGGACTAACATCATATTAGGTAGGTGGTCACAATGTTTTGCCTCATCGGTTGGCTCATCATGCAGCCAAGAAATAAAAAATAAAAATTTGTAAAACAAAATGCCATTTTCACAATTATACATTTTACTTGATAGGTGCTTTATTTGCTTTTAAATAAAGCATAATATGAATCCATTATATTAATCCAGAACTGAAAAAATTACATACCTTGGGAGTCAGTTACACCTATATGAAGGTCTGCACTTTTGTAATAAACACTGAAAAAAGAAATAAAACCATCCATATTGATATTTAAATACCATATATGCACTTTATTTAAATGTCTTATGTCGTTTAAAAGCCACTTAAAAATACACAGTACATTTGAGTTAAGTACTTATATACCTCTGTGTATGAATTTGTATAATTAAGAATTATATTCCTCAATATCTATGCTAGTAAACAACAGTTTGCTCGTTCATTAATTTTGAAATTCTGGTAAGTTTTTTTTAACTACTAAGTAGTCGCATAGCAAAAATCAAACATAAGACACTTTGTGCATGTGTGCATGCATGCTTTACTTAATCTGGTTTTATTAAAATCAACTTCAGTTAATTTGCTGATAAAAGCACGTTCAGTTTAAAGCTGCACCAAGAAAAAAAGTAATTTTATAAAAAGTAACTGAGTATGTCCAGGTATTTTTGATGTGAAAACATCTATGGCAGCACCTACTACATTTTTGGCCTGAAGCAAAACCAATTGGTAATGAAATTTTCTTACAGAAGTGACACTAATAACGTCACTTCCTACTCGGTCACTAATGTTGATTCGGTAGAGTAAACAGCGGGAGCGAGAATAAAACCATTACATCCTTCAAACTAGGAAATGACGTCACTTCCTAAATAACGCTAATGATGCTAACTCAGTCACTAACATTGATTCAGTAAAGTAGTGGGTACTAATATTATGCAAGAATGTAAGCTGCAAAGCTACCGAAGAAGCATCTTGTGTCAACAAAATAATGAGTTGAAAAACATGGAGAACAAAAAAAATGCAGAGTTTAATGAAATCTGCTTCTCAAGATTTTGATCAACCTCAACCTTCTAAGTAGTGGGTGTGAGCATGTTTGTTTGTTTGTTATTTGGTTTTTAGGAGCATTAGCAACTAAGGCCATATTGCTCCGGGATATACGATGGTCATTTCCTGACCTTTCCGCATTCTCCGTATTTGGTGGTGATGGGCTCGAACCCCGGTGTAATCAAGAAGCGTGTGCTACGCCTTGTCTTGTTTTTTTTTTTTTTTTTTTTAGGAGCATTAGCAACTAAGGCCATATTGCTCCGGGATATGCGGTGGTCATTCCCTGACCTTTCCACATCCTCCGTATTTGGTGGTGACGGCCTCGAACTCCGGTCTAATCAAGAAGCGTGTGCTACGCACTGCTGCTCCTTCCCACCTGGCTACTGAGGCGCCGTGTGCTACGCACTGCTGCTCCTTCCCACCTGGCTACGGAGGCACCGGGTGTGAGCATAAAACGTTATTTTGTTCATAACTTCGGTTCTATCTGTTCAATTTTAATAGCTGTTCAATTAAAACATTTAAAAATTGAAACGGTTTTGATTTAAGAAACCAACAATAAAACAATCACTTCTTGCAGTAGTTTTTGGTTATGATGTCATACTTTCTACAAATGGATTTTGCTCACTACTGAATTATAAAAATACCAAATCTAATTTTGGTTAACAACCTATAAGAGTATTTTGAAGATGGCCAAAACTCCAGCTGAACAAAATCGAAAGAATTATACAAGAATAAAAGCTTAAAAACCACCAAAGAAGCCTCCCGTGTCGACAAAAGAACAGTTGTAAGTTTAAGGTTAAAATTGAAAATGTCTGCAATTCTGCCCAGACGCAATAGGAGGGAGTATATGATGAGAGCCCTGTCAATCAATTTGGCGCTGTAGAGACTGTGCAAGACTCTGGGTAGAAATTTTCTCAGTGTGGTCTGTACTTGTTCACAGGAGACAAAGAGAGATACTGCTTCTACAGGGATGGAATACACTTAAATAGAAAGGGTGCAAGAATATTTGCTGATGATATCGAGGCAGCGTTAGGTGGGTAGCAAAATTGTTAGCCTGGGGGGGAATTCACAGTTTAATAGTAGATTAACATTATTCGTAGGCAGAGGTGGAAGTGATTCTTGCACTGCTTCTACTGGAATGAGCAGCAACCCAGAGAGCAAGTTACTAAGCATTTCAGGAACTGTTGGGAGTCATAATGACAGAAGTAAATACATGGGTTGTGTTAGAGTAACTAAGAATAAGAACATTTGCATGTAAACATGCATGTACACCACTGCTAGGAGTATAGTAAATAAATTTGATTAATTTCAAGTGCCAGTCAAGACATCAAAGGCAGATATCGTTGGAATATCAGAGACGTGGTGTCACAAAGATATAAGGAATGCAGAATTGGAATTTGTAGAGTACAATATGTACAGAAAGGATACACAGGATAGGAAAGATTATGCTGTTACTTAAGAAACTCAAAATCTGAGGCAGTGCATCCAGTTGACATTGATGGAAAGTGCAATGTTGAGTCAGTTTGGTGTAACATAAGCAATTGGAAAGCAAAAATGAGGGTAGGAGTGTGTTATAGGCCTAATGACTCTGATGAGTACAATGAACAACTATAGACTGGGCCAATAAATCAGAATGTCTCAATGGGGGATTTTAACTTTCCAGTTATTGACTGGAACTTTTGGATTGGTCAGTCACACACCGCAACACTTTTGTGGACTTACTGGATGATTGTTTTCTACAGCAGCATATTTGAGAGGCAATCATAGGGAGTAATACTCTTGATCTGAATATCAACAGTGATTATACATGCATTAAGAATTCACAGATAAAGGAACTACTAGGTGGCAGCAATCAGTGTAGTGATGTGGGATTTACTTAAAGATGTAACTGCCATCAGGGGTAAAGGGAAGGGTTTTGCTTTCATAAAGGTGACTACAGTAGTCTCATACAGTTTTTAAATTCTCTACAGTAGGACTAACTGATGACGTTACCAACAGCAAATTCTAAATGGGAAGCATTCAAGGAAATAATCGTGGAAACTACTAGGCTTTTCATACCAACTAAAAAATACTGTTCAAGGTTCAGGCCTAAATGGATGAAGGTGAGCTAATGAGACTCATGGCAGAGAAGAAAAGTGCACGGGATGCATATAAATTATCAGGAGACACAGAAGCCTATGGTAGATATAAGTTAGTCGGTAATCAAGTCACTAAGGTCAGGCGAGTGAAGGAACATTACGAGAAATCTTAGGCAAAGGATTCAAAGAAAGATAGTAAAGACATCTTTAACTTATGTAAACTCTAGAAGGAAGAGGATGAATCCGATTGGCCCACTTGATATTAGTGGTTAGATTGTTGATGATCCTGCTTAGATAGGCGACAAACAATGAGTATTTTGCATCTACAGTCACACATGAGTAATTCTGTGGGGAAGTGGTAGACAGAAACTCATTAAACTCTAACAGGGAGCTAAATGATTTTGTAATAACTAAGAGGAAAGTGTAGGAGAAATTGTTGAAGTTAAACATAAGTAAGGCACCTGGGGTGGATGAGATCTGTTCAGTTATATTAAAGGAGGCAGCAAAGGAAGTAAGCAAACCCTTAGCCATAATTACACTGAACAACAAATTTTGGGTCATATCTTGTTACGGGCATGAAAGGAAGTTTCTTTTTCTTCTTCTTCTTGGATTTCACCATTGTATCAGCGGTTATCCTCGAGCTAACTTTATTTATTTATATTTTAATTTTGTTCCTCCACTCTTTTCTGTCCTCCCAGTCCCCATTGTTCAATTTCCTCTTTTCCACAGCTGCTCTCACTCCCTCCATCCACGTGCCTCTCGTTCTTCCACTCTTTTTCCTTCTAAGTGGTATAACATTCTAACCTTTTCTCTTCTATTCTGTCTATGATGTTTTTTTGAGTGTCCTTTGCTTTTCTTATATCTTTCTTCGTGACTCCAATTTAGATCTTCAACAAAAATCCATTTCGACAGTTAGTAATTTCTTCTTTTGCCTTTCCTTTATAGTCCAAACCTCAGATCCATATATTAGGATACTCTGGAAAATTCATTATATATTAATCATTTGGCTTTTGGATGAATATTATTGCTCCATAATACTGGGTTCAACATTCCCAAGACTGTTCTTCCCTCATTAATTCTTACAATCTCATTTTCAGTTGAGCCATCCATTTGCACAATAGCTCCCTAGATATTTAAACTGCTTCACATTCTTTATCTGTGTTCAATTAATATTCAAAATGTCCCCTTTCAAATTCATATATTCCATCTTATTGAAGTTCATTGTCGTTGTTTGTTTGTTTGTTATTTGGTTTTCAGGAGCATTAGCAACTAAAGCCATATTGCTCCGGGATATGCGGTGGTCATTCCCTGACCTTTCCGCATCCTCCGTATTTGGTGATGACGGGCTCGAACCCCGGTCTAATCAAGAAGAGTGTGCTACGCACTGCTGCTCCTTCCCACCTGGCTACGGAGGCGCCAAAGTTCATTGTCAAACCCATATTTTATACTGTTCCAGTAGCTTTCTACACATATAGTCAGCATCCTCAGCACTGTGCATGATAAGTACCTGGTCATCTGCAAACAAAAGATTTGAAAGGTGAATGTTTTGATCCACATCTAATCCCACTGGTTTGCATCTTTTGGACCAAGCCTCCTGAGTCACTTCCAGGTACAACTTGAATAAAGTGGGGGATAAGTAGCACCCCTGTAGCAAGCCCTTTGATGTTTTGAATTTCCTTGATATTTCTGACCCAACTTTAATGCAGCAAGTGTTTATTTTTGTACAATTTTCTAATTATGTCAATCAGTGGTTTTTCGTATTGACATTTTTTTCTATGTCATTCCACAGCATCTTTCTTGGGACACTATCGTAATCTTACTTATAAGAACAAAAATAATGCTTAAACACGAAAATAATGCTTAAAATGGCAGATTGACTCTTGTTTTCGAAAAAAAGTAGTTCTTTATATTTATACAAGGAATTTTTTATTTATATGGCAGTAAGATGTAGCTATGAACATAACTGTATCAAACACGGGACCTTTTTTGCCTTTTGCTTGTATTCAGGTTTGGGAGCATCTCTTTTCGCCATCCAACAATAATTGGCTAACATGGCAGCACTCCATTTGCTTTTGTATCTTTGTTCCATCACTGCGATGTCTTGATGGAAGTGCCTACCTTGTTCGTCACTGACAGCACCACAGTTTAGAGGGAAGAAATTCAGGTGTGAGTGCAAGAATGCATCTTCAATGACATGTTGTATCCCAGTTTTACATAAGAAGTAATGAGATCTTCCACAAGCTACCTGTGGCTGCCGGCTTTAACATTTCCTAGGAAAACCAATTGAAACATTTTGAAAGGCGTTCCACACTGATTTCTCCCTATCACCAAAGACACATTCCAACTGTTTGTCTTTGAAAAGTTGCCTAATTTGTGGACCAATGAAAATGACTGCCTTAATGTTCTCTGTACTAAGTCTTGGGAATTTCTCTTGCAAGTATGTGAATGCAGGACGTTTCACTTCCAAAGCCTTCATGAAATTTTTCATAAGTCCCAGTTTGATGTGGAGCAGTGGAAGCAAAACTTTATTTGGATTTACCAGAGGTTCAAATGCTATGTTCTTCCTTCCAGGTGTTAATGATTTTCATTGAAGCCAACTCCTCTCCTCGTTGTGCATATCCTTGGCATGACTATCCCACTTGCAGAAAAAGCAACAATACTTAATGTAACCCTTTTGTAGTCCTAATAAAATGGTGATTACCTTTAAATCACCACATATCTGCCACTTGTACTTCTAATAGTGTACACCTAAGAGGATGTTCTCCATGTTTGCATATATTTCTTTTTTGTGGATGGCATATGCAAGAAGTATTGAAGGCAGCATATTTACATTGTATAATAGAGACTAGTTATAGATGCTTCTAAGGTTAGCCTTAAGGCTAACCTTAGAAGCATCTATAAATAGTCTCTATTCAACACAGTATTAGGTAAGTGATCATAATTCAGAATTTACTGAGTTTATGTGCATGTATGTCATTGACAATGCTACCAAGCCATTCCTTGATGCCTGTATTGTACTGCACTGCAAATTAGTCTCTCTGTAAACAGAGCCCCAGTATAGAAACAAGTTTGCTATAAGTAAATGACAATCTTAAAAGTTTACTTTTCAAGAACTTGAAAAGAAAACACAAAACTCCCGACAAATTCCATAAACTGTTATAATGATCAAAGGTTAATCTTAGAAGGATCTATAAATAGTCACCATTTTTCGGGAACATGCCTCATGTTTACTGCTGCCATCAGACCATCAACATCCTTACAAACAATGAGTTCACCTTCTGTTTGATAGAATTTATCATAGTCTTTATTTCGAGTACAAAATATTACTTTAATAGAATGACCTCGAAGATTCCAATGTTGTAGCCTCACAGCCAAAAGCTCTGCCTTATTCTTTGGCAGTTCGAAATCCCTGATAAGGTCATTAAGCTCACCTTCTGTGATCTTACGTGGTTCTGAAGGGTAAAGGTTTGGACAAAATGGTGGATCCCTTGACGTAGATGGCTGCTGTACTTCTTCATGTATATCAAGTTGATGTTCATCAGTATCTTCTTCTTCGTCAGAGTGTACAGAAAAACTGTCGGGTGGTTCAGGAATAGGTAGTACTTCACCATGAGGCATGGGACGAATTGCTGATGATATATTTGGGTACGTCACTGTCCACTTTTTCTTTATTATTATCCCTTTTTTAATAGGAGGTACCATACAGAAGTAAGAGTCTGTAATGTGATTTGTTGGCCCCCTCCATATCATGGGCACTGCGAAAGGCATAAAACATTCCTTTCGAATCACCCACACATTGAGATTTGATGAACAGGTAGTGCAGCATATGTGCATAGCACAGTTCTTGTACTGGTCACATACTTTACATCCAAAATACAAAAAGTAGGCCTTTTTTATGGCTCGAGTTAAGGGACACTTTCTGAAGCTAACGTGACTTCTACACATATGTAACAGAAGTCATCTGGACTATTCATATAATTACAAGGCATATTAATAATGCACAAAAAGTAGGAATCTCAGAGTACAACTGCTAACTAAGAACAAATCCACCCAGTACCTAGCTGGATTACTGCAACAGAGTTTAGGCTGCATTTGAGGAGACAACTTATGTGATGCAAAGTGAGGCAGCAGTTGATGATCAAGTGATGAGCATAGTAGAACTGAAACTGTGCCGTTGCCGAGAGCTGCAGTTGATAATGTAAAGTGACTAGCTAATATGATGTAATTCAAAAACAAGAGCCGATTTATAAATTTTAATGTCATTTTCATGTTCAGCAGCATAAAATTAGTCAAGATTGGGTGTTTTTGTAACATTTTACGTGACGACCAGTGTTATGAAAGCCTCCTTGGACTCAGCGGAGGTCCCCACAGACTGAAGATGTGCAAATGTATCCCCAATTCACAAATGGGATCAGGGTGGCATGAGTAATTACAGACCTGTTAGTTTAACTTCTGTTGTGGGGAAAATAATAGAGTCACCTGGTTAAAGACGCACTGCATGATCATCTAGATAAGACTAGTAATAACTCAGACATAGCATGGGTTTGTTAAGGGGAAATATTGTCTGACCAACTTGATTGGATACTATGATATGGTCACAAAGGAACTGGATGCAAAAAATAATTTTGATATCATATACAATCAGTCCTTGTATATGTTTACACTACAACAGGGGTGTCACACTGGCAGTCTGCAACGGGTTTTTTTGTGGCCCATGCCACCTCCATGGAAAATAATGACATTCCTAAAATGCATTTCTACCGCTTTCCACTGCTGTCTATTGCTTTCGGTGATCATGCAATTTCCAGAATTTTCCATTGCCCATTTAAGCGATCGTTTCGTGCGCTGACATTTAGTTTTACTAAGGCTTTCATACTGTTCAAGTCAGTTACATTGTAATGCGAGAGAGTTAATATTTGTGTTACCATTTCCATTTAACAAAGTCAGTAAGCAAACGGTTTTGTGTTGTGACTCATATATACACGTGATTCCAATGTGATGTCGCTTTCCAGGCCAACCAGAAAAAGAAAGGTTGTTGATGAGGGGATACAATTCCAAGAAATATGGGAAATGAGTTACTTTTTGCACAGAGGTAAAAGGTAAAATTGTGCGTATTATTTGTAATGAATCAATTAGTGTCATAAAAGAGCACAATATTAAACAACAATATGATACAATTCACAAAGAAAAATTTTCCTGCTTCGAGGGTAAATTAAGAAAAACTAAAGGATATGAAGAACTTATACTTCAAAGGCAGCAAAGTGCAATTACAAAAATTAACGAAGGCAGTGAATCGAAATATTCCAAACCTTTCAGTAAAGGCTCCTTGGTTAAGGAATGCATGATAAAAGTGGTTGAAAACATCTGTCCCAGAAATGTGAAAGTGTTCCAAGAAATTTCATTGTCAAGAAACACAATGGCTGAAAGGATAACTGAGATAGCAGACAATTTGCCCCAGGGGCTCAAATCTGGTAAGCATGGGCTTGGCAAACTTTTCACTTATGACACACACACACACACACACACACTCACTCACTCACACACTCTCACTCTCACACACACACACGGTAACTCAGAAATTTTTTTGGCTGGTCCAGCACAAGCCTCAGGCTTCCTTGCATCATATGGCTAATAATAACTTGCATAAACAACTACAATGTTTCGATTGCACTTGACAAAAGTAACAATATTCAAGACGTGGTGCAAATTGCAATGTTTCTTCGAACCTGCAATGACAATTTAAAAGTAACTGAAGGGTTTTTGGAAATGATTCCCATCCATGGTACTACTACTGAGGAAAACATTATGATGTGAAGACATTGTGATGCCATGTGGAGCATTCTAGAGAAATACACGCTTCCTCTCAAAAGACTTGTGGCTGTAGCTACCAATGCCGATCCAGCGATGACAGGCAAAGTCAAAATCACTAGAAGCAAAACTAAAGGATGAATATCCGGACAAACAAAAATTGCAATCTTTCCACTGCATTATTCATTAGCAGGTTCTGTGTTTGAAAATACTGAAAATGGACTATGTGCTGAAGACTGTGGCCAAAACTGTGAACTTTATCTGGTCCAGAGGATAATCATTGCCAGTTTGCTCTCCTTCTTAAGGATGTGGAAAGTGAATTTGAAGGGCTGCCATACTACACAGAGGTTTGTTGGTTGTCTTGCCAAATGTACTAAAGAGATTTTTTGCACTTTTGGAAGAAAAAATGCTGTTCATAGAAATGACAGGTCAGGACGTATTGCTTCTGAAAGATCAGTCTTGGGTACAAGATCTGGCCTTCCTAGTAGTTATTACAAGTCATCTAAATGATCGAAACATCAATGCTACAAGGGAAAGATTAGCTGATAACAGACATGCACAATGCACTGGCCAGTTTTCAAAAAAAGTTTGATTGTGTGCCAAAATCAATCAAAATCATTTACTTTTCTATGTGTGAACAATTGAAAAATCAGTCAAAGTTACACATTTTCAAAATATTGAAAGAGAATAGAAAAGATTAGAGATGAATTTGATAGGTGCTTTAAAGATTTCAAAGAGCACCAAGAAGATTTTTCTCTTTTCACAGGTCCTTTTTCTTTTAATGTCAAGAGAGTTCCCATTTCCATACAAATGGAACTAATTGATCTGCAGAATGAGATCAATAAGATCAAAAATTTTAAAAGACACATACCGAGAAGTTGGGATCTAAAAAATCTACTCATATACTCGTATTTAGGGCAAAAATACCCAGAGATAAGTTTGCCACACAAATTCTGTTACTTTGGGAGCACATATTTATGTGAACAACTGTTTTCGCGTATGAAAGCTAACAAAACAGCCCACAAATCAAGGCTAACCGACGGCAATCTTTTTTCCCTAATGAAGGTTGTGTCTTCTCAATCTTTGACTCTAAATCTTGCAGAGCTGGTTGCAAGCAAACTGAGTCAAGTATCTTGCAAAAAGGCCTAGATTACCTTAATTTTGTGTATATTCCCTCATTGAAATATTGTATTATCTTATCTGGAATAAACTGCCTTTCGTATTCAGACTTTTATTTCCTTTCAATTAGTTATTAATGCATTCTCAGCTGCGAGTATCAATCAGCAACAAGTGAAAACTGAGCAATTAAAAAGCATCTTTAGGCTTAGCAATGGCAAGGTTTGTAGGCCATGTGTGGCCTGCATGAGGAACTAGCCCGTGGGTAATAGCCTATGGCCCAAACGAGTTTGATACCCCTGAACTACATGAATTCAATCATACACGATTTTTAAATAGAGGTGCGATGTCTCAAATAATGCAAACCAAATTCACCTATGCATGATTTGGCGTTTGGCTTTGTGTTTACAAGAAATAGCAGTCAAACGTGACAGGATCACCCCAGCTGAACATAACACTTACTGCATTGTTTACTAATGCGCTATGCTTTTTGTTTGTGCATATCAAACGTGCCTCATCATTTTTGTTCTTTTCATACTGTAATTGCAATTTATTTCCTAAAAATGAGTAAAATACTTGAAAAAAGTGTGAAAAGGAAGCGTGGTGATGAAAATACTGTGGATTCAGAGAGAAAAAAATATATTTTTTTCGAAAAATACATAATTGTGAAACGCTTTGGGCAGAATGAAAGAACATGTGATATTGTGCATGCTACTGGCCTAAATTGGGCAACGCTGAGAACAATTAGAAAGAATGCAGGGAAAATAAAAGTAACTTTTATAGCAGGCACAACTCAGTGTAACAAAATCCATTAGATCAAGACAAAGAATTGGAAGAGAGATGTGATTTGAACCAATTCTTATACAGCAAGTATTGTTCTTGTAGATTCTTCTAATGATTTCATTTAATGGCTGGTTTACTGACAGCAATATTTTATTACGTAATAATCATAATAAAATATGTATTTTATTATTATTATTAATTGTGTTTGGTAATGTTTTGGTTAGAAATGTGTGTTAGGTGTCGAGTGGTTGGCACATAACCCTATTTTTCCTATAAGGCCTGTTATTTATAATGCATGATTTTGCATTGCACAAGGGCTTCTAGGAACACAACTGTGTTATACGAGAACTGACAGTACTTGGATTTCAGAAAAGCTTTTGATACTGTTGCACATGAAAGACTACTGTACAAATTGGAGCAGTATGGCATTAAGGGCAAATTACTACAATTCATAAAAGGATGGTCGAGTGGGAGAAGACAGATTGTAATCAATGGACACTGCTCTTTGTGGACTAATGTTATTAGTGGAGTCCCCAGGCAGTGTTGGGGCCAGTGTTGCTTTGTATATTTATCAATGATATTGATGGAGGTATATCAGGCTTAATGTAAAAGTTTGCAAATGATACAAAGGGCAGGGTTGTTAATGACAGTAATGACTGTGAGCTATTACAATGGGACCTAGAAAAGTTGGGTAGATGGGCTGAGAAGTGGCAACTGAAGTTTAACATTAACAAATGCAAAGTACTGCATATGGGTAGCAGTAACCCCAGAGAAATGTACCAACTGTGTGGTACTACACTTAGGGTAGTGGAGAATGAAAAAGACTTGGGGGTAATTGTGCAGTCAGATATGAAGTTTTCTGGGCAGTGCAGACTGGCTGCCAGAGCAGGTCATGGGATGTTGTCAATGATATACAGGAATTTTGCTAGCAGGGATAAGGAGGTGATTATCCCTTTGTATAAGGCAATGGTTGGCCACCCTTTGAGTACTGTATACAGGTCTGGAGGTCTCATTTTAGGAAGGATGTAGTGTTGCTAGAGCAAGTATAGAGAAGGGCAACAAGATTGGTGAGGGGAACAAGGAGTTGCACTTACCAAGAAATTCTGAAGTTCTGCAAATTACAGCATCTGGAGACTAGGCACCTGCAAGGCAATCTGAATTAGGTGTATAAGGCCTTGAATGGTTTGAGCAGGCTCAATGCTAATGGGATTCTTTCTCTTGCTCAGATTACAAACTTGAGGAGTCAAACTCAAACTGAGGAAAGACAGTTGTAGAATAGAGATGTGCAGAAGTTTGCCTTTGGCCAGCAGGTATTTGATTGCTAGAAGAGACTTCCGTCTGTTGTGAAAGTTGATAGCTTTAATAAATTCAAGGAATAACTGGACAAACCTTTGGTGAAAAATGAATGTATGAAATGGGTAGTGGTTTTTTTTTTTTTTTTTTTTGGCTGATGCTGTATAAGCTTTCTTTGTTGCATCATATGCCTCTACCAATGCTAATGCTAATAATGCAGTATCACTCCAACATTCTATTTTATCTTTTTGCCTGATGTAACAGGCATGTGCTTTAAGTTTCTTGTAGTTTATGGTTTATGAGATTGGCAGTGGCTGGATTCTTTAAAAACTGATTCCATGCTTTGTTCTTTTTCTCTCTTAGCAATATTACATGCGGAATTCCTCCAGTAGCTGATGTGTTTACGTACTTTATTTGAAGTTTGCGGTATGGCAGTAGCAGCGGCTGCCAACATCTGTTCTGTAATGTGTTTAATGGCATCATCTATGGCAGGGGTGGCCAACTTAATTTGTGATGCGATCTACTTTTTTTCTTCAAAATGGGCTGCGACTACCATCTCAAGAATTTCATTGCACATGGTTAAAAAAGTTCACAACACATATTGAAAAATGTTGTTTATAAATTTTAAAATTAAATACAATTCAGAAAGCTTATTTTAAATTCATACGTATTTAATTTTTTAATTTATGTGAAGTTCATGTCTTCATGTCATCTGCCATTCTTTCAAAATCGGGGATGTACTGTGATAAGGCCAACCGTAAAGAATCTTCTGTATGCCAGTCTGTAAGAGTAGAGCGATTCTTCGTCTTTGTTTCAAATACGAAAAGGCCGATTCACATAGATATGTGGAATCGAAACAGGAATTAAAAAGTTCACTGCAATTTTTTACATTTGGGTACTTTTCTTGGCAAATATATTTCCAAAAGTCTTTTTCTGACGATGTGGCTTTTAGGAAAAGACCATTTCGCAATGTAATAATTTCATTTTCAAGTAATATTTTCTCCATGTGAAAAATCTCAGCAATTTTTTCTGCAATTTGTTTTGTATCTAAGTTGACATTAAATGGATAAGAAATATTGAAAAAATGTCTTCAATTGTTTTAAAATCACTGAATCTGATTTCAAAATCATCCACAACTTTCTCAATTTCAGAAACATATTTCTCACTATTAAATTCAAAAACAGGATATTTTTTGAAAATGATCTTGCATATTTGCAAAATGGTTGAATGTTTTTTTTCTTTGAGATCCTTAGGCATTGCCAAAAATTGATATTTATATGGAGAAATACTACTAATCGTGTCACCCACATTTTTATTTTTTCCTTGTAATTCCAAATTCAGATCACCTAATTCACTGGTGAAATCTGCCAAAAAAACCAGATCACACAACCACTCTGTATCTTGTAGCTGCTGATAATCATCTCCCCTTTGATCAACAAATTTTTTAATTTCATTCAGCAAATTTCGAAATCTCTGTACAAACTTACTCCGACTCAGCCACCTCACATCTGTGTGTAATATCAGATCTGGTTCATTTTCATTGAGTTGCATTTTGAAAAGTCTCCTTTTGAAGAGATTGTCGTCTGATGGAATTCACGATTTTGAAAGAGATGTCCGTAACACTTTTAGTATTTAATCTTTTGCTGGCTAACACTTGTTGGTGGATGATAAAGTGGTAACTCAAAAATCTGGAAATTCATCATCCTTTTGGTACAATGCAATGAATCCGTTAAGATGCCTGTCATTGCTTTAGCTCCATCTGTTGTTATTGATACGAGCTTAAATAGTGGCAATTTAATTTTTTTAATAAAATTTTTGAATGCGTGAAATATATCAAGACCTCTAGTTCTTTCTTTTAATGAAACCATATCCAGCAGTTCTTCTCTAGTGACAAAATCATCAAAAACCATATGAACAAAAACGAACAATTCAGCTGCATCACTGATGTCTGCAGATTCATCCAGTTGTAAAGAAAAGGACACACAATTAGCAATACGAGCACGCAATTGTTCGATCACATTTTTACTCATTTTTTCGATGCATCACATCACAGTATTTCGAGATAATTGCAGATCTTGAAGAGCACTTTTAATTTCATTTTTGTTCTTAAAATTTTCAAAAAGAGAATCTTATTTCTAAAAATACGTCTTTGATGAATTGACCATCAGAAAATGGTTTGCATTTTTTTGCAAGAAGATGAATCACATTAAATGATGCAACAGGTACTGCTGTAGATTGTAAGCTAGGTGTCATGAAGAAATTTTGTTGTACGAATCTGGATTTAAGTTCTTTTAATTTATTTTTTCTAAGGTCACTATTAGGCAGAAAATCCGATTGGTATTTACCATGGAGTGCCTTTCTAAATTTCCTTTTTTGGGTCCATGGAAGCATTGCAAATCAAACAATATGTTTCTTTTATCATTACAAAAAAGAATTCTAGTTCTCACTCTTGATGAAAATGATACGTTTTACTCCTTTTCATAGTATTCATTTTAAATCAAAGGGTATTAAATTAACGTGTAGGTACTGTCCAGTTATTAATATTAAAATAAGCTAAATAAGAATTCAACACATACACTATGCTCTCCACAATTTAACTATGTGAATTTTCACTAGACAAGCTTAGCGGCTGCGCGGCGACAAGAGTAATCACGTGGTTCAACGGATTTGTAATAAGCGTACACAGTGAGGCTCATAATAATAATAACACTTAGATTTTGACTAATCTATTTTTTATATATATTTAAAATCCGTCGTGATCGACCGAAATTAAAGCTGCGACTGACTTGTTGGCCACCCCTGATCTATGGAGTGATGCTGGATGATATGATCATCTAGTGTAATGCTGGACGCATATTTATTCTAGTCAGCTTTAGAGAATTTCCATTTAGTTTGACCACTTACTAGTAAGTTTCTCCAAGTGCAAAGCTTACAGATTATATGAAAATTGTCATTATTTAACAGGTTATCTAAAACTATCTAATTGAAGTCTGGAAATAATGTGGGTGAGCATGTCAACAGGTCTATAGCAGAAGTTGAGCCTGTGAGAAAATGGACATAGGTGTGAAAGCCTGTGTTAAGCAGTGTTAGATTATGCTTTACAAGAAGAGCCTCTATTATGCATCCCTGGTTGTCTGTCTAAAGATACCCATAACTGGTGCAATATGAATCCAAAACTGCATGTCAGAACCAGTTCAGTCTTTCTTGATTTTAATTCTCATTGCCTGTACAACTTTGCCTGTTCTTGTAGCTCTTGGACTAATTCCTCTTCAGACACATTTATCAAGTCCCAATCAGATGCCTTTACAGGTATTTAGGGTGGAAGGTGAAGTTATTGTGACAGGAATACCTGCAAAGTTTGATATTGTGAGTAGGGTTTCAGAGTGTCTACAATTCATAGTCTCTATAAATAAATCCCTATAGCAGAGTCTTTTCACCATTTTAGGTGATTCAGCAGCATTCTCAAGACATTTCTGAATAAGAAATGGAGAAAGTGCACCTATCAATTGACTTGTTTGGAAATGTATTATTAGGAACAGTGGTGATTCCTTTTTTGGATCCTTCTGTTCTTTGTCTCTTGGTATGGAATGTTGAAGTCAGTTTGGTCTATCCTTGAAAAAGTTGAGTTGTGAGGCTCAACAGATGGATAACGTTCTTCGTGATCCACATTAGCTCCTTTCAGCCCTTAGCAGATTAATTTTTCTGCCAAGGTTACCAGCCCTGCCACAGGGAGGCAGGAGCAGTGCCTAGTGTGACCAAGCAAAGATTAGTAGGAGTCAGTATAAAACTACAATAAATAAAGGTTATTTTCTTTTCTTGCTCTCTACCTGTACTTTTTATACAAGATCTGCTACTAAAAAAAGTTTTTTTTAAGGGGAGGAATGTAAAAGAAGACTAGAATTCTCTTTATAGAATATCACAGTGAAAGCTCAGAGAAATTGGTCAGGCATACATCGCTTGGCACTCAGGACCAGATCTTGGGGGAGGGGAATAATGGGAGAATCATAATATGTAATATTTGAGCAGTGTGTTTTATTTCTACATCCTCATCACTATGTAAAAGTTATCTTACAGCAGGCCAATTTTTACATGCTTCTCACTTTTCCAACAATATGTCAATTTATAATGATTTGGGTAATTTAAGTAATAATTTAAAAAACTCCAAAAAAAAAAAAAAAAAAACCCAAGGGAATTTGTTTAGCAGTTACCATAGATCCTGCACTAACGCTACTTACAAAGTCAATAGGTTATTATTTATTTTTTAATTATTTTACCCCAACACATAATCAAACCCAGCTGCTATTATATTATAGTACAGGTAGTGCATGTAATTGCCTGAGCTCATGCAATTACATGCCAAATACCAAAACTTTATATGAATCATTCATATAATGTTAATACTAATATTATTTGGGCCACACGCTTTCAAACTAGATTCAGTGGAACCTCAAGATTCTGTTGGAGCTTGCTAGGATTTTGTATTTCTAAGGAGGGGGAGGATAATTTTACAATTTTTTTTTAATGTAAGAGCAGTGGAAAACGTAAAAAACAGCTTGTAATGAATTAGGATTTCTGAGATACTTTAACAATATTTTAATCGTGGCTCAGAATGACCTGCAGCAAAACAGAAAAGTTCAACACTCACATTAGTAATGTCGTTATTTTTATTATTAGTAGCAAATGATGCACTTAAACTTATATAAACCATCAGCAAAAAACCAATAATTTGCCGATTTCTTCCTTGAAGTTATTCAAACTGCCCATTTCCACAACACAGCAAACAAGTCCGTTCCAAAAGCCACCCGCTCACTGGCTGAAGGCAAACCTCCTCATATCTATCCTACAACCATCCTCAATTTGAATTTATTCCCCATCATATGCATAGTCTGGGCAACAGGAAGAATCCAGTCACTCAATCCATTCAAAAGCTTAAAAACCTCAATAGGTTCAACTCACAACAATTTGCAGAATTGAAGCCTGTCTTGGTAAGTCCACCCTTTCACTCCATTCACCAATCTCATTGCCTTTCTCTGCACCTGGTCCAGCAGATCTACATCCTACCTAAACTGAGGCCTCCAGACCTGTATGCAGTACTCAAGATGCAGCCTAACCATAGCCCTATACAAAGGGATAATCATTAGCATTAGTAGAGGCATATGATGCAAGAAAGCAAGCTTATGCAGCATCAGCCAAAAAAAAAAACAAAACACTTCCATTTCATTCCTCCATTTGTTCCACCTGTCCAGCTCAGCCTTAAATTTATTTAGGCTATCAACTTCCACAACAAAGGATGGAAGTCTGTTCCACCAACCAACTATCCGATGGCTAAAGGCAAACTTCTGCACATCTCCTTGTCTCTGCTAGCAAAGTTCCTGTACATCATACAAAACTACATGCTGTCCTGGCAGCCCGCTGCATTGCTCAGAGGACTTCGTATCAGACTGCACAATTACTCACAGGTCTTTTACATTTTCTACTGCCCTAAGTGGAGTACCACACAGTTAGTACTTCACCTTTTCTCAGTCCATCAGCCTAATTTGTTTAGATCCTTGTTGCAGCAGCTTACCCTGATTAGCCATTAACCACCATTCAAACTTTGTATAATCTAAAAACTTAAACATCAAGCATGATATACCTTCATCAATATCACTAATAAATGTAGAAAAACAATGGGCACAGTATTGAACCCTAGGGGGGCCTACACTAATAACATTAGTTGATGAAAAGTAATGTCCATTAAATAACCACTCTGTCTTTTCCCATTCAACCATCACTTTATCCAGAGCAGTAAATCATCCTTAATGCCACACTGCTCCAGTTTGTATAGCATTCTTTTTATGCAACAGTAGTATTAAAAGCTTTCCTAAAATCCAAGTATATGATATCAAAATTATTTTTTTGCATCCAGTTTCTTTGTTACTACATTATATCTTCTCAGATTAGTCTGACAAGACTGCCCCTTAATAAATGCATGCAGTATAAGTACATTCCTGTCTATATGATCCTGCATTATTTCTTTAACCAAAGTCAATTATTTTTACTGGAACAGAAGTTAAGCTAATAGGTCTTTAATTACTTATGTCACTCTTTGATCCCATTGTGAATATACTGGGACATCTCCAGTCCATAGGGCCCTCTTTTGAATCCAAAGATGCTCTCATAATTATGGCTAAGGGTTTGCATACCCTCTATTGCTGACTCCCTTAATATAACTGGACAGATCCCATCCACACAGGTGGCATTAACATTAGCATTAGTAGAGGCTTATGATGCAAGAATGAAAGCTAATACAGCATCGGACAACAAAAAAAAAAAAAAATAAATATATAAATTACTTCCCATTTCACCCATTCATTCACTCCAAAAGTCTGTCCAGTTCTTCCCTGAATTTATTTAAGCTATCAATATCCACAATGACAGATGGACATTTGTTCCAACAATTAACCAGCTGCTGGCTAAAGGCAACTTTCCCCACATCTTTTCTACAACTGACTTTCCTCAATTTGAATTTATGCCCCATCAGATGTGTAATCTCAGCAAAACAAAGAATCCCATCAGCATTGGGCTTGCTCACACCATTTATCCAGTAAAGCGAATAACTAGAGGCATTGGGGCCGAAATGACCTCAACCTATTTTCAAACTTTAAGTGGGTGAGAAGTCTGGCTTGCTTGACTCGAAGTCTGGATGAAAGGACGAGAGTGCTCAGTGGACCACTTTTGGTAAGCAGAACTTGCACTGTGGGATGAACCAAAAGCCTAGGCTCCAAACAATGCAATTTGCAGAACTTAAGCCTTTCTTGGTAAGCGCATCCCTTTGTTCCCCCTCACCAATCTCATTACCCTTCTCTGTACTAGTTTAAGCAGCTCTACATCCTTCCTAAAACGAGGCCTTCAGACTTGTATGCAGTACTCAAGGTGTGGCCTGACAATTGCCTTATACAAAGGGATAATAACCTCCTTATGTCCACTAGCAAAATTCCTGTATATCAGTGATAAAACTCCATCGGCTGCTCTGGCAGCCAGTCTGCATTGCTCAGAAAACTTCATATCTAACTGCTCAATTACCTCCAGGTCTTTTTCATTCTCCACTACCTTAATGTGTAGTACCATACATTTGGTACATTACACTGGGCTGTACATGCAAGTAAAAAGCACATGCTCTTACCCTTAGTTAGCTTTACACCATGTATTTACTTGTCCTATGATGACCTAGCATGGCTAGAAAACCCCAACACATTACTTTCCAGGCAGCTGCATGTTCCAATAATTTAATAATTATGTATGCACATAATTATTAAAAATAGTATACCCGGCTAAAATCTATTATTTGGGTACCACTTGTCTCTGCACAGTGGGCGTGGTCATAGAATGGAGTGATTGTACAGTCAAGTTTGGTGATTGAGTGATTATTGTGAATGTGTTTTGTTTCTGGTTGTTTTGTGTCATAGAGGGGGGGGGGAGTGCTAAGCTTAGGTAAGGTGTTTTCCCCCCATTGGAAAAGAGTCCCTGATTTTTAAACAGTGGCAAGTGGGGGGTTAAACACCCTAGTTATGTCAACCTAGGAAGACAGGGGTGGGAAAAAACTGAGTGCTGCCACTCACTGCCTTCTTACTGACTTTTAGCCGAAGTATGGAGACCCAAGATCTGAATTTTTACCGTATACTCTATTAACCGGAGTTCTGTTTCATAAATAATATTCAATTCTGACTTCTGATTAACAAATATTCAAAATACACCAGGCTGAACTCCGGTATAGTGTACACTGATGAAAACAAGGAAAGACAAGGATGATTGGCAGGTGAGGGCACCTCCCACTCAGTTCTGTGACTGACGGTCCAGTTCTATGATTATTTTGGAGGAATTTTCCTTCTGATTGTTTTGTGTTGTGGAGGAGGGGTGTGCTTAGCTTAGGTAGGGCATTTATCCACCCATCCTGCTGTTTTAGAATTGCGATCTAAAAACAGCAGAAATTGGGGAAAACACCCTAGGCATATCAACCTAGGTGGATAGTGGGTGGGGAATGCAGTGAGTGCACAGAGTCAACTTGTCAATCACTGCTTTCCCACTGTTTTGCTTGCCGCCATGTTAATGGTGTACCACCTCCATTTACAATGGAGGTGGTACACCATTCTAGAGTTTTACCCACAACTATCTACAGTAGTGTTCTGCAGAATCATGGGGGTTGTCACAAAGTAATGGTAATGATTCTGAAGACATTCCGTTAATGTTTTATCCTTTTTTCAAATATTTTGTATGGATATTACTGCTTTCAATTTATTACTAATAACAGCTGCTTTAAAAGATTTAGGTAAAACTTCAATTTAGGGTAACCCGTCCAACATGATGACTAGCAAAACAGTAGGAAGGTAGTGATTGACAAGTTGTAACTCCGCCCACTCCCGCGCTCACTGTCTTCCTAGGTTGATATACCTAGGGTGCTTTTTCCCAAACTTACCGCTGGTTTTAGATAGCGAACTCATTTTTCGATTCAAAAACAGCCGGATGGGAGGATAAAACCCTACCTAAGCTAAGTACCCCGCTCGTCGACGACACAAAACATTCAGAAAGAAAACGCCTCCACAATAATCACCCCAAACACAGAACTTAAGAACCTGAGTGAGAGGTGCCTTCACCTTTCAATCGCTTCTTTCCTCTATCTGGAGTTCAGCCAAGATTAGTATTTTTAAGAGAGTCAGTGCTAAGAAAAAGGTGACAAACCGCACTTCAGGCCACTTACTGCAAGAAATCACCACCAGTAGGTCGAATTACAACACTCCGAGGAATATTTTCGGCTCTTTTAAAAGGAAAAGGAACTCTGATAGGAGGAATTAGAAGTTCTGCGCTTCCTATATCCTCTTCGCATAAAGGGCATGTATCAGGGATATTAAAGCAAAAAATTTTTTTGTTCTTTTCACAATGTTGAAAACATAAAATTCCTGGGTCTACAGAGTGACGGTACAAATGAATCATAATTCACTACAACAAGTACTAATACCAGAAGAATATTTACCGAAATCACATTTCTAAAATAGTCGCGAACTACAAAAACCACTCTGCACAACCGCGACCCCTATAAATAAATTAACCTTTTAAATAATTGATGTAAAAAGTTTTGGCAGATGTATTAGAACACAGAGCAATAGCAATAACTTATTACTCTGTGGGCTACCACAACGACATTTTGATTTTCAAAGTATTATTTTTATAAGTTCTGAGGTATGTATATCAGAAGTGAGAAAATAGCCATATCTTTATTAATAATATCTATATTAAAAATTCATTTAGATTATCTTCATTTCAGTATTATAAGTTCTAGATTTCGGCAGGGACGGAATTAGACCAACTGGGACTCTGGGAAAGAACACTTTGGAGTAACATCTCCCATGGCCAAGCCACACGAGCTGTATGGAAACATAACAACACACGATGGGCATACAAATAAACCTGTTTGCATCCCCAATCGCAGGGCTCAGAGTTTCCATGAGAAGAAGCTAAACACGTAACAGGTGCACGATCCAAATGAGCTGTACCGGTTAAATCAGACCTAAAATGATATGGGGAGATTATTTTATCAATTATTTCATTTTAATTCTTTAAAATCTCAGGCCACATCTTGAGTACTGTGTACAGGTCGGGAGGCCTTATTTTAGGAAGGATGTAGAGACTCTAGAATGAGTACAAAGAAGGGCAACAATATTGGTGAGGGGAACAAAGGGGTGCTCTTACCAAAAAATGATTTAAGTTCTGCAAATTTCAGCGCCTGGAGAGTAGGCACATCCGAGGTGATCTGATTGAGGAGTATAAGGCCTTGAGTGGGTTGAGCAAGCTGAAGGTTGATGGGATTCTTCATTATCATCATCATCAAGAGGAGTGTTTCCATTTACAATGGGTTTCCTCAGCCTACAAGTTATTTTTGTTAGGAATTTTTTCCCGCCATAAAGTGCGGTTCAAGGTGTCTTGGTCGGTTAGGTCTCGGGCTGTCATGCAGTCCCGTACTCCATCCATCCATGTCCTCCTAGGTCTCCCTCTTCTCCTTCTTCCAGGAGGTATCCATTCCAGGATAGCCTTTGGCTATCTGTTTTCTTGCATCCGTTTTACATGTTCATACCATGTTAGACGCTTTACTTTGATGGTGTCAATAATAGTCTTTTTCACTTCCATTTTTCCCCTTATGTCTTCATTCCGTTTTCTGTCTCTTCTAGAAGTTCCTGCTGAGCGTCTCCAAAAATCCATTTCTGTGGAGAGCAATTTGTTTTCTGCTCGCCTATTCAATGTCCAGGTTTCCGCTCCGTACAATAGAAGACTTTGTACAATCGTTTGAAATATAAGTTTCTTTGTTTTATTTAGGATATTTTTGCTCCACAGAACAGAGTTTAACATGCCGATAGCCTTTCTGCCGTCTGTAATTCTCTTATTGATCTCTGCTTGGGATGATCCATCACTTTGTAAGAGTGATCCCAAATATTTGAATTTATCGACTTGTTTGATTTTAAAACCTACAATATTTTGAACGTGTCCTGGCCCTGAAGACAACATTTCAGTCTTGTTAAAATTTATTTTTAGACCCCATTGTTTATATTCCTCAACCAATCAATTGACGACATGCATACTTTGCATCTTCTAAGTCTGTCTTATCACCACCTGATCATCTGCAAAAAGTAAATTGAGAATATAGGTGTTCTTATTAATCGGCAATCCCATTTTATTACATGATCTTAGGCAGATGTCGATATCAATTTTGAAAAGTGTTGGTGACATGCAACAACCTTGTAATAAGCCTTTTGAAGTGTGGAATTCAGGTGACAAAGCTGATCCCACTTTAATTCTGCATCTATTATTCCTGTAAATTGCCTTAATAATGTTAATCAGTTGTCCATCAATATTTGCCTCTTTCAGTGCTTCCCATAAGAGTTTTCTTGGAATACTGTCATATGCCTTTTCAAGGTCAATGAAAATCATAAAGATTTTTTTCCCTTTTGATTGGTATTTTTCAAGAATCTGTCGTACTGTTGAGATATGATCTATACATGACCTCCCAGCTGAATAACCACTTTGTTCTTCTGATACCTCGATTCGGGCTTCTAAATGGTTCCTGATCCATTTTCTAAGGATCTTTAACAGCGGATTCAGGACGCATATTCTTTGTAATTTGAACAGCTTTTCAGATCGCCCTTCTTATAAATTGATGTAATATATCCTGTTATCATTTCTTTAGGTATTTTTCTCCTCTCAGTATACTATTTAACAGTTTTTGTTTCAGAACAGCCACTCCTCTTCCTCCATATTTCCGAAGTTCCATGTAAACTCCTCCAGGTCCAGGTGATTTGCCATTCCTTCCTTCTTTTAGCAGGAGTTCCACTTCCCTAACAGAAACTTTTAAGCCCTAGTCTTCTTCACCAAAATCCTCCATAGTCTTGAACTCTTCCCGGTCCTCTTTTAAAAGTCCTTCATAGTACTCCGTCCAGTCTTTCAAAGGTATTAATTGCAAACCAGCATTGTGTTTATTCTGTTTTCTCAAGTCTTTAAGGACCTTCCACGATTCCGCTGATTGCTTGAAGCCCGATTTGCTATTAATAGTTGCGCATTTCCTTTCCCATTCTTCATTTTTTGCTTCTACTACCAACCGATTGGCTATTTTCTTTTTTTCAACATAAATGTTCCTATATGCATCATTCCTATCACCCAGCCATTTCTGATATGCAAGTTTCTTCTCCTCTACAGCAGCTCTTACTTTCTCTGTATCCAGGTCTTTTTTGGTCCTTGGCTCTTCTTTTTGCCTAGGATTTCATGAGCTATTTTTTTAACAGTATTTTTTAAATGGGATTCTTCCTCTTGCTGAAATTAAGAATCTGGGGGGGGGTGCATAGATTCAAGTTGAGGAGAGACAGTTGTATAATAGGTGTGCGGAAATTTGCCTTTAGTCAGTAGGGGGTTGATTGGTGGAACAGACTTCCACCTTTTGTTGTGGAAGTTGATAGCCTAAATAAATTTAATGCTGAGCTGGACGGACATTTTTTTTTTTTTTTTGGCTTTCTTGTATCGTATGCCTCCATTAATGCTAATGCTAATACTAAATGAGAAAACTGAAGACTTATATTTATTTCTTTATCCTATTTTTCTCTCAGTAATAGAAGCAAACCTAAAAAACTAAACTCTTACATTAGGGTCACCTGGAAAGTCATTTCATATATCCATATATGTACTGTGTCTGTAAACTGCTGGGTTCTCAGGTCGATTTGCCTAATTTGCTCAACGAAAACTCCAATTTTTGGGAAAAAACCTTGCTATCTATGCTTGAGACTAACTAAAACCCAGGGTAAAAAAGGGACATAAATGTTCCTCACGTTGTCGACAAGATAAGAACCTGGGCCTTTTACACCTGGTGTGTGGGAGTATGGTGATGATCCCACTGTGCTAGCCTCGTAGACAGGGGCAACCCTAAGGAGGTGATTGTTCCTTGGACACATGTCTATAAAGTGTAAAGTGTAAAGTGTAGTTAGGGTCAGACGGCACCAGGGGGTTTCCCCCATCTCCGCGTAGTTTACATTGTAGTGTGATACAGTTCACTGTAAAGGTCAGAGATTTAAAAGTGTATGGATCTTGAAATGTGTGGTAATACGTATCGTTGTTCTTCTGGCCATTTAACCACCAGACCTGTACTGAGGCCCGACGTTGCCCGCACTTGACCCCGTGGAGGCAGACCTAATAACTGCCACCTAATTTCCTGAGATTTCAGTGGCTAGGACCCTTAAAAATATATATAAATAAAAAAAAATAAATAAATAAAAATAAGTAAATCTATATATACATATAGTGATTGTTTAATAATCGATTGCATAGGGAGAGCGCTTCAACTCTGAGAGGCCAAAATGTGAGCAAAAAGTAATTTGGACAAAGTTAGATTTTGACGTGTGGGGCGTATGCTAGCGTGAAGATAGAGAGGGGGAGAGACTGAAGGTTGGGGGGGGAGAAAGGCACAAAGATGGGGTCAATAGTGAAGACGACCCCAATCAGATGTCACTGGGGCATGCCCATGCACACCGGAGAGAAAAAGAAGGGTGGCGAGGAGTGGACAGGAGGCCTGTCAACCTCCCCGCCACCAGGGACGCTAAAGTGGGCCAGACAAGGTAACTGGCAGAGATTGCCAATAAGGCTCGGTGACAATATACTTGTTATTTGGTCAAATTTTGGGTCGAGTCCGTGGGTCAAGTCCGTGGTTATATCACACCGAGGTGTTTGGTCCAGTGCGTGATTGTCACGTAATAGCAATATGTCTGCTTTTGGTCCGTTCCTTGGGTCAAGTCCATGGGTCTTGCCTGTGGTTGTCACATCCAGGGTCTGGTCCAGCCCAATCAGTGTTTATCTTTCATGGGATGTGGTCCTGTCCTAAGTAGTTTGGTTCAGTTGGCTGAGTGTCCGTTCATCGAAATTGTGTAGTGGTTTACATAGCCAGGTTATTCATGGTTTTTTTGGTAGATTCCGATGATTTTTGGTGGTTTCGTTGAGGGAGTTAGCTAGGGTTTACGTTGTTTGTGGTTGCTGGGATTGTGGCACAGGGAAGGTTCGTCTTCTGTCAAAGAGGTCCTGAGCATATTTTGTTAGTGCCCTGTAACTACCCTCCTCCTCCAGTATACAGTCCTCTTGGTTCTGTAATACATATTGGATTTCAGTGATAAGGCAGCATCGCAGGTCGTCATATAAATGACAGTAGTGCATAAGATGCTCCCATGTTTCTATCATTCCACAATAGCATAGGGGGTGTCACTGAGTCCAAAGTTTGATAGTTTATGTCTGATGGCGCCATGACCAGTAAGCAGGTACATAACCAGCAGTCCTAGGAAGAACCAGTGCGGATATTCCGGGTAGACGACTTATATTATTGGCACTAATTTTCGCGTAATTTGTCCTTTTGATGAGTTCTCCCAGCGTGTTTGCCAGATTTGTTGAAAATGTAAGGTGAGTCTCCTCTTCTCTGTTTTGGGGTTATTGGTTAAGTCTAGTGTGAAATCTTGACAGTTAGCAGGTTTGCCTTTGGAAAGGTTGTAGAGGAGGCCACAGAGAATTATCTCGAGGTCCAGGAGAAGGACTCCCATAAGGACCTGGAGTGCATGAGTGCTGACCATGTTGCAGGCTCGGGAAATCATGAGCAGGATGTATCTCTGTACAGTTTCAAGCTTTCTTCTGTTTGTTGCGATTGTCGCTTTTTTATAACAGACTCCCAACGCATTCAGGATGACTGGCAGAAAGACAGTTTTGTGGAAGAGGGCGGGGGTCTTTTTCCTCAGACCTCAGTCCTTACGGGTGATTCTTGCAAAGAGAGGGGAGAAACTTCTAATTTTGTTCCGGAGGTAGTTTATATGGCGGTGAAGGATAAATTTCTGTCTAGAATGACACCTAGAATGCTTTATTTCTGTTGTGAACTTGATAGTGGTCCCATTTACTTTGATTTGGGGAGGTCTCCTGACGTGCAGGGTCCCCCGGAGTAGGATAGAGCTTGTTTTTGCTGAACATATTGCTAAGTTGTTTCTATCGGCCCATTGTTGTAGGGTGGCAAGAGCCCGGTTTTGCTGTATTTTCCAAATTTGCTCTGCTGTACTCGGCCATCATCAGAATGAGGTCGTCTGCGTAGGCTTGGGATGTGCAATTTCCGAGATTGAGATTTAGAAATCCGTCCAGGACCACATTCCAAAGAAGTAGGCCCAGAACGGAGCCATGTGGGCATCCTCTGTAAATTGATCTTGTTACTGTGCAGTATGGAGCAGTGACTTTGACAGATCTCTTGGATAGATATGTACTTATGCAATTAAATAGGTCGATTGGAAGGTTGGCCTCCCGGAGCCTGCCGAGGACGCTTGGCCACCAAAGGGTGTCAGACGCCCCGGCGAAGTCGATTGCAATGACGAGGAAGTATTTCCGATCTGTTGTTGTTGTGGCAGCATTGACAATGTTTTCCAGGGCATCGGTGGTGGAGTGTCCTTTCCGGAAGCCAAACTGATTCGAGGACTCTAGACCTGTATTTGAATAGTGGTTTTCATCCTATTTCTTAGAAGCTGTTCGAGCAGTTTGCTGAGTACTGTCAGGACATAGTGACATATAGTGACATAGTGTTTTTTGACAAGTGGCACCGGTGCTTTCGCACAACTCCGCATTTGAATCTCTTGTGAAGTAAGACAGTACTGTTAAGGCCAGATAGCATATGTTAGTGTATGTTCATGTTTGGTTAGTGCAGGTTATGTTATTCATCTGGCCGCTTAGCCTAGGGTCTGTGGAACACCACAGACCGCTAGTTACCGTCACTGGCACTGGGAGCCGGACCAGGTATGTGGGAAGAGAACTCTGGCTGGCCGACCCTGGGGTTAGCCTGAGCTTCCCAGGGAGAGCCAAAAAAAAAAAAATAAATAAAAAATAATAAAATAAATAAAAATAAATAAATAAAAAAAATAAAAACTAAAAATAATAAAATAAAATAAAATAAAAATAATAATAATAATAACAAAAAAAATAAAAAAATAAAAAAAATAAAAAATAAAAAATAAATAAAAAATAAAAATAATAATAAAATAAATTTAAAAAATAATAATAAAATAAAATAAAAAAAAAATAATAATAATACAAAAAAATAAAAATAAAAAAAATAAATAAAAATAATAAATAAAAAAATAATTTATTTTTTTATTTATTATTAAATTAAATAATATTAAATTTATTTATTATTATATTAAATTAAAAAAATAATTTATAAATAATTAAAATAAAAAGCCCACCCTACCTTGCCCTCTTTCTTCTGTCGGTATCCACCAGGGTACTGCTCCTGGAGACGGTTTCTTCCTTTTTATGGATTTGTCTGTAGCCTCTGTGATGAGCTTCACCAGTTCAGCTTGGTGTTGGTCTGGGCTTGATTCTTCCATTTTGAGTGTATGTGCAGTCATCCGTAAGGTTTCCTGGAATAGGGGCAAATCGACCTTTTCAATAGCATACCTGTGCTTCATTTGTCTAGGTATTGTGTTTCTGACTATTGATCGATTCAGCTGGAAAGTAATTGTTCTGTGGTCGGATGTAGTCCAGTTTTCAGTGACAGTCCAAGAGGTGATGTAGTCCGCGATAGATCTGGTGGCCAAAGTAATGTATAGCGTGGTCTCCCCCATCGTACTAGAGAATGTCGGGAGATTGTTTGGCTGGTTTAGTATTGAGTAGGAGCTATTTGCAAGATACTCCTCAAGGCGCTGTCCGTTCCCCGCACCACGTCGTTCCGGGGTTTCACTATACCATGCCGGTGAACGGCAGTTAACATCAGCGCCTATGATGATCCTTGCATTTGGAAATATCTGTACGGATGGTCTGCAGGTAGGTTATGGCTGGGAGGATGTCAACTCCATAGTGACCAATGACTCTGAAACCACGACTTGGTATGATACTGTCACAATTATTCTGGATAAACTTTTCCCTCAGGATGATCAGTCAACAGACTCTCCCACTCAATCCATAACAAGAACCCGCAATCTTCAATACTCCTCCACTGTGGATACTGACCTGTTTACTCAACAAGAACTTCAAACAGCTTTAAAAAAAATTAATCTCCAAAAATGTCCTGGAACTGACTTGCTGGAAAATACTGTCATTAAGAAGTTCGGAGAAACTTATCCTAACATCCTGTTAAATCTCTTCAACAAATGTCTTCTCTGTGGTACTATCCACCGTCTCTGGAAGAATGCACTAGTCAAACTACTAAGAAAACCCAACAAGCCCCATCAGACCCCAGAGCCTTCCGTCCCATTTCTCTCCTACCAATTTTTTTGGAAAAATTCTACGAAAGACTACTCGCCCCAAGAATCCATGATCTTTTCCATGCTCAAGATATCTTGTCACCTCACCAGTATGGATTTGGTAAGGCAAGTCTTGTGAAGATGCACTTCTTGCGTTAAAAAATTACATCCCGAATTCCACAACAAAATATGAAATGGCCATCTTCATAGACTCTGAAGGTGCTTTTGACTCCCTCTGGTGGGGGAGTGCCCTCGCAAGCCTTCGGAACATCTCATGCTCCTCTCAGTTGTACCAAGCTATCTGAGCCTACTTTGATCACAGATCTATATAGGTTACTTCAAAAACCTGCAGCATAACACGAGCTGTCAATAGAGGATGTCCTCAGGGCTCTGTTCTGGGGCCGCTCTTCTGGAACATTACACTAAATACGTGGCTAACCAGACAGTTCGATTTTGCTACTCCATTCGCATATGCCGATGACCTTGTCATTGTCATCTCAGGCAACTCCAGGCAACAAATTCAAGAAAGAGCTTCTCCGGTCTTAAAGGATCTCATTAAATGGGCAACTGTCAACAAACTTAAAATATCTCCATCCAAACCCCGGCTCATGATCTTTAAAAGTCAACTAAATATCCATCGTCCTCCTATCTTGAATACAGCTAACAAGCGAATACCACATGTCAAGCACTTAAAACATCTTGGTGTTGTCATTGATGACAGGTTCAATTTTACTTTCCACGTAAACCACCTAATAGATAAAATCAAGAAATTTACTATGGCTATTATTCGGATTACGAGAACAGACTTGGGGCTTGGACGCAGAGTTCTTCTCTTATATTACAAGGCACTATTCATACCTATTGCAACCTATGCTGCTCCGGTTTGGTATGACAGAATCAAGAACGTCAAACTGAAATCAAAACTAATTTCCTTGCAAAGATCCGTGATTCTTACAATGCTCCGTGCCTGCAGAACTGTCTCAACTGATGCCCTGCAGGTCATAGCTGGTGTATTACCTCTGGACTTGTATATTTTACATCGTGCCTTCTGCTACTTTTAAAAACATCAGACCTCCATGGAATTCTATGGAATACAGACATCCTTGTAGACACCAGAGCTGAAAAAAAACCTGGATTTGGTCTGCTTTAACAAAAATTTGGCAAGATCGTTGGAATACAACCCCTAAAGGCAGAACTACATATAAATTTATCCCAGATGTTTCCTTTACTGCCAACAGGAAAAATTCCCTATGGTTCTCTCCAAACCTCTACACATCATTTATCATAACTGGACATGGCTCTTTCAACTCCAAACTCTTTCAGTTCAGAATAAGCAGTACTGATTCTTGCCTTTGTCTCCAACTGGAAGACTGGAACCACCTGCTTTATCACTGCCCTCTTTATGCTGACCTACGGAAATCCCTACAAGACTGTATAAACACCTTCTCACCTGACAACGAGAAACATCTAGTAGAATCTGCCTCACACCTTAGAATCTTACAACAATTTGCTTCTGATTTATTTGCTAGAAGAAAACTTCTGTTGGCCAATCCTGCTTCAGCTTCACCTCCTACGGTGCCTTCAGCACCTTCAATAATGTCAGCCTCAACAGTGAGCAGTGTCTTGCAAAGATAAAATATTGTCACCTTGATCCAAAAAAACTGGATCACATAGATCCAGTTTTTATTATTATTATTATTATTATTATTATTATTATTATTATTATTATTATTTTATTTATTTATTTTTTTACTTTCAACTCCTCAGGCCTCGGCAACCCGGGGAAGCTGGCACCCACTCGTATTGCACTGCCTCCAGTGGGTGTGGGATTTGCCCAATCTTAGACAATTCACTTTAATTTTTTTTTATTTATTGTTTTTCTTTTAAATTTATTTATATATATTTTTTTCTCTTTTCTTTTTTTTTTCTCTTTCCCCCTTATTTTTTTTTATTTTATTTATTTATTTTTTAAAATATTTTATCCTCCTTACCATTACCAGGGCATACCATACTGTCAGCACCCATTGCGCCCTCCCTTCGGACCTGGAGGTGATACGATTGGGTGCCTCTATCAACTATCAAAAGGCACATCAGTGATGTTAATGGACCACACCATTGATCCCATTAACAACTTGAAGGCTGGAAAGAAGCGCCTTGGCCTCCATTTACAGCAGACCTAGCAAGATAGATGGGATAATTCCACTGGCACCTCTGTAGCCAGGTGGGCAGGAGCAGCAGTGCGTAGCACACGCTTCTTAATTAGACCGGGGTTCGAGCCCGTGACCACCAAATACGGAGGATGCGGAAAGGTCAGGAATCACCACCGCATATCCTCGGAGCAATATGGCCTTAGTTGCTAATGCTCCTAAAAACCAAATAACAACAATAACAACAACAACTAACTCCACTAAAGGAGATATCACTAGGAAATTTATTCTACATATCAACAAGGTATATCCCAAATCTCCTTCATGGATCTCCCCCGGCCTGCACGCATCTTTCATACTAACAGGTCACGGATCCATCAGGGCCAAGCTCGTGGAGAGCTGGAGAGTTGGAGTCACCTAATGCATGACTGCCCTCTGTATGTGGACCTTTGCTGCATTCTGATTACCAGAATTAACTTCAATCCAAAACTCTGGGAGCATTACTTGTTGTGCAGCAACAGAGAGTACAAGGCCTTTTCGCAATACTGCCAGGAGCTCTTCAGAAGAAGAAGATCCTTGCCACTGGAACGAACGTATACTTGACTAACTCTTCTTGCCCAAATTCAAGCAGGACTGTCAACTTGACTACCATTGATATTTCGACGGGCCCTCTGTCCCATGAATGACAACACTGTTTTGTAGGACCTTCCTGATTTAGACTCTTCACAAACTATAATAATATGCAACTCTGATGACCCAGTGACTAAATGGAGGGGAACCCGGAAACTGCCTCCAAATCAGACTGCAGTGAACATCATCATCATCATCAGCGATTTTCAATCCACTGCAGGATGAAGGCCTCTCCAGCAACTTTCCAGTTCCTTCTGTTTTGAGCAATGGCCATCCATTTACTACCCACAAACTCATGAATTTCATCTATCCATCTCCGCCTTTGTCTTCCAGGATTTCTTCTAGCTCCTCTTGGGTACCATTCCGTTATTTTTTTAGTCCATCTGTCATCATGTCTTCGAGCTATGTGTCCTGCCCAAGACCATTTTAGTTCTTTAGTTTTGATAAGAATGTCCTTTACTTGGGTTTACTGTCTAATCCATGTGTTTCTCTTCTTATCTAACAGTCTGATTCCCAATACAATTCGTTCCGTTCTTCGCTGTGTAGTTCTCAGCTTCTCTTCCATTCTTTTGGTGAGTGCCCAAGTTTCACTTCCATAAGTCATGGTGGGGAGTATACATTGTTCATTATTTTACATTTCATAGAAATTGGGATATTGCTCCTCAGTATGTGACTATATTTCCTGAATGCTATCCATCTAAAATTTATTCTTCTCTTGACTTCCGTGACTATATTTCCTGAATGCTATCCATCTAAAATTTATTCTTCTCTTGACTTCCGTGACTATATTTCCTGAATGCTATCCATCTAAAATTTATTCTTCTCTTGACTTCCGTGACTATATTTCCTGAATGCTATCCATCTAAAATTTATTCTTCTCTTGACTTCCAACCATTTATCATTATCACAGCCAATGACTTGTCCCAAATAAGTATATGATTCCACCTTTTCAATTACTGCTCCTTCAATCATTATTTCCCTTTCTGTGGCATACTTGTTCATCATTACTTTTGTTTTAGCCATATTCATCTTTAGTCCAAAATCCTTACTAACTGTGCATAACTGATTAAGATTTTCCTCTAATTCTTTGGGATCGTGGCTTATGACCACAATGTCATCTGCAAATCGTAAATGGTTTAGGTACTCTCCATTCACATTGACTCCTTTCTGCGACCAGTCTAATCTTCTGAAAGCTTCCTCAAGGGCAGCAGTAAACAACTTCGGAGATATTGTGTCTCCTTGGCGAACTCCTTTCTCAATTTTAAATTTATTACTGTCTTTGTCTAGTCTAATAAAGGAGGTAGCATTCTCATATATTTTCTTCAAAGTCATAATATATGGGGTATCTATGCCTTGTCTTTCCAGTGCCCGAAACATTGCCTTATGCTGTATGGAGTCAAATGCCTTTTCATAATCCAAAAATGCCAGGCATAATGGTGTTTTATATTCATTTGCTTTCTCCGTTAGCTGTGATATTACGTGAAGGTGGTCCATAGTTGAGAATTCTGTCCTAAAGCCAGCTTGCTCTTTCGGTTGATTCTCATCAAGTATTCTTTCTAATCTGTTAGTAATGATCCTTGTGAACAACTTGTAGAGGTGGGATAACAAGCTAATTGGTCTATAATTTCCAATTTCTGATTTATCTCCTTTCTTATGCAGCAAAACTATGATTGCATTATTCCACTGCTTAGGCGTCACACCTTTTCTAATGCACTTTGTGAAGAGCCTTGCCAGTTTTTGTGTTATGTCTATTCCTCCCAATTTTAACAACTCTACAGTAACTTCATCTTCCCCCCGGGGCTTTCTGATTCTTGATTTTCTTAAATGCATATTCTACCTCATTGGGAAGGATATTGTGTATGTCGTATGTGTTACTAATTTGCGATCCATTTTCCCCACTGCTGGCATCATTCCTTTGCTCTTTGGGTAATTCTCTATAGTAGTCTTCTGCTACTTCAATTATGCCTTCTCTCCTATTCATAAGTACACCATCTGTATTCTTCAGTTTCAGTATCATTTGTGTTTCTGTGTTACTGATCATGGCTGCTGATTTAAATCTTTTGTTTTCCCTTAATGCTTGTTCTACTTTTCTTGTGTTAAATCTTCTTATGTCCTCTCTGAGTCTCTTTCTAATGGCTTTACATAACTCAGTATACTCACTTTTCTGCCTGTCAGTGTTTTCCTTGCTCTTCATTTGTCGTGTTCGGTTCATCATTACAAGTGTTTCTTGACTAATTTTTTCTTCTTTTTATTTCTTTTTTCCCTATAGGTTTCTTGGGCTTTATCACTTTCAGAAAGTTGTAATATTCCTCGTCGATATCTTGGTCCTGAGCAGTCTGCAGAAGCTCAAACTTATTCTTAAGTTCGGGTACATACTGCTTTTTCTCCTCTTCTGTTATCTCAAAGACCTTTGTATTCCAGCATTTACCTTATTCAGGACGGTAACATCATTCACAATATATCTTCTGTTAGTGAGGATGAAGTCGATTTCATTAGTTGTTAATCCATTTGGACTCTTCCATGTGCACACTTTCTATTCACCCTTTTCTTGAAAAAAGTGTTCATTATTGACAGTCCTTGAAATTCTACAAATTCCACAAGTCTTTCACCTCTTTCATTTCTTTCACCAATTCCAAAATTACCTATAGTTCCCCTTTCTGCGCTGTTTTGTCTTTTTCCAACCTTAGCATTGAAGTCCCCCATAATAATAGTGTAGTGGGTTTTCTGTTCATCTAGAAGACTCTCAATTTCGGTGTACATTTCTTCAACCTCTTCATCATCATGGCTCGAAGTTGATACATAAATCATTATAACCTTTAGCTTGTATCTCTTAGAAATCTTGAGTATTAGTCTTGACACCCTTGGTGATGTGCTTTTGAATTCCAAAATGTTGTTTTTAAAATATTTATGGACCAGAAACCCAACTCCACCTTCACTCCTTTCACTGTTTCCATTTGTGTACAGCAGATTTCCACTTGATAAACTTATAAGTGATTCATTTCTTCTTCTTGTTTCAGCCAAACCGAAGATATTCCAATTCACATTTTCTAATTCCTTTTCCAGCTCTAATATCCTGTCTTCACTGACGAGTGATCTTATGTTATAACAGGCCAAGTTCAGTTTCCGTGCATGGCAGCGTACCCAGAGATTCTTAGCATCCTCTGCTTCCACTCTGATCCTCTCGCTGCCGTAAGGGGGGGGGGTGAAAGCTGCTGGGGACTGAGGGCCATTTGTTTTGTCGTGTTATCATATGCTGGAGGGTTTGGTCTTTTCTTCTTACCTATAGTTTACTCATGCAGACCATCGAGAAGGTGTGCATGAGTGGATTTTAGGGAGGCAGGCCAACCGGACTTCTCCTAAATCTTCTGCAATAAAGAGATATTGGATCCATCAGTGTTTTAGGCTGAGTGTCTGATAACACACAGATACCTGTTCCCCCTCTAAGCCCCCTGCAGTGAACATACATCTCTAATTTTGACTTAACAAACGGGAAAAATCCGAGGAGACACCCACTAGTGACACAGTGCAGTGATAACCCCACACCTGACGACCAAACCTGAAAGCTCCGGACTCGTAGTGACAAGTATACGTCGGGCGGGACACATGACGTACAGTCCCAGGTATGACCACAATCAGACTCTCCAGACTCTGAAAAAGAAGATAGGATGGGACCTTTGTCCCAGGTATGACACTCCACCAGCACAGCTCAGCTGCTGCCATTAAGCTTTCCTTGCCACGCTCCCTTGCGTGTTCTTTTTCCTCCACTGCCCAGGCGAGGGGAGGTAACCTCTGGTCTCCTTCCTCCTCACTGCCCTTCTTTTCCCTCTGGTGGCACATATGTCTGCTCCATTGTTTTGGGGGTCATTTTCTCTATTGACCCCTTATCTCTGTCTTTTCCCCAACCTTCAGTCTCCCCCACTCTAACTTCAAACTAGCGTCCGAATCATCTCTAAATTGCTTGAGCCCTACACCCCAAAACTTAATAACAACATCAAATTGCATAACCAGTACTCCTTTTGGCTGACCCCTATCTGTAGCGTTTTTTTCCCCTAGATCCTAGCCACTGAAATCTCAGGAAATTAGGTGGCAGAGTAAATAACTATAATACTGGTGTACATTATGCATTAAGAATCTGCAGGTAAATGAACCACTAGGTGGCAGTGATCACAGTGTGTTGAAGTGGGATTTACTCAAGGAGGTAACTACCATCAGAGGTAAAGGGAAGGGTTTTTGTTTTCGTAAAGGCGACTATGATGGTCTGAGACAGTATTTAAATTCTATACAGTGGGACCAACTGATGATGTCACCAACAGCAAACTTAAAATGGGAGGCATTCAAGGAACTAATGTTGGAGGCTACCAGGCTTTACATACCAACTAAGAAATATTGTTCAAGGTTTAGGCTAAATGGTTGTCAGGTGAACTAATGAGACATGTCTCAGAGAAGAAAAATGCATGGGATACATACAAATCAATGGGTGACATGGAAGCCTATGATAGATATAAGTTGGTCTGTAACCAAGTCACAAAGGAGATTAGGCAGGCAAAGGCAGACTACGAAAAATCCTTGGCAAAGGATGCAAAGAAAAACAGAAAAGAGTTCTTTACATATTTAAACTCAAGAAGGAAAGGGATGAATCAGATTGGTCCACTGGATATTGATGGTTCAACAGTTGAGGATCCTGCTCAGGTGGCTAACAATTTAAACGAGTATTTTGCATCTACATTCACTCATGAGAAGTTATTCAGGAAGGAGAATGATGTAGGTAAAGTAAACATTGGCAGTAAGCTGGATGATTTTGTAATAACTGAGAGGAAAGTGGAGGAGAGATTGTTGAGGTTAAACATAAAAAAGGCACCTGGGGTGGATGGGATCTATCCAGTTATATTAAAGGAGGCAGCAAAGGAAGTAAGCAAGCCCCTGACCATAATTATGAGAGCTTCTTGGGACTCAGGGGAGGTACCCATAGACTGGAGATGTGCAAATGTAACCCCAATTCACAAAGGAGGATCAAAGGCTGACACAAGTAATTATAGACCTGTTAGTTTAACTTCTGTTCCAGGTAAATTAATGGAGGCACTGGTTAAAGAAGCACTGCAGGATTATCTAGACAAGAATTCAGTTATAGCTCAGACGCAGCATGGTTTTGTTAAGGGCAGGTCTTGCCTGACCAATTTGATTGGATACTATGATGTAGTCACAAAAGAACTGGATGCAGGGAATAACTTTGATATTATATATTTGGATCTTAGAAAGGCTTTTGATATTGTTGCACATGGAAGACTGCTGCACAAATTGGAGCAGTGTGGCATTGGAGGCAAATTGCTGCTATGGATAAGGGGATGGTTGAGTGGGAGAAGACAGAGAGTGGTAATCAATGGACACTGCTCAACGTGGACTAATGTTATTAATGGAGTTCCTCAGGGTTCAGTGTTGGGTCCGTTGTTGTTTTCGGTGTTTATGAATGATATTGATGATGGGATATCAAGTTTAATGTCCAAGTTTGCAGATGATACAAAGGTTGGCAGGGTTGTTAAGGACACTACTGACGCTATGCTGCTGCAACAGGATCTGGAAAGGTTGAACAGATGGGCTGAGAGGTGGCAAATGAAGTTTAACATTGACAAATGTAAAGTACTACATATGGGAAACAGTAACCCCAGAGCAACGTATCAACTCTGCGGTACTACACTGACAGTGGTGGAGAATGAAAAGGACCTGGGGATAATTGTGCAGACAGATATGAAGTTCTCTGAGCAGTGCAGACGGGCAGCAAGAGTAGCTCATGGTGTCTTATCAATGATATACAGGAATTTTTCTAGCAGGGATAAGGAGGTGATTATTCCCTTGTATAAGGCAATGGTTAGGCCACATCTTGAGTACTGTATACAGGTCTGGAGGCCTCATTTCAGGAAGGATGTGGAGCTGCTGGAACGAGTACAGAGAAGGGCAACAAGATTAGTGAATGGAACAAAGGGTTGCTCTTACGAAGAAAGGCTCAAATTTTGCAAATTACAGAGTCTGGTGACTAGGCACCGGAGAGGTGATCTGATAGAGGTGTATAAGGCTTTGAATGGTTTGAGCATGCTCAATGCCAATGGGATTCTTCATCTTGCTCAGAATAATCAGCTCAGAGGGCATAAATTCAAATTGAGGAAGGACGGATGTCGGATAGATGTGCGGAAATTTGCCTTTGGCCAGTGGGTGGTTGGTTGGTGGAACCGACTTCCATCACTTGTTGTTGAAGTTGATAGCCTAAACAAATTTAAAGCTCAACTGGACAGGTATTTCGAACGAACGGAGGGGTGAAATGGGAGTGGTGTGTGTTTTTTTTTTTTTTTTTTTTTGGCTGATGCTGAATAAGCTTGCTTTCTTGCATCATATGCCTCTACTAATGCTAATGCTAATACCTGGTCTGCCTCCATATGGCGGAGTGGGGAGAACGTTGGGGCCCATTAGGGGCGCAACAGCTATATGACAGAGGAATAACGGTACACGACACTACACATATACAAAATTCATATACCTTTAAACCTCTGGAATTGACAGTGTTCTGTGTCACACCTACAATGTATACTACAAGGGGATGGGGGAAACCCCTGGTGCCGTTTAACACTAAACACACACTACACCCTCCACCAGCACAGCCCAGCTGCTGCTATTATGTTTTCCTTGCCACGCTCCCTTGCGTGGTTCTTTGCCTCTACTCCCTAGGCGGGAGGGGGAGATGACCCCTGGTCTCCTTCCCTTGCCGCCCCTCTTTTCCCTCTGGTAGGGCATGGACCTGCTCTACTGTTTTAGGGGTGATCTTCTCTGTGGACCCCTTATCTTTGTCTTTTCCCCAACCTTCAATCTCCCCCTCTCTAACTTACAACTAGCGTCCGAATCATCTCTGAATTGCTTGAGCCCTACACCCAAAAACATAATAACAACATCAAATCGCATAACCAGTGCTCCTTTTGGCTGACCCCTATTTATAGCGTTTCTTTTTATCTCAATTAATTAGGTGGCAGGACCTGCTTGAGTAAATAACTATAATACTGGTGTGCCTGGTCTGCCTCCACGAGGCAGAGTGTGGGCAACGTTGGGTCCCATTAGGGGCAAAATGACCAGAGGAAAAACCGGTACACAACACTACACATATGCAAAATCCATATACCTTTAAACCTCTGGCATTGGTAGTGTTCTGTTTCGCACCCGCAATGTGTACTACGCGGAGATAGGGGAAACCCCTGGTGTCGTTTGACACCAGGGGTTTCCTACACTCTGTCTCTTGAGGCTGCTGCTGCTGCTGCTGCTGCTGCAACAAGTGAAAACATTTCCAAACGGACTGCTTTAAGATGGCTCAATTTAAGTGAACTCCACGCAAGGAAGACAGCGTTATGTATCCTATTAACAACAGACCACCTCAGAGCTCATCGAAATTGGTGCCGTGAACATGTGACATGGAGCCGTGACAAACGGAGAACATTTTTTTCTCTGATAAGTTCCCTTTTAGCCTACAAATCGATTCCAGACATTATTTCTTCTACAGACAACGAGGAATGCGGTACCATCTCTCCAATATAAGAGAAAGGGACACTTATGATGGAGGCGGTGTTCCCGTGTGGGGCAGAATAATGATGAATGGCCGTGTATTTTTCATATTTTTTAAAGGGATAAGGTAACTGCCCATATGTACCGAGAACACCTCCTAGAATCCTATGTGCTACTTTTTAGGGGTGCAATTGGGTCAGATTTTGTTTTCATGCACCTAGAGCCCAAATACTGGAAGAATACCTTAGAACTGAAGATAGTCAACTACTGCAGTGGCTAGCACGATCAGCAGACAAATCCGATCGAACATGTGTGTGACACCCTTAGGTGTCCCATTGCACGCCTACAGGTGAGCAAATGTCTGCGCTGGTGGAAGAATGGGATCTGTTGCCACAGAATCTTATAGACACCCTTATATGGAGCATAGTTCTCCACTGTCAGGCCTGTTTAGCCGTTAGAGGAGTGTGCTGTACTGATACCATGTGACCATATTTTGGAGCACCTTATAACAACTTCTGTAATGTGACCTTTTGTGGTAATTTTTATACAACGCCTATAAATATCCCTTATACCTGTCCGACGTTTCTCGCAATCTCTTCATTTAATCGTTATTCTATGGCACACCATCATACTACCAAATTTTGTCCTGCTGTATATCGATCTGCACGATTTATACGACGTTTTCTACATGTTCTGTTCATGTTGTTGAGCAGTCTATATCTCTAAATTGCGTGATTTCTTTGTTCAATTTCCTGTTTGCTGGGCTAAATAATTTAATGGGCTTTATCATTATTTTTAATTTTTTTAGTTTTCTATTAGTTTTTATTATATTTTAAGTTTGTTTTCTTCTATCTTGTAGCCACTACAGCTGTTTCATTGGTTGTCCCGGGACTTGCTTGTCATTTTCATCGTAATTCTGATTATTATATGTGGTAAATCTGAACAGGGCTTAGTCGGTCTGTCACTTTGTCCAGTATGCTTCTGAACAAGCCTGCGACCAGTGGTCTGTTTGTCTTTATGTTGCGCCTTTGTATTGTATGGACTGCTAATAGCTAATAAATGGAATTTATTATAAAAACCCCAGTTTTCGGGAGAAAACCCCCTGCTGACCGAACCTGAGACCTACTAAGTCAGCCATGTTATGTAAAAAAAAATCTTATAAAATTTCTCACCTCGTTGATTTGATAATTGTGCAAAACTGTTTAAGTACCTTACATCTCTTTCGTAATTATTGTTTAAAACCAGTAAATGAAGAATTTTGCTCTAAATGAACGTTAATAAAATTGTTTACTTTTAGCATAAATTTCACAACTCATTCTCACGAATGCTTTCATACAAAAAATATCAATGTTAATGAATCGAGAGACACTACACTATTATATTACACGATAGGTTAAGTAATTTATTATTGAAATGATACAATTTTTTAAATTGTATCATTTCAATAATATTGAAATCGATCCAACTCAATGCCAAACATTTAAACACTCAATGGCTACGTTTCTGCAACTCACTGTTCACTGTTTTTTTGTGTTCAGCCCTGTTAGAGTGATGCTGGAGTGAGTCGCTTGTTCCGGTTAGGAAGACCCTTCGCCAAGACGGGAAATAGTAATTTCCCGAAATGTAGCCATAAATTGTTTAAATGGTTGGCACTGAGGTGGTTCATTTACTTCAAACTGAATCATTTAAATAATAAATTACTTAACTTACCACTTGATATAATAGTGCAGTGTCTATTAATTCACTAACATAATAATGAACAATCACGTAATACCCCTTTTCCAAATAAAAAGAAATTAGCATTAGTAAATCCGCCATTGACTATGGGAGCACTCTAGGAGGGTAGTATTTCTGAGACCTTGTACACGCTGGATATGGTAGGGGTACAGTAATTAGCGATGTAAAATTCGCCACACACACTGCTATGACTAAGTACACGCTCTTGCAACGCAATCCATATTGGCGAAATTCTTGGATTATGTTCTATTCTATCTAACACCCTTTCCTCAACATAATGGGTTATGCTTCTGGGCCTACTTGCTCGTACTCCATGTGCGAAGCGCTCATGTTCCCTAAGGCGTTGATGAATGTGCGCCTGTTGGGCTGCCTTCGGCGGGGAAATTCTTCTTCACACAAACATGCAGATTCGAGTGCACTGCCGTTGTATGCGGACATACATAAAGTCCATGTCCGCATACTCTTCATTGGTGTAACCTCTTTCCATGTTGACTGTCCTTTGACAAATACTAGTATGCTTGCTACATCTCAGAGCATTGAGAGAGGGGAAAGGAAGAGAATGAGCATAACCTATCTAAACTCTTTACAGTTCACCTTATCAGTGGTGGATACCAAATAGAAATCTGCATTATCTAGAAAACGATTCACTTCAGGACCTATGTTTTACAGGCTTTTTTGGCATATTATAGTATATACAGTTCACCTTTAAATTATTGACCATCACTTTTGAAACACCCTGTATAACATCAGCCAAGAAAAAAAAATCTTCTAATTATACCCATCCACTCGCTTCAAACGTTTCTCTAGTTCTACCTTAAATCTATTCAAATTATCACCTTCTACAGCCACAAATGGAAGTTTGTTCCAACCATCAACCGCACGTTGGCTAAAGGAAAATTTCCTCACATCTATCCTACAACTGTCTTTCCTCAATTTCAATTTATGCTCTCTCAGGCTATTATTCTGGGCAAGATGAAAAATCCTATCAGCACTGAGCATGCTCAAACCATTCAAGGCGTTATACACCTCAATAAGATCACTTCGCAGATGTCTGGTTTCCAGACATTGTAATTTGCAAAACTGAAGCCTTTCTTCGTAAGAGCAACCGTTTGTTCCAAACACTAATCTTGTTGCTATTCTCTGCACTTGTTTCAGCAGCTCAACACCTTTCTTAAAATGAGGTCTCCAGACCTGTATACAGTATTCAAGGTGTGGCCTGACCATTGCCATAACTAGAGTATATTCACCTCCTTATCCCTGCTAGAAAAATTCCCGACATAATTGACAAGACACCATGAACTACCCTTGCAGACCGTCAGCACTGCTCATAAAACTTCGCATCTGCTTACACAATTACCCCCAGGTTCTTTTCATTCTCTACCATTGTCAGTGTACTACAACACAGTTGATACGTTGCTCTGGAGTTACTGCTTCCCACATGCAGTACTTTACATTTGTCATTTTTAAACTTCAGTTTCCACCTGTCAGCCCATCTGCTCAACTTTTCTAGATCTTGTTGCAGCAGCATATTGTTGTTAGTGTCATTAACAACCCTACCAACCTTCGTATCGTCTGCAAACTTGGACATTAAGCCTGATATACCACCATCAATAGCATTAATAAATACAGAAAACAACAATGGACCATACACTGAACACTGAGGCACTCCACAAATAACATTAGTCCACGAAGAGCAGTGTCCATTGATTACCACTCTCTGTCTTCTCCCACTAAACCAACCGTTTATCCATAGCAGCAATTTGTCTCCAATGCCACATGCTCCAATTTGTGCTGCAGCCTTCCATGTGCAATAGTCTCAAAAGCCTTACTAAGATCCAAATATATGATGTCATAGTTATTGCCTGCATCCAGCTCCTTTATTACCACATCATAGTATTCAATGAAATAGGTCAAACAAGACTTTCACTTAACAAAAACATTCTGTGTCCAAGCTATAACTGAAGATGATCTTCCAGTGCTTCTTTAACCAGTGGCTCCATAAATTTCTCTGGAACAGGAGTTAAACCAACAGGTCAATAATTACTTTTGCCGCTCTTTGATCCTCTTTTGTGAATTGGGGTCACATTTGCACATCTCAAGTCCATGGGTACCTCTCTGGAGTCCAAAGAAGCTCTCATAATTATGGCTAAGGATTTGCTTACTTCCTTTGCTGCCTCCATTAATATAACTGGATAGATCCCATCCACCCCAGGTACCTTTCTCATGTTCATCTTCAACAATTTATCCTTAACTTTTCTCTCAGTTGTTATAAAATCATCTAGCTCACTGCTCGAGTTTAATTCACCTCTGGCATTCCCCTCCCTGAATAACACCTCATGTGTGAATGTAGATGTAAAATATTCATTTAGTTTGTCAGGCACCTGAGCAGGATCATCAACAGTTGAACCATCAATTGTTGATGAATCAGATTCAAATCAGATTGGACCAATCTGATTCATCCCTTTCCTTCCAGAGTTTACATAACTAAAGAATTCTAGGCTGTTTTTCTTTGCATCATTTGCCAAAGATTTCTCATAATCTGCCCTTTCCTGCCTAACTTCTTTTGAGACTTGGTTACAGACTAGCTTATATCTATCATAGATTTCCGTGTCACCCATTAATTTATATGTATCCAATGCATTTTCGTTCTCTGCCTCATGTTTCATTAGTTCGTCTGACATCTATTTAGGCCTAAACCTTGAACAATCTTTCTTAGTTGATATGAAAAGACTAGTAGCTTCCAATATTAATTCTTTGAATGCTTCCCAATTTGAATTTGCTATTGGTAATACCAACAGTTGTTCCCCAATAGAATTTAAATACTGTCTCAAATATCCGTAGTCTCCTTTACGAAGTCAAAAACCCTTCCCTTAACTTCTGATGGTAGTTACCACAGAGAATTAAGATATATTACTACTCTGTGGTAGTTACTTCTTTGAGTGAATCCCACTTCAGAACACTTCTGCACTATGATCACTACCTCCTAGTGGTTCCTTTATTTGCAGATCCTTAATGCATGAAGATCACTACTGATAATCAGATCAAGAGTGATACTCCCTCTAGTTGCCTTCCGAACATGCTGCTGTAGAAAACAATCATCCAATAAATCCACAAAAGCCTTGCTAGTGTGTGAGTGACCAATCCACAAATTCCAGTCAATATCTTGGAAATTAAAATCCCCCTTTATAAGACTCTCTGATTTACTGGCTCTCTCTATCATTTGAAATATTTATTTTAATCTTGATTGAAGCTGTCGACAGCACTGTTGTGTCATTAACAGTTTAAAAATAAATTAGATCAAAAAATATATTTATATAAAATGAAGTTTTTCTGTTGCAAATCATTTATTTAGATTTTTTTTAATCCTGCTGTGTGAAAATGGGTTCTAGCCTAATATTTTTAGTTTCACAAAGCATATATTGGTAAGTAATAGGTGGCACAGAGAAGTAAGATACTACCTTGTGATAGGTGGCGTTAGTTGCAAAAATCAAATGGCGATTTTAATGTGATTGGTTTAGTTGTTTTTTTTTTTTTTTAATTATGACTCTTTCCTTGTTTATGTTTTACATATATCTCGAAGTCATTTTTCTTCTTCATTTTTGTATGCAGAGTAAGTAGTTTGAAGCTGTTTACTTTACCTTTCATTTTCTTTCTTTTCCAACTGTGACAATCTTTTATGTTGGAAGTATGTTGCGAGTTACTTCCAGAAATCAAAGGGACAGTGATTCAGATGAAGAAAGTTGTTTAATGGTGAAAGTTTTCGAAGTGGAAAACAACGAAGAAGAATGTGATTTAAGTCACCCGCCAACTTCTGGCCACGAATATTTGAGACGAGTGCAGCTGGAATATCAAAAGTGCCCTGCCGTGGTCACCGCAGATGTGGATACTAGCATTTTTCTTGATAAACAAACAGTTCGTGTTAGCTCTTCCAATGACTTGTTGCCTGCCCCAGAAGGCTTTGCACCATGCTTAGTATGGCAGAAACAGCAGGTCGCAGATTTCTCAACGCTTCGTCATAACTTCGGTGTGTATAGAGCATCGTTAAAGAAGGCAGGAATAGAGCTAGTTGAATTGCCTAAATTAAATGACAGCATTGGTTGGTGTCAACTTTGCTTGGGAACTAAAATGGCAAAACGAATAATACAGTTAGGTAAGGGCAGTTCAGAATTAATTCAAACAAACAGCTCTCCAACTGATTTAGGGACACCAGATGGTCTGTCTCCTTTGATTAGTATTATGTGTTCTATGGGTCAGCCTGTTGTTTGTCAGGTGTTAAATTATCACATAAAATGGTTAGATGAGTGTGGGTTTACCCAGCATCAAGGTTGTTGGTTGTATGCTTTATTGACTTGTTTAGAAAAGCCACTAATTCCAGAAGTTTGTTCGAGTTTGAGATCACTAGCTCGTACATGTTCCAGATTAAGAGCTAGAATCAAAAGTGGAGATGATCCAAACTTAGTTCCACTGAATCTTCTTATATGCCTTGTGGCTTGCTACTTTGATCAGAAAGATTTAATGGATTTACCCAAATCCTAAATTTTAATTATAAGTCTGAATTCATGCATGATAACAAAGTGAATCAATTTTGTAGGAATTAAGACAGCATGATATGCAAAGTAATTTGCATATGAATGCAGTACTAATTGTTGTATATGTCAATAAATGTAGAACAATGTTTTTATTGTTATTATTTGCATACCATTATGTGTAGGGAACACAGTTGGAGGTATCATTGTAATTCTGAAGACATTTACAATTTTTTTTTTTTTTTTTTTTTTTTTGAGAGACATATTTCACATTTTACATGCATTCCAATTATAGTGCAGTACATATATACAATATGAGCCAGTTTTCTACATTCTCTCTCTCTCTCTCTTTTTTTTTTTTTTTTTGTTTAGATCAGGACACTCTCAGGGCTGGCCAGATGGCATGGTATTGATTTCCTCCTTGTATTTTATAGTGCCCTGTGCATAACAAATGATTTTGATCTGGTCATTGTTTCTTCTGAAAATGTACAGAAAATTAACATGGGAGGAAATAATCATAAAAATTATAGTGTAACAAATAGTATAATCTGTTTATTGCCATATTTATTTGTAATTTCTGAAGAAATGTATGGTTCCATTTCTTTCATTTTGACATTGCTGAGTTCATATCATTATATGAGAATTGTTTAATTAAAATGTGTTCTGTCTGAAACATTTTTAAAAGTCACCTTCACCAGTCTGTGTCTTCTTTCGGCTAAGGTAAAGAAAGCCAACACAAGAACCACAGGAAACTTTTACCAGTCAAAAGTGTTTCCCTGTACCGCAGCTTCTCCCTGCATTCTCAGTAAACAGGTGGTGCATGTTATCGGTGGTTGCAGTAGAAGTTGTTTTCCTATTGGGTTAAAACAGTGGAAAGGGGAGATAAACACCCTAAGACTGAGGCAGTCTGGAGGGTTTACCTGTAAGTAAATTTTAGCCACGAAGGCATTACACTCATGAACTCCAATATATGCTTTTAATAATGAGAAAAAACTAATCAGTACATCGTTATTGACTAATACTGTTATTACCTATAACATGCACCATCTGTTTACCAAGAATGCAGGGAGAAGCTGCAGTACCGGGAAATGCGTTTCACCACTAAAAGTTTCCTCTAGTTCTCATGTTGGCTGTTGGTTGAAACATTCTTTAGTTGCTGCTTTGACTTAGCATTGAATTGAAATTGCCTTTTAATACTTCTTTTGCAATGGACCAAAAACAGGAAATTCAAATGGTGACAAATCTGGACTGTATGCTTGGTATTTGAGTACCTCTTAGTGCATCTTTTAAATCAAGGCCCAAATTGGGGTGGCAGTGTATGGGTGTGCTTTATCATGAAGCAAGATGATTCCTTCTGTCAGTTGTTCAGGTTGCATTTGATGCTGAGATGTAGACATTTCTAAGTTTCAGTATACCATTCTGAATTAATGCTGGCATTAGGTTTTTAAAATCTAACCAACTTAGTGCAAGAAAACAGTTAACATCACTATTCCTTCAGGAATCTGGATTGACACTTTTCCACCCATGAAGACAGATAATGCGCACCAGTGAACTTACTCCGTAATTTGAGTAGCAACTTTCAACATACACAGCTAATGGTCTGTTGTGATTTTCTTATAGTTTTTGTGCTCCAGCAGATACAAATTGGATCAAGCCATTGTCAGCAACAGTGTGGTTGTGGAGATTAGCTAGTGTGAAAACGTTTTCAAATAGTGTGTAAGTAATATGTTTGAGTGCACACAGGCTGGACAATTCTCAAAGGGGCCGACCGGGCTAGCCGAGTGGGTCAAGTACCTGCCCGGCAACCCAAAGGTTGCGGGTTCGATTCCCGCCTCGGGCTTGAATCAAAGTACTGCAAAAACCTTGGGAGGTGCAATATGGCCACAGAAGCCGATGCGCCAACAACTACCAAATCAAAATCAATTCTCAAAGCAGTTCTTTATAATATGTCCCAAGAGTGACTTCCGAAATACTTTCAGGAGCACATAACCAGTTGAGATGGACCTGTTAACCTTGAGGTTTTTGGGCTGTTAGTTTTTTTAAAACTGGATTTGTCAGGTACTTCTTCTGGGATGCAGGAAGGATGCCTGTATTTTATTATAGATATGCATTAAGAGATCAATTATATATAAATTACAATCCTTTTAGAGTCCACTTCTGGGTCTTTCATGTACTTCTACTAGGTAATTTATTTATTTTTTCTAAGAATTGTTTAGTTATTATTATGATTGTTTTAACCTTGAATTTTATTTTTTACTTCATTGATGCTTATTGAGTTACTGGTCTTCTAGGATGGTATAGAATTCTCAAAAGCATTGTTTTCCCATTTGAAAAATACACTGCCCTACCATTATTAATATCTGGACACCTGCATATCTACAAATAATCTTTATTTACAGTGTACTGGAACTTTTAACCTTTTTTGACAGCCTCTAGTCTTCCTGGAATACTCCCCACCAGAATTTTATGATGTCCTCTAATATTTTTTGCCTTTCAGCCTTTATAGAGACAACCAGCTCATCTCTGTTTTTTTGGGCAGGCTCTCCCCACATGCACCTGGCAATCCACTTCATCCCAGAGGTTTTCTATAGGATCGAGGTCAGGGCTCTGGGCTGGCCAGTCCAACACGAGTGGTATGACACTGTTGCCCTGCCAATAATGGTATGGTCCTTCTCTAATGTGTGTTCAACATAGGTAATGCATTTGTTGTACAGGATATCTGGACAGACCTCAGAATTTGTCGTTTTGTCCATAACAAGCAGTGGCCCCAGGCCAAACCATGAAAAACAGCCACAGACCATCACATTACCTTCGCTACACTTCATTTACCCAAAACCACCTAGTTTCCAGACACTGTAATTTGCAAAACTTAAGCCTTTCTTCGTAAGAGCAACCCTTTGTTCCATTCAATAACCTTGTTGCCCTTCTCTGTACTCGTTCCAGCAGCTCTACATCCTTCTTGAAATGAGGCCTCCAAATCTGTATACAGTACTCAAGGTGTGGCCTGACCATTGCCTTATACAAGGGAATAATCACCTCCTTATCCCTGCTAGAAAAATTCCTGTATATCATTGATAAGACACCATGAGCTACTCTTGCAGCCCATCTGCACTGCTCAGAGAACTTCATATCTGTCTGCACAATTACCCCCAGGTCCTTTTCATTCTCTACCACTGTCAGTGTATTACCACAGAGTTGATACGTTGCTCTGGGGTTGCTGTTTCCCATATGTAGTACTTTACATTTGTCAATGTTAAACTTCATTTGCCACCTCGAAGCCCATCTGCTCAACCTTCCCAGATCCTGTTGCAGCAGCATAGCGTCAGTAGTGTCCTTAACAACCCTGCCAACTTTTGTATCGTCTACAAACTTGGACATTCAGCTTGATATACCATCATCAATATTATTTATAAATACAGAAAACAATAATGGACCCAACACTGAACCCTGAGGGACTCCACTGATAACATTAGTCCACGATGAGCGGTGTCCATTGATTACCACCCTCTGTCTTCTCCCCCTCAACCACCCCTTTATCCATAGCAGCAATTTGCCTCCAATACCACACTGCTCCAATTTGTGCAGCAGTCTTCCATGTGCAACAGTATCAAAAGCCTTTCTAAGATCCAAGTATATAATATCAAAGTTATTCCCTGCATCCAGTTCTTTTGTGACTGCATCATAGTATTCAATCAAATTGGTCAGGCAAGACTTTCCCTTAACAAACCATGCTGGGTCCGAGCTATAACTGAATTCTTGTCTAGATGATCCTGCAGTGCTTCTTTAACCAGTGCCTCCATTAATTTTCCTGGAACAGAAGTTAAACTAACAGGTCTATAATTACTTGTGTCAGCCTTTGATCCTCCTTTGTGAATTGGGGTTACATTTGCACATCTCCAGTCAATGGGTACCTACCCTGAGTCCAAGGAAGCTCTCATAATTATGGCTAACGGATTGCTTACTTCCTTTGCTGCCTCCTTTAATATAACTGGATGGATCCCATCCACCCCAGGTGCCTTTCTTGTGTTTATCTTCAACAATTTGTCCTCCACTTTACTCTCAGTTATTACAAGATTATCTAGCTTATTGCCAGAGTTGAATACACCTCTGGCATTCCCCTTGCTGAATAACTCCTCATCTGTGAATGTCGATGCAAAATATTCATTTAGTTTGTTAGCTACCTGAGCAGGATCATCAGCAGTTGAACCATCAATATCAAGTGGACCAATCTGATTCATCTCCTTCCTTATAGAGTTTACATAAGTAAAGAACTCTTTGCTGTTTTTCTTTGAATCCCTTGCCAAAAATATTCTCGTAATCTGCCTTTGCCTGCCTAACCTCCTTTGTAACTTGGTTACAGATCAACTTATATCTATCATAGGCTTCTGTGTCATGTGTTAATTTATATGTATCCCAAGCATTTTTCTTCACTGCCATATGTCTCATTAGTTCATCTGACATCCATTTAGGCCTAAACCTTGAACAGTATTTCTTAGTTGGTATGTAAAGCCTAGTAGCTTCCAAGATAAGTTCTTTGAATGCTTCCCATTTTGAATTTGCTGTTGGTAACATCATCAGATGGTCCCACTGTATAGAATTTAAATACTATCTCAGGCCATCGTAGTCGCCTTTACGAAAGCAATAACCCTTCCCTTTACCCCTGATGGTAGTTACCTCTTTCAGCACACTGTGATCACTGTGAGTATTTCCCACTTTCAGCACACTGTGATCACTGCCACCTAGTGGTTCCTCTATCTGCAGATTCTTAATGCATGAAGAATCACTACTGATAATCAAATCAAGAGTATTACTCCCTCTAGTTGCCTCCCGAACATGCTGATATAGAAATCCAATAAATCCACAAAAGCCTTGCTAGTGTGTGAGTGACCAACCCACAAATTCCAGTCAATATCTGGGAAATTAAAATCCCCCATTATAAGACTCTGATTTACTGGCCCACTCTATTTCCCTGTACAGTTTGTTGTTATACTCATCAGAGTCATTAGGCCTGTAACACACTCCTACTCTCAATTTTGATCTCCCAATGGTTACGTCACACCAAACTGACTCGACACTGCACTGTCCAGCGATGTCTACTGGCTTCACTTCCTTGGATTTTGTGTTTCTTAACTAATAGCTTAACCTCTCCTTCCTTCCTATCCTGTCTATCCTTTCTGTACACATTGTATTCCCCAAATTTCAGTTCTGCATTCATTATATCTGTGTGACACCATATCTCTGATATCCCAACAATATCCGCCTTTGATGCTTTGAGCAATACCTCAAATTCATCAAATTTATATACCAAACTCCTAGCATTGGTGTACACGCAAGTATACATGCACCTGTTCTTTTTCTTAGTTACCCTAACACAACCCATGTGTTTACTTGTACCGCAATGACTATCAGCAGTCTCTGAAATAACCTGCCTCTTGTTTTCCAGGCTTCTGCTCATTCCAATAGAAGCAGTGCAAGAATCACTTTCACCTCTGCCAGTGGCTACTGTTAATCTATTAGTCCTTGTATCCCTCCAAGCTAGCAGTTTTCTGACTCACCTAACACTGCCTCGATAGCATCAGCAAATATTCTTGCACCCTTTCTATTTAAGTGTATCCCATCCGTGTAGAAGCAGTCCCTTCTGTTAACAAGTACAGACCAGGCTGGAAAAAATTCTACTCTTTGAGCCTTGTACAATCTTTCCAGGGCCAAATTGATCGACAAGGCTCTCATCATATACTCCCTCCTATCGTGTCTGGGCAGAATTGCAGCAGACACTTTCAAATTCAACCCTCATTCGCGGCTTTTTTTTCAACAGTGACCTGTACTTGTTAAGTTTACCTGTCTTTGGACCCTTTCAAGAAGTTCAATGTCCTTTTTAGGTGCAGTCTCCATACTTGAACACAGTATTCCAAGTGTGGGCTAAGAATAGCCTTATATAATGGGATTATGATATCCTAATCTCCACTAGCAAACGTTTGATAAATCATTGATAGGACACCCTTGGCCTGCCTTGCAGCCTTTCTACAGTGCTCCGAGAACTTTGTATCTGACTGTATCATAACTCCCAAGTTCCTTTCTTCCACTACTTACTTTGGGCGCCTCCGTAGCCAGGTGGGAAGGAGCAGCAGTGCGTAGCACATGCTTCTTGATTAGACCGGGGTTCGAGCCCGTCACCACCAAATACGGAGTATGCGGAAAGGTCAAGGAATGACCACCGCATATCCCGGAGCAATATGGCCTTAGTTGCTAATGCTCCTAAAAACCAAATAACGAAATAACGAACTACTTACTTTAGTTCAACTCCACCAAGTGTATAAGTTATTTTGGGGTTACTGTTCCCCAGGTGTAAGACCTTGCATCTTGCTGGATTAAAGCATAGCTGACACTTTTCTGATCAGCCGTTAGGCTATCTAGGTCACTCTGAAGAAAGTCTGTTTGACGGTGAACATTAACTACTCTACCGATCTTTATATCATCTACAAATTTAGACATCACATCCCCTACCCCTTGATCGATGTCATATAAGAAAATCAAAAACAACAGCGGTCAAAATACTGATCCTTGGGGAAACCCTACTTATTACATTAAACAAATTTGAGGAATAACCAGAACTTCATAATCACTTCCTGCTACTGGTTCCTGTATTGTCAGCCCTATTATGTTATCTGGTTCATGAGTGATGATCAGGTCTAGAATATTCTTTTCCCTGACTTGTTGACACAAATAACAATCATATAGTTGATTTAAAAATTTTGTCCTCTTGTAGAGTTTCCTTCCCATTTGTTCCAATCAATTAGTGGCAAGTTAAAATTACCCATAATAACACATTTACACTTACTTGGTCATTCCATTTGCTTGTAGAGGCTCTTGTCATAATCTTCACAATCACCTGGCCTGTAGATTACCCCCACTCTTATTATACCTTTGCTTCAAACTATTGCACACCATACGGATTGTATACTGGCATTTGAAATGTCTGAATCCGGGAAAGCTTATGTTGTGCTCAGGCTGCTTTTGATAAGAAATATGACCCCATCACCTCTTCTGTCTGCCTGATCCTTCCTAAATACATTGTACATACCATACTGAAACTCATCATCCCCTATCTCTGAGTGGCACCATGTTTCCATAAGCCCTATTATGTCAGCATTGCTTGTCCTAACAGCAGTTCAAATTTACTCATTTCATTGATGACACTTCTGACATTACTCTATAAACAATTAAGTCTTGGTGTTCTTGTATAGTTAATTACCCTGACACACCCCTTGAAGTTATTTAAGCTTTCTTCCCTGGCATTAGCCATCTGCCCATTTGAAGAAATGTTTCTGCCATCAGAACATCCTGCTAATATGATCTGTTGTGATAACTAACAAGAACCTCTTGTGGTATGTGTAAGCTTTGCTTTGACCAGTATTATCAGATAAACGTGTATCTATATTTCCCTTGTCCCTCCCCCCCATACTAACTGTTTTCCTGAACCTTTAAAGTATCCTCAGTGATAGTGGCAAAACCCTTGCACCACATTTGTTTAAATGTATGCTATATATACAAAACACATTCCTTCTACCTATAAGTGCAGACCAAGCTGATAAAAAAAATTTTCCCCCAAAAGCCATGCAGAGTCCTTCAAGCCTTGAGTTAGTGCACAAGGCTTTCAGCATATAATCCCCTCCTGTCGTGCCTGGGTAGAATTACAGACACATAGACATTCTGACCTAACTCGTGACATTTCTTCAGCATGGTCCTATATTTGTCTAACAGATTGTCAGATCGTGTGTGTTTAATATTGTTATTCCCCACATGAATAATAATATTCTCTTTATACCCCCTTAAAATCTGACAATCTGTTGGTGATATTATTAATTGTTGCTCCCGGCAGACATACCTGGTTCTAGTCAGTAGTGAGCTGTGAATATTTTAACAATGGGCTTGCAGTTTTCCCGACTTTCTACCGAGTAAATTTGATCGGTCACGGAAGTGACATCATCCGTGGCTTCCACCAGAGAGGCTTCCCACACTCGCAGTACTAGTAGTGTGATTAGAACGTGTGACGCATTTTTCATGACTGGTTATGATATCTCTCGAGTCAGGGGCGGATTTAGGGGCTTATTACCCCTCCATAGCCGAGTGGGCAGGAGCGGGAGTGCAGTAGCACACGCTCTTTGAGTAGACCGGGGTTCAAGCCCCTGACTGCTGAATACGGTCGATCTGCCAACCCACACCAGACCAGCGTGGCAGATTATGGTCCATTTCCCTCAGCATGAATTGTTCGGGAGGCTTCCATCCTGCAGTGGGTTGATGCTGCAGTGGCTGCACTTTACTTTTACTTTTTTTTTTTTTTTTTTTCCCCCTTAACCATGCATATAAGTGAATGTGTAAAACATTCTTAGGTTTATCTAAAACAAACTTAAAAACCTGGTTGTCATGCCTCACCTTACGATAATAACTGAATACGACAGTGTCTGGGGTTTTAACTTTTTATAATTTTTGAATAGTGTGACGTCAATCATGCGTTCTGAAGTTACCACTGCAATAAGTATGATTGCAACAATACAAATATTTGTCAACAATTTCTTTTTTCATCTCGCATTTTCGTTACATTCCATTGTTAGATGCCCCTAACAGCTGTGTACGTCTCTTCAACTACAAGACTGGTACATCAATCGATGCTATTTTATCTAGATATTTAGATACGTTGCACTCGCAAGTATTCATCTCTTACTTTAGTTATCGTAAATCCATTTGTATCTTGTCTTCCAGAAATTATGAAAATGTGTGAATGATCAATAAAATATTTACTATAAAAAAGCTCTTTTGTTTCGTAATCGATATATACAAATCAGAATACCTAAAAGAAACGCAAAGGATGTTTCGCATAAACCGTCTACCCTGCGTGATTGGCGCACTGCAACTTTTTTCTTCGTCTTTTTTTAACAACTAGATACTTCCCATATCACAAATAACATAAAAACTATTACAAAAAATTCCACGATAAAAACAAATATTACATAAAAAACAAACTTTCTACAAAAAGTATGTTTTAAATCACAGATTATGTGAAAAAAAATTATTTCCCAAATAAATTGCCATATGCAGTTTACTTGTTTATTAATATTTGTTTTCAATCTTCTGCTTTGCTCAATAGTTGAGCGATGATTACAGAGGAATGATTTGACGTAACGATCTGGATCAAATTGAAGCAATGGTTTTCCATTTAGATCTATGGTCATCATAATGAAAGCTTGCTCGGCTTCAGCACTGCTAATCGCAGTGGTTTCAAAGATATTTCTGGCTTTCTGAATTGAAAAGGTAATTTCACTCGATTTTAAAGATAAACTGTCTTCAACAAAATCTCTAAAATCATTAATTTTTATTTCATATTTTATCAGAAAACAAATTTCTTATTCAGTTTTCACCATCTTGCTGCCCAGACGAAAGTTCTTTCATATTCCACGATTTCCGGTAGCTTATGTTTAAAATTTCTTTCAATGGTATCATTATTTTCTTTATTTAATTTAAAATCACCCTGTTGATTAAAAACTTATCCTTTAAGGATAAAACAACGCATTTAATAACTTGTCACGAGGTAATTTTTTTTACTTTCGAATTTGATTCCTTCAGATTCTTTCCACTTCAACATGCTCTCAATTTTATCTTCATAATTTCGTTCAGGATTTTTCAAATTAGCAATAGAATTGATAGTTCGAATCATTAATTTATATGCCTTTACCATTGTGATTCTGTAAAGCTTCTGAAAGGTAAGAGAGCTACTGCAGGATGTCGATCATTAGTGCTAAAAGGGTAAGAAATTCCAAATTTAAAAGTCGATTTAATAATCCCGAATATTTAACTTCTGGTTCAAAATGTTTGCAGACAGCGGGACATTTCCTCCAGCCCGCAATTGCCGTTCGCAAGCTACAAGCTGCCCATCGTGGCCTGAACACACGACCGATCTTTATAATTTCCACATCAAGTTCTTTAGCAATCATCCTTAATTTGCACTAGGTTTTTGGAGATTGGTAATACAGTTTTTTTTTAATTATTGCCTGTATGCCATTATATTTTAGAACATTTTCTGCACAGTGAAAGGCTTGACAAAGTTTTAAAATCTGCCAACATTTCATCTTCATAAAGTTTATGTAATATAAGTGCCGCCTCCGTAGCCAGGTGGGAAGGAGCAGCAGTGCATAGCACACACTTCTTGATTAGACCGGGGTTCGAGCCCGTCACCACCAAATACGGAGGATGAGGAAAGGTCAGAGAATGACCACCGCATTTCCCGGAGCAATATGGCCTTAGTTGCTAATGCTCCTAAAAACCAACCAACTAACTAACTAACTAACTTTATGTAATATCTTAGTTGCCTCAATCCTCCCCCTCTACATTGCTACTCTCATTAGTTCTTTGAATACAGTGCAAAATGTTGGAATCACATGGATATTCAGATACTGTGACCAAGTAAACATAGGAGAAATTTACTGGAAGGTATGGATCAGTCACTTCTCCGAAAAACATGACTTCTTGTAGGAGTAAAGGGAAAACACAACACAGGTTGACCAGAGGCTATTATCCTTGTCGGGAATCTTCTTAATCTTTTGACTGGCTATGGAAAGCAGATTGACTTCTCGGTATGTGACTACATAGGTTTTATGGACACCACTAACATTGTGAAGCGGTAATCCTTTTCACCCTTAATTCGCGCTTTCTAATTAACTAAATTGCCTAAAGGCCAGAGGTGAGAACAATGCATACAAAGTTGTCTCTCCTAATCCGTTCGTTATACTGAAATTTTCTTCGTTCAATGGAGACTATTTTAAATGTGATTACCAAAGGGAATCAAAAAAATTCAGTATAAAGAAGTTTGTTAAACAGAGGTCCGACTGTAATTAAATCAAAAATGAAGCAATTTTAAAACACATAACCGATTGATTGCACCATTAAAATGCTGGGAAGGGGCCCCCTGTTTGCCCCACCCTATTTTCGGCTGTGGATACTCAATAATTGCATTCAGCATTTCATTTGTAAAATAAATGATTGTCTCAACAATGGGCTTGCAAATTTTCAAAAAAAAATAACAATGGGCTCTCGCGAGCCCACCATAGCTCACCACTGGTTCTAGTCTACCAATCCTCATTACAAAAATTATTTTCTATTTTCCTAACAATGCAGTCTCCAAATAACTAAGTCCTTCTGAACCAGAGCAGTGTGCACTTGGTTATTCTGCTCTGGGGCTCAAATAGGGAGTGCATGCATCACTTGTTAGGTTATTAGAGTCTTTAGTCCCTGACGAGCTCCCTTACATTATTTTCTAGGACAAGCACTTGTTTTATTCAGTAACTCAAATTCTACTAAATTTTAACTTTGGATCAGTAAACTCCATACAATGGTGACAAAGAAAAGAATACCAGTTGAGCTATGATTAACCACTAGGTCAACCTTGGAACACATGCCACAGATTCTGTTAATGATAAAATCATGATTCACCCAAAAATTGCCGTTGGCTATTTCTTCTCAGAATCATTGTTAAATTTTCTAAACATCACAGAAATGTTGTATAAATATGCATCTGCACTCTCGCTCTTAATCATTTGGCTGTGTTGGGCATAAAATAAATTTTCTATTTATACTCAGGGATGACTTTAAATTCTATATAGTAAGACCAACTGATGATGTTACCAACAGCAAATTCTAAATGGGAAGCATTCAAGGAATTAATCTTGGAAGCTACTAGGCTTTTCATACCGAATAAGAAATGCTCCTCAAAGTTTAGGCCTAAATGGATGTCAGATGAACTAATTAGACTCGTGGCAGAGAATAGAAATACATGGGATGTGTATAAATTATCAGGCGGCACAGAAGCCTATGGTAGATATAAGCTAGTCTGTAATCAAGTCATAAAGGAGGTTAGACAAAAGAAGGCAGATAACGAGAAATCTCTGGCAAAGGATGCAAAGAAAGATAGCAAAAACTTCTTTACTTATTAGCTAATGCTAATAAGTAAAGAAGTCTTTGTAAAGAAGTAGAGGCATATGATGCAAGAAAGCAAGCTTATACAGCATCAAAAAAAAAAAAAAAACCCTTCCCATTTCACTGATCCATTCATTCCAAATGTTTGTCTAGTTCTGCCTTGAATTTATTTAAGCTATCAACTTCCACAACAACAGATGGAAGTTTGTTCCAGCAATCAACTACCCGCTTGCTAAAGCAAATTTCCGCACATCTGTTCTACAACTGTCTTTCCTTCCCTCAGGTTTATAATCCGAGCAAGAGGAAGAATCCCATCAGCATTGAGCCTGCTCAATCCATTCAAGGCCTTAACACCTCAATCAGATCGTCTTGTAGGTGCCTAGTCTCCAGAATCTGCAATTTGCAGAACTTATGCCTTCGTAAGAGCATTCCTTTGTTCCCCTCACCAGTCTTTTTGCTATTCTCTGTACTCATTCTAGGAACTCTACATCCTTCCTAAAATGAGGCTTCCAGGCTTGTATGCAGTACTCAAGGTGTGACCTGACCTGACCATTGCCTCATACAAGGGGATAATCACCTCCTTATCTCTGCTTGCAAAATTCCTGTATATCATTGACAAAACCACATGACCTACAATGGCAGCCTGTCTACACTGCTCAGAAAATTTCATATCTGACTGCACAATTATTCCCAGGTCTCTTTCAATCTCCACTACCTTGATTGTAACACCACCCCATTGGTACATTTCTCTGGGATTACTGCTACCCATGTGATAACTAACTATATAAACTCTAGAATGGGATGAATTAGATTGGTCCACTTGATATGAATGGTTTGACTGTTGATGATCTTGCTGAAGTAGGCAACAAACTGAATGAGTATTTTGCATCTACATTCGTGCATGAAGAATTCTATAGGGAAATGAAGGCCAGAAGTTTATCAAATAGTAATAGGGACATAAATGATTTTGTAATAACTGAGAGCAAAGTGGAGGAGAAATAGTTGAAGTCAAACATAAGAATGGCACCCGTGGTCAATAGGATCTATCCAATTATATTAAAGGAGGCAGCAAAGGAAGTAAGCAAACCTTTAGCCATTATTATTAGAGCATCCTTGTATTCAGGGAAGGTCCCCACAGACTGGAGATGTGCAAAATTATCAGTCAATTCACAAAGGGTGGCACGAGTAATTACAGACCTGTTAGTTTAATAGGTCCGTAATTTATTCTGTTCCAAGGAGAATAATGGAGTCACTGGTTAAAGAAGTAATGCAAGACCACCTATCCATAACTGCAGTTATACTTCAGACACAGCATGTGTTTTTTAGGGGGTAATCTTAAACAATTGTCTGATCAATTTGGTTGGATAACACGGTGCAGTCACAAAGGAACTGGATGCAAAAAATAATTTTGATATCCCATACTTGGATTTCATAGTGTAAAAAACATTATGGAAATCCTAAAATCTCTACTTTATTAGAGATGTTGGGCAGACAACTTGTGTAGTTGTGACCAGCCCATTTTCATATAGGATAGTATAAGCTATTAAAATGTATTTTTGTAATTTTAAATTTTAGAAGGTAAGAGAATTTCTGCTTTAAAATATAATATTTCTAAAATTTAATATTCCAAAAATACTTCTTAACAGCCTATACTCTACACTATTTGGTTGAAATCCACAAGATTGATTTTAAATTCAAAATGAGAACACAGATCCACTACAAGAAAAAATCACAATAAATTAGCATTTGTCAGATTTTACGAAAATTAGAGGGTCTCGACTACACAAGTTGTCTGCCCAACGTACTTGGATTTCAGGAAAGTGTTTCATACTTTTGCACATAAAAGACTGGTATTAAAATATGAGCAGTTAGGTATCAATTTCAAGTTGCTGCTATGGATAAAGGAATGGTTGAGTGCGAGAAGATGGAGAGTGGTAATCAGTGGACACTGCTCTCCATGGACTAATGCTATTAGTGGAGTGCCCCAGGGTTCAGTGTCGTTTTCGGTATTTATCAATGATATTGAAGGTATATCAGGTTTAATGTCGAAGTTTACAGGGATACAAAGGATTGTTAACGACGGTATGTTGCTGAACAGGATCTAGAAAAGTTGGGCAGGTGGGCTGAGAAGTGGCAACTGAAGTTTAACATTGCCAAATGCAAAGTAATGTATTTGGCAATGTGGTGGCATTACAGTCAGGGTAGTGGAGAATGAAAAAGATTGGGGGGGGGGTAATCGTGCATTCAGATATGAGGTTTTCTGAGGAGTGCAGACATGCTGCCAGAGCAGGTCATGGGGTCAAGTCCATGGCTTACAATATTGGTATTCCAAAAAAAAATGTTTTTCTCAATAAATTTTGATGACAATTAGGTACAATAAAGTAAGGAAAAAACAAGTACTGTAATTACTTGAATTCATATTTTAAATAAACTTTTATTGCAATAATAAATATTCTGAAAAAAATCATTAAAATACAGTTATTCTAAAAACAAAAAAATACATATTGTTACTGCAAAGTTTAATTATGTTTAAGCATCCACACTACCTTTCCGAATAAAGTGAGCTCTTAAGAAACATAATCAATCAATAGTATGATCGTTTAAAATTTATCTAATTTTGGTACATACAGTATTTGATTAGTGGCAGAAAACGCCCTTTTGGATTCTATTCTGGTACTATTTTATTGAGATAATTGTAGACGATCTCAGTCCATATTTTCTAGGCTTTGAACTTTTTTAGCAAAAATAGTTAAAAGTATTTCATTAATTTCTGACTCAAGTTCATCTTTCAAAATCTCATTGGAGTCAGGCAATTTTTTATTTTGGAAAGAATTTGCAGAACACTAATGTTCTGTTCCATGTTGGTCTTCCATGGTTGAATTATGTTCATTTTCTGAAGGAGAAAGACATTAAGCGAAGTATAATTTTCACTATAGTATCTTTACTGAGTCTGGTAGAGAGCAAATAGTGCAGTTAAGGAATTCTTCACATATATAAATGCAAAGAACAGAAGGACAAATCAGATTGGATCCTTATGTAATGGACGTGGGATTAGATACCCACGTATTAGATACCAAAGCTGAAGTTGCAGATGAACTCAATTACTTGCATCGATATTTACATAAAAAAAACCCTTTGTATCAATGAGATATTATGGAAGTGAAGTTGAAAAAATGTAATTAATGATGTTGAAATTTCAAATGATTATTTAATGAGAACTTTCATGCCTACAGGCGAGTAAAGCTCCTCTGGTTGATGGCATATACCCTATAATCTTAAAGGAGGTGGCAAGTGAGTGCATTGAACCATTAAGGCTAGGTATGAGACCATCACTGGACAGGAGAGATTCCGTTGGATTGGTGTAAATTGGAACATAAAGGTGGTTCTAGGAGTGTAACGGGAAATTACCAAACGGCCAGTCTAACTTCAGTAGTAGGGAAAATCATGGTGGCAATGATCAAGAGTGAATTCTGTAGGATACACAGCATGGTTTTGTAAAGGGAAAATCATGTTTAATTAATCTGGTTAGCTATTTTGACAGGGTCACTCAAGAGCTGGACTTTGGGAATAATTTTGACATTGTTTATTTGAATTTCAGCAAAGCATTTGACTCAGTACCCTGTGAGTGGTTACTTGGAGCAGGCTGGAATCATAGGGAAAATCATTAGATGGATAGCATGATGGCTTGAGGGCACCAAGCAGAGGGTTGTGATAAATGGTTATTCCTCAGATTGGGTTGATGTAAGAAGTGGGTTTCCCCAAGGAACAGTTTTGGGACCACTGTTGTTTTTGATTATCTTAAATGACACCTATGAAGGGATGGAGGACGTGAGGTTTAAACTTGCAGATAATGTAAAGATCAGTAGAATAGTTAATGATTGCCGCCAAGCAGAGCTTCTTCAGAGTGACCTAGGTAGACTTCCGGGATGATCAGGAAAGTGGCAGCCATTTATTATTATTATTAGCTACATGGTGCAAGGAAGCCTGAGGCTTATGCTGCACTAGCCAAAAAAAATTCCCCGAGTTACCTTGAGAGAGAGAGAGAGTCAAAAGTAGAAGGGAATCACCAAGAAAGAGAAGAATGATGATATCCAGCTGAAGACCCTGGGTGTGCCAGGCCCATACTCACCAGATGTGAGCCCCTGGGGTTGTATGCTTTAATTCAGCAAAATGCAAGGTCTTACACCAACCCCAAAATAACTTATATGCTTGGTGGAGCTGTACTAAAATCAGTAGTGGAGGAACGGGACTTGAGAGTTACGATATGGTCAGACATGAAATTGTCCGAGAATTGCAGACAGGTTGCAGTGTTGCACAGTGTCCTATCAATGATTTCCCGAACATTTGCTAGTAGAGATAATGACGTCATAATCACATAAAGGTGATTTTATAACCTTTATGCGATTAAATTGTAAGCAATTCTTTTTTTTTAAATTAGTACCGAAAAACCGGTGTTTTCTGTATCAATACCGGAAAAAAATGACCGGGATCCCGGTTTTGTAAGCCCTAGTCAAGTCAATGATATACAGGAATTTTGGTAGCAGGCATAAGGAGGTGATTATCCCCTTGTATATGGCAATGGTCAGGCCACACCTTGAGTACTGTGTACAGGTCTGGAAGCCTCATTTTAGAAAGAATGTAGAATTGCTAGAACGAGTACAGAGAAGGGCAACAAGATTGGTGAGAGAAACAAAGGGATTCTCTTACCAGGAGAGGCTTAAATTCTGTAAGTTGCAGCATCTGGAGACTAGGCACCTGCAAGGTGTTTTGATTGAGGTGCACAAGGCCTTGAATAGTTTTTGAGCAGGCTCACTGCTGATGGGATACTAGGCACCTGCAAGGTGATTTGATTGAGATGCACAAGGTCTTGAATAGTTTTTGAGCAGGCTCACTGCTGATGGGATACTTCCGCTTGCTCAGATTACAAACCTGAGTGGTATAAACTGAAATCAGGAAAGGTGGAACTGTACTAATGATGTGCAGAAATTTGCCTTTGGCCAGTGGGTAGTTGATTGCTGGAACAAAATTCCATCTATCACTGTGAAAGTTGACAACTTAAATATATTCAAGGAGGAAGTGGACAAATATTTAGAGTGAATGGATGGGTGAAATGGGAAGTTTTTTTTTGCCTGATTCTGTATAAGCCTGCTTTCTTGCATCATATGTCTCTTCAAATACTAATGTCCATTTTTATCTTCCAGGATACTAGCCCTATACTAATTGTGGACTGTGCAACAGAGGAATGGCATGCTGGTTACATTGCTTTGCCTAAAACTCCAATGAAATATGATATTAGCATTAGTAGAGGCATATGATGCAAGAAAACAAGCTTATGCAGCATCAGCCAAAAAAAAAAAAACCCTCCACTTCACCCCTCCGTTTGTTCGAAATACCTGTCCAGCTGAGCCTTAAATTTATTTAGGCTATCAACTTCCACAACAAGGCATGGATGTCTATTCCACCAACCAACTACCCGCTGGCTAAAGGCACATTTCCGCACATCTATCCTACATCTGTCTTTCCTCAATTTGAATTTATGCCCTCTCAGGTGATTATTCTGAGCAAGTGGCAGTATCACCTCGCCGGTGCCTAGTCTCCAGACACTGTAATTTGCAAAACTTAAGCCTTTCTTCGTAAGAGCAACCCTTCGTTCCGTTCACTAACCTTGTTGCCCTTCTCTGTACTCATTCCAGCATCTCTACATCCTTCTTGAAATGAGGCCTCCAGACCTGTATACAGTACTCAAGGTGCAGCCTGACCATTGCCTTATACAAGGGAATAATCACCTCCCTATCCTTGCTAGAAAAATTCCTGTACATCATTGATAAGACACCATGAGCTACTCTTGCAGCCCATCTGCACTGCTCAGTGAACTTCATATCTGCCTGCACAATTACCCCCAGGTCCTTCTCATTCTCTACCACTGTCAGTGTACTACCACAGAGTTAGCATTAGTAGTAATGGCATATGATGCAAGAAAGCAAGATTATGCAGCATCAGCCAAAAAAAAAAAAACCCTTTCACTTCACCCCTCCGTTCATTCGAAATACCTGTCCAGCTGAGCCTTAAATTTATTTAGGCTATCAATTTCCACAACAAGGGGTGGAAGTCTGCTCCACCAACCAACTACCCGCTGGCTAAAGGCAAATTTCCACACATCTATCCTACATCTGTCTTTCCTCAATTTGAATTTATGCCCTCTCAGGTGATTATTCTGAGTAAGAGCCAGTATCCCATCAGCATTGAGCATGCTCAAACCATTCAAGGCTTTGTACACCTCTATCAGATCACCTCGCCGGTGCCTAATCCCTAGACACTGTAATTTGCAAAACTTAAGCCTTTCTTATTAAGAGCAACCCTTCGTTCCGTTCACTAACCTTGTTGCCCTTCTCTGTACTCTTTCCAGCAGTTTGCATCCTTCTTGAAATGAGGCCTCCAGACCTGTATACAGTACTCAAGGTGCGGCCTGACCATTGCCTTATACAAGGGAATAATCACCTCCCTATCCCTGCTAGAAAAATTCCTGTATATCATTGATAAGACACCATGAGCTACTCTTGCAGCCCGTCTGCACTGCTCAGAGAACTTCATATCTGCTTGCACAATTACCCCCAGCTCCTTTTCATTCTCTACCACTGTCAGTGTAGTACCACAGAGTTGACACGTTGCTCTGGAGTTGCTGTTTCCCATCTGCTCAACCTTTCCAGCTCCTCTTGCAGCAGCATAGCGTCAGTAGCGTCCATAACAACACTGCCAACCTTTGTATCGTGTGCAAACTTGGACATAAAGCTTGATATACCATCATCAATATTATTTATAAATACAGAAAACAACAATGGACCCAACACTGAACCCTGAGGGACTCGACTAATAACATTAGTCCACGATGAGCAGCATCCATTAATTTCCACTCTGTCTTCTGCCACTCAACCATCCCTTTATCCATAGCAACAATTTGCCACCAATACCACACTGCTCCAATTTGTGCAGCAGTCTTCCATGTGCAACAGTATCAAAAGCCTTTCTAAGATCCAAATATATAATATCAAAGTTATTCCCTGCATCCAATTCTTTTGTGACTACATCATAGTATCCAATCAAATTGGTCAGGTAAGACCTTCCCTTAACAAAACCATTCTGTGTCTGAGCTATAACTGAATTCTTGTCAAGATGATCCTGCAGTGCTTCTCTAACCAGTGCTTCCATTAATTTTCCTGGAACAGAAGCTAAACTCACAGGTCTATAATTACTTGTGTTGGCCTTTGATCCTCCTTTGTGAATTGGGGTTACATTTGCACATCTCCAGTCTGTGGGTACCTCCCCTGAGTCCAAGGAAGCTCTCATAATTATGGTTAATGGATTGCTCACTTCCTTTGCTGCCTCCTTTAATATAACTGGATAGATCCCATCCACCCCCAGGTGCCTTTCTTGTATTTATCTTCAACAATTTCTCCTCCACTTTACTCTCAATTATTACAAGATCATCTAGCTCACTGCCAGTGTTTACTTCATCTATGGTATTCCCCTTTCTGAATAACACCTCATGTGTGAATGTAGATGCAAAATATTGATTTAGTTTGTTAGCAACCTGAGCAGGATCATGAACAGTTGAACCATCAATATCAAGTGGACCAATCAGATTCATCCCCTTCCTTCTAGAGTTTACATCAGTAAAGAACTCTTTGCTGTTTTTCTTTGCATCCCTTGCCAAAGATTTCTCGTAATCTGCCTTCGCCTGCCTAACCTCCTTTGTAACTTGGTTACAAATCAACTTATATCTATCATAGGCTTCTGTGTCACATGTTAATTTATATGTATCCCGTGCATTTTTCTTCTTTGCCATATGTCTCATTAGTTCATCTGACATCCATTTAGGCCTGAACCTTGAACAGTATTTCTTAGTTGGTATGTAAAGCCTAGTAGCTTCCAAGATAAGTTCTTTGAATGCTTCCCATTTTGAATTTGCTGTTGGTAACATCATCAGTTGGTCCCACTGTATAGAACTTAAATACTGTCTCAGACCATCGTAGTTGCCTTTACGAAAGCAATAACCCTTCCATTTACCCCTGATGGTAGTTACCTCCTTGAGTAAATCCCACTTCAGCACACTGTGATCACTGCCACCTAGTGGTTCCTGTATCTGCAGATTCTTAATGCATGAAGAATCACTACTGATAATCAAATCAAGAGTATTGCTCCCTCTAGTTGCCTCCTGAGCATGCTGATTTAGAAAACAATCATCCAATAAATACACAAAAGCCTTGCTAGTGTGTGAGTGACCAACCCACAAATTCCAGTCAATATCTGGAAAATTAAAATCCCCCATTATAAGACTCTCTGATTTACTGGCCCACTCTATTTCCCTGTATAGTTTCTTATTATACTCATCAGAGTCATTAGGCGTATAGCACACTCCTACTCTCAATTTTGATCTCCCAATGCTTATGTCACACCAAACTGATTCGACACTGCATTGTCCAGCGATGTCAACTGGCTTCACTTCCTTGGATTTTATGTGTTTCTTAACTAATAGCATAACCTCTCCTCCCTTCCTATCCTGTCTATCCTTTCTGTACACATTGTACTTCCCCAATTTCAGTTCTGCATTCATTATATCTGTGTGACACCATATCTCTGATATCCCCACAATATCCACCTTTGATGCTTTGAGCAATACCTCAAATTCATCAAATTTATTTACCAAACTCCTAGCATTGGTGTACACACAAAAGTATACATGCACCTGTTCTTTTTCTTAGCTACCCTAACACAACCCATGTGTTGACTTGTACCCCAATGACTCCCAGCAGTCTCTGAAATATCCTGCATCTTATTTTCCAAGCTGCCGCTCATTCCAATAGAAGCAATGCAAGAATCACTTTCACCTCTGCCAGTGGCTACTGTTAATCTATTAGTCCTTGTATCCCCCCAATCTAGCAGTTTTCCGACCCAGTTAACACTGCCTCGATAGCATCAGCAAACATTCTTGCACCCGTTCTATTTAAGTGTATCCCATCCCTGTTGAAGCAGTCTCTCCTGTTAACAAGTATAGACCAGGCTGGAAAAAATTCTACCCCTTGAGCCTTGCACAATGTTTTCAGGGCCGAATTGGACTATTAGGCTTATAACACACTCATACTCTCAATTTTGATCTCCCAATGCTTATGTCACACCAAACTGACTCGACACTGCACTGTCCAGCGATGTCGACTGGCTGCACTTCCTTGGATTTTATGTTTCTTAACTAATAGCATAACCCCTCCTATCTTCCTATCCTGTCTATCCTTGTACACATTGCACTCTCCAAATTCCTGTTCTGCATTTCTTTTATCTGTCACATCTGTGACACCACGTCTCTGATATCCCTATAATATCTGCCGTTGATGTTTTGAGCAACATCTCAAATTCATCAAATTTATTTACCAAACTCCTAGCATTGGTCATACACAAGTATACATGCACCTGTTCCTATTCCTAGCTACCCTAACAGAACCCACGTGTTTACTTGTACTGCAATGACTCCCAGCAGTGTCTGAAATTCTCTGCATCTTGTTTTCCAAGCTGCTGCTCATTCTAATAGAAGCAGTGCGAGAATCATTTTCACTTCTGCCAGTGGCTACTGTTAATCTATTAGTTCTTGTATTTCTCCAAGAAGATGATCTGTAATAGTATCACAAATAAGGTCAGTGAGGCCAAGGCTGCATATGAAAGAATTGGCTAAGAGAACAAAGAAGGGTGACAAGGAATTTTTATGTATGTGAATACAACAAAGAAGAAAGCTAATTTGAATATACCCCTGTGCACTGGGTGTTGGGGTGCCTCCGTAGCCAAGTGGGCAGGAGCAGCAGTGCGTAGCACACGCTTCTTGATTAGACCGGGGTTCGAGCCTGTGCCCACCAAATATGGAGGATGCAGAAAGGTCAGAAAATCACCACCACATATATTCCCGGAGCAATATGGCCTTAGTTGCTAATGCTCCTAAAAACCAAATAACAATAACAAACTGGGTGTTGGAAAGTCTTAGATAATCCAGCTGATGTTGTGGATGAATTGAATAGGTGCTTTTTATCCATCTTTACTGATGAAAGACCCTTCCTGTTGAGAAGAGGCTATGCTGTTGAGACTGAACCATATGAAATTAGTGATGTCGTAGTTACAGATGAGTCTTTATTAGAAAAACGTTTGAGCATAAAAGCAACTAAGGCTCCTGCAGTTGATGGCATATACCCTGTAGTTTTTAGGGAGTGTGTGAGGCAGTGTATTGAACTATTGAGGTTAATTATGAGGGCATCTTTGAACTCAGGACATTCCTTTTGATTGGAGAAGTGCCAGTATATCACCAATATATAAAAGTGGTTCTAAGAGTGAAGTTGTTAACTACAGACTGGTTCGTCAGACTTAAATGGTAGGAAAAATCTTAGAGGCAATGATTGAGTGCAATTCATGGATATTCAGATATATGGCATTCTGAAGGACCCTTTGGTAAGGGTAAATCATGCTTAACTAACTTAATAAGCTATTTTCATCAGTTACTCATGAGCTGGATTTAGGGAAAAATTTCAACATACTTTATTTCGATATAACAAAGCATTTGACTTGGTCCCTCATGAGAGGATACTGTATAAGCTTTAACAAGTTTGGATTACTGCTAAGTCTAAGATGGATTGCTGGGTGCAGGGCCTCTGCGATTTTATGTGACTCCAGTAAGCAAAATCAAATTTGCCACCCCAAAATATTTTGGATTAAAAAATGAATTAAGGCATAAATAATTATTATTAATTTATTGAAAAAGAAAAGAATTACAACGTATTTCACATATAATATAATGAAACAAAAATAAAATCATTCTGAAATTCTGGAAATAAACTTTAAATTCTAAATCACAGTAATTGCCCCCACAATAATAAATTAAAGGAAAATTATAATGTTCAAAAAATTATACGAATTTGTTTCCTTGCTTTAAGAGATGCAAATTTATTAATTATTTCATTTATATTTATTTGTTCCAAAAGATCATTTTCTATTAAAATTATTGCCAAATTATTATTATTAGTAGTAGTAGCTTGGTGCAAGAAAGCCTGGGGCTTATGCTACACCAGCCGAAAAAAAATTTCTGAATTACCCTGACAGACAGAGAGAACAAGAGTCAGGAGTAGGAAAGAATCACCAAGAAAGAAAAGAATGATGATATCCAGCTCAGGACCCTGGGTGTGCAGAGCCCATACTCACCAGATGTGAGCCCCTGGAATTAAATTAGAGAGTCATTGTTGAGACACTGTCAATCATAAATAATTTTAATTTTGAAAAACTCTGTTCACCTGAGGCAACTGGTAGAGTTAGAAAAATTCTTAATGCTGCTACATTTTAGCATTAGCATTCAGCATTAGTTGAGGCATATGATGGAAGAAAGAAAGCTTATACAGCATCGGCCAAAAAAAAAAAAAAACTTTCCCATTTCACCCATTCAGTCACTCAAAATGTTGTCTAGTTCAGCCTTAAATTTATTTAAGCTATCAACTTCCACAACAGATGGAAGTCTGTTCCAGCAATCAACTACCTGCTGGCTAAAGACAAACTTCCGCACATCTATTCTACAACTGTCTTTCCTCAATTTGGATCTATGCCCCTCAGGTTCTTAATCTGAGCAAGTGGAAGTATCCCATCAGCATTGAGCCTGCTCAAACCATTCAAGGCCTTATACACTTTGCATTTATCAGGTCACCTCGCAGGTGCCTAGTCTCCAGATGCTGCAGCTTGCAGAATTTAAGCCTTTCTTCGTGAACACACCCCTTTGTTCCTCCCAGCAGTCTTGTTGCCCTTCTCTGTACTAATTCTAGCAACTCTATATCCTTGCTAAAAGGGTGCCTCCAGACCTGTACACAGTACTCAAGGTGTGGCCTGGCCATTCATTGCCTTATACAAAGGGATAATCAATTTCTTGTCTCTGCTAACAAAATTCCTATATCATTCACAAAGCTCCATGACCTTCTCTGGCAACCTGTCTACACTGCTCAGAGAATTTCATATCTGACTGCACAATTACCCTCAGGTCTTTTTCATTCTCCACCTCCTTGAGTGTAGTACCACACGGTTGGTACGTTTTTCTTGGGTTACTGCTACCCGTGCGGAGTATCTTGCATTTGTCAATGTTACAAATTTCAGTTGCCACATCTCAGCCCATCCGTCTAACTGTTCTAGATCCTGTTGCAGTAGCATACTGTCTTTGCTATCATTAACAACCCTGCCAACTTTTGTATCATCTGCAGACTTGTACATTAAACCAGATATGCCTTCACTGATATCATTGATAAATACACAAAACAACAATGGGCTGAGCAGTATCCATTTATTACCACTCTTTGCAATCTCCCACTCAACCATCCGTTTATCCATTGCAGTAACTTGACCTTAATGCCATACTGCTCCAATTTGTACAGCAGTCTTGCATGTGCAACAGTATCAGAAGCTTTACTGAAATCCAAGTATATGATAACAAAATTATTTTTTGCATCCAGTTCCTTTGTGACCTCATTGTAGTATCCAATCTTTAATGGGCTTTTTTCACTCCGTGGCTGAGTTAGTCAGTCTGAGATGTAGCTAGCAGCAAGTTTCTTCTCCCAGTAACTGAGGTTTTTCATCCAGGAAACAAACAACTCGACCATAGAACACAAAATTTACAGACATAAGACACAGCACAGCAGATGAATTTCATTATTCGGGTGGCCTAAACATAATAGTATCCAATGAAATTGCTTGCATGAATCTAATGAATATACACTGTGCTGCCACTTTATTAGTTACACCGTGCTGTGCACACAAATGGTTTGTCCATCCCACAACATTGCGAGTCACATGACCACAATTATGGATACAAATACAGCAGAACAACCTTTCTGTATCATTTTAGCGTACCAACCATAGCAAGAATGGGGGAAAGGAGTAATTTAGAAGACTTCAAACGTGGCATGGTAGTAGGCACAAAACGTGCTGGACATAGCATCTCTGAAACAGCAGTTCTGAACTTTTCACACACTATTTTCAAGAATGTATCAAGAATGGTACAACGAACAGAAAACATCCTCTCAACGGCACTGCTATGGAAGAAAATTGCTTGTTGAGAGGTCAGAGGAGAATGGCTAGAATTGCGCAAGGAAACAGATGGGCCACAATGCACATCCTTGGTGTACAGTACAAAATATTGCAACGGACCACTAGTCGCACTTTGTTGCCAATGGACTGCAACAGCCAACTGCCACATTGCATACCTTTGTTATCAATAAAGAGCAAGAGAGCACACCTGTGGTCACAGCAACACCAGTACTGGACTATCGAGGATTGGAAAACAGTTGCTTGGTCTGACAAGTCGAAGTTCCTGGTGCATCATGTTGATGGAAGGCTCAGAATTTGGCGAAAACAACATGAATCCATGGACCTGCCATGTCTGATGACTACTGTGGAAGGTGGTGGGGACTGTTATAGATTCACATTTGAATGCCACATCGTTGCTGACCAAGTGTAACCGTTTGTGTTAACAGTTTATCCTCAGATGGTTACAGCAGTATAATGTGCCAGTGCACAAAGCCCAAATCACTATAGATTGGTTCCAGGAACATGACAATGAGTTTTCTTTCTTGCAGTGGCTCGCTCAGTCCTATTGAACATCTTTGGGATGAGCTGGAAAGGGCTGTTTGCTGCATGCCTACACCACCGTTAAAGCTCAAGGAAATGCGTGACACTCATGTCTGCATGGTACTCCATTTCTGCACAATGTTTTCAGCATCTTGTTCCATGCCAAGACGAATTCCGGCTGTTTTGAAGGCTAAAGGAGGCTCAACACGCAACGGTAGGTAGGTAGGTGTATCTAATAAAGTGGCAGCACAGTGTATATCCGTTGTAATCAGCCTTCTGCACTAAGTGGGGGGCTCTGCTGTAGTCACCTTTCCTCTTCAAGAGGATCTCATGGGATTCATAATGATTAAAGCTGGCCCCTTCAAAATTCCTTGACGTCACAGACATTCTCTCAGATATGCCAGACAAGCTGTACTTGCTACCTGGGAGTCTAAAACCCTGATGGAACTGATATTCAGGTGACACTCAAGTCAAGTGGACCCAATTTCGGCGAAGTCGGGATGGTGTGTGGCAGCCAAATCCTCTGCTTGCACCTTCACGATGGTGGAACTGTTAGTAACCCTGGGTATAATCTCCATGCACAAGTACATGGTGGGTGACCACCCAGGTGTGAACCAACGTAAGCAGGGATCGAGGTGTGCACCACATGGAGGAATGCCGCCCCTCTGTGTTACCAGGCAGTACTACGTGGTAGATGACTCTCATCAACTGGTGCAATACCACCACTTTGCTTATTGGAGGTTTGAAGTGGTGGAACCCATGTTTAGCTTCTAGAGCTAAGTTCCAGTCAACCCTTCCTTATCTCTTCCATCATGCAGTATGATTGATGCCTTTTGAGGTTACGATGAACATCCTGGCTAGATCCAATATTCCTTACATTTCGAGGGTACGGCTCTAAAACGCTGGTCACAGGCCGGCCGCTAGTTAGTAAACTGGACCGAACCTATTGGTAACTCTCTAGGAGGCTTCCGGATCAGCTAGTGTATAATCTTGCATGCTACCTCTACTCTGCCAGTTAGTGACTGGAAGGAGTCCGAGTAGTGTGTATGCAGGGAGCATTGTCGAGGCCACATTATGTCAAGGATCTGGGTATATTCTTACCATGTGTTTGCCATATCCAAAAATTTCATTACTTCATACAGCATGTCCCACCCACTTTTTCTTACTATTGAATACAGAATGAATTGTCAAACTAATAGAGGAAGCTTATCTCTGAAAAGATCTAAACCTCCCAAGCACTTCCTAATTCATTTCACAAATATACATGGTCTCAATTCTAACCTCAACGATATACATTTCCACTTGAAGTCTGCCAAACCCCATGCACTTTTTCTGACCGAATCTCAGTTATCGGTTGATTCAACTACTGCTCATCTCAGATGCCCAAATTATTTGCTGTATGATTCCTTTCGCCTACGAAGGTGGTACTTGTGCATATATCCATTCTGATATTCCCTGTCAGAGACTTGGCAATTTGGAATCTCCTCTCTTTGATCTTCTCTGGCTTAAAATCTTTCTACCTCATTGTATCAAATTCATCTGTTGTCTCTACCATTCTCCCAACTCCACTAATCACTTGGAGCTCTTTGACTTCCTCTCTTTGCAACTTGACTTTCTCCAGTCCAACTTTACTGACAGTGAGGTAATTTTCCTTGGTGATTTTAACGTTCACAACTCCAGCTCGTTTCCGTTTTCTAGTCACACCGACCCAGCTGGTCGAGATGCTAAAGCTTTTGCAATTACTAATGACCTTGCACTGATTGTTCATTTACCTACAAGAATACCGGACAATCCTAATCATACAGCCAATACGCTTGATCTTTTTCTCACAAACAACCCTTCTAAGTATGTGGCCGCAGTGAGAGATCCTTTAGGCACTTCAGATAACAACTTGGTGATTGTGTCTTCTCCAATGGAACCTTTATCTCGTGGCTGTTCCCAATCTCGTGTTGTTTGGCATTACAAGAATGCAAAATGGGATGACCTGCGAGACTTCTTTTCTTCTTTTCCTTGGTTGGATTACTGGTTCAAAACTTCTGATGTCAACGTTTGCTCAGATCGTGTCCCATCCTTTATCCCACACTCCACAATCCTTTATCCCACATTCCACTTTAAAATCTCGTCCTTTATCTAAACCTTGGTTTTCCAAATATTGTGCTAAGGCTGTTCAAGAGAAGAATGTTGCATATCGTAATTGGCTTGTTTCTAATTCTCCAGTTTCATTATCTGCATACACCAAAGCTTGCAACAATTGTAATGCAGTTATTAATCAATCAAAACTAGAGTTTGAATAGGCTAAGGGGCTTAGAGGGGAACAGGTATCCTGTGTGTTATCAGACACTCAGCCTAAAACACTGAGGGATCCAATATCTCTCTATTACAGAAGATTTAGGAGAAGTCCGGTTGGCCTGCCTCCCTAAAATCCACTCATGCACACCTTCTCGATGGTAAGCACTGTTACGTCACTTAGGTGGCAACGAACGTGTAGAGTGGTTCTCTTCAAGACGCCTGGTCAGTGTGAAGAGGAAAAGACCAAACCCTCCAGCAATGAGAGCACAACAATACAAATGGCCCTCAGTTCCCAGCAGCTTTCACTCTCCCTCTTACGGCAGCAAGAGGATCAGAGTGGAAGCAGAGGGTGCTAAGAATCTCTGGGTACGACCAGGCTGCCATGCACGGAAATTGAACTTGGCCTGTTATAACGTACGATCACTCATCGGTGAAGACAGGATATTAGAGCTGGAAAAGGAATTAGAAAATGTGAATTGGAATATCATCGGTTTGGCTGAAACAAGAAGAAGAAATGAATCACTTATAAGTTTATCAAGTGGAAATCTGCTGTACACCAATGGAAACAGTGAAAGGAGTGAAGGTGGACTTGGGTTTCTGGTCCATAAAGATTTTAAAAACAACATTTTGGAATTCAAAAGTACATCACCAAGGGTTTCAAGACTGATACTCAAGATTTCTAAGAGGTACAAGCTAAAGATTATAATGATTTATGCACCAACATCGAGCCATGATGATGAAGAGGTTGAAGAAATGTACACTGAAATTGAGAGTCTTCTAGATGAGCAGAAAACCCACTACACTATTATTATGGGGGACTTCAATGCTAAGGTTGGAAAAAGGCAAAACAGCGCAGAAAGAGGAACTATAGGAAATTTTGGAATTGGTGAAAGAAATAAAAGAGGTGAAAGACTTGTGGAATTTGCAGAATCTCAAGGAATGTCAGTAATGAACACTTTTTTCAAGAAAAGGGTGAACAGAAAGTGGACATGGAACAGTCCAAAATGGATTAACAACTAATGAAATCGACTTCATCCTCACTAACAGAAGATATATTGTGAATGATGTTACCGTCCTGAATAAGGTAAATGTTGGAAGTGATCACAGAATGGTAAGATGTACACTTGATATAGATGTAGGAAAGGAAAGGAAAAAACTGACTCGAGTAAATAATACAAAGGTCTTTGAAATAGCAGAGGAGGAGAAAAAGCAGTATGTACTGGAACTTATATCGACGAGGAATATTATAACTTTCTGAAAGTGATAAAGCCCAAGAAACCTATAGGGAAACAGAAATCCAAAGAAGAAAAAATTAGTCAAGAAACACTTGTCATGATGAACCAAAGACGACAAATGAAGAGTAAGAAAAACACTGACAGGGAGAAAATTGAGTATACTGAGTTATGCAAAGCCATTAGAAACAGACTCAGAGAAGACATAAGAAGATTTAACACAAGAAAAGTAGAACAAGCATTAAGGGAAAACAAAGGATTTAAATCAGCAGCCATGAGCAGTAATACAGAAAGACAAATGATAGTGAAACTGAAGAATAGCGATGGTGTACTTATAAACAGCAGAGAAGGCATAATTCAAATAGCAGAAGACTACTATAGAGAATTATACAAGGAGCGAGGGAATGATACCAGCAGTGGGGAAGATGGATTGCAAAGTAGCAACACATACGACATACCCGATATTCTTCCTGATGAGGTAGAACATGCATTGAAGAAAATGAAGAATCGGAAAGCCCCGGGGGAAGATGAAGTTACTGTAGAGTTGTTAAAATTGGGAGGAAGAGACATAACACAAAAACTGGCAAGGCTCTTCACAAAGTGCATTAGAAAAGGTGTGATGCCTAAGCAGTGGAATAATGCAATCATAGTTTTGCTGCATAAGAAAGGAGATAAATCAGAAATTGAAAATTATGGACCAGTTAGCTTGTTATCCCATATCTACAAGTTGTTCACAAGGGTCATTATTAACAGATTAGAAAGAATACTTGATGAGAATCAACCGAAAGAGCAAGCTGGCTTTAGGACAGGATTCTCAACTATGGATCACCTTCACGTAATATCACAGCTAATGGAGATAGCAAATGAATATAAAACATCATTATGCCTGGCATTTGTGGATTATGAAAAGGCATTTGACTCCATACAGCATAAGGCAATGTTTCGGGCACTGGAAAGACAAAGCATAGATATTCCATATATTATGATTTTGAAGAAAATATATGAGAGTGCTACATCCTTTATTAGACTAGACAAAGACAGTAGCAAATTTAAAATCGAGAAAGGAGTTCGACAAGGAGACACAATATCTCCGAAGCTGTTTATTGCTGCCCTTGAGGAAGCTTTCAGAAGATTAGACTGGTAGCAGAAAGGAGTCAATGTGAACGGAGAGTACCTAAACCATTTACGATTTGCAGATGACATTGTGGTCATAAGCCACGATCCCAAAGAATTAGAGGAAAATCTTAATCAGTTATGCACAGTTAGTAAGGATTTTGGACTAAAGATGAATATGGCTAAAACAAAAGTAATGATGAACAAGTATGCCACGGAAGGTGAAATAATGATTGAAGGAGCAGTAATTGAAAAGATGGAGTCATATACTTATCTGGGACAAGTTATTAGCTGTAATAATGATAAATGGCTGGAAGTCAAGAGAAGAATAAATTTTGGATGGATAGCATTCAGGAAATATAGTCACATACTGAAGAGCAATATCCCAGTTTGTCTGAAACGTAAAATAATGAATCAATGTATACTCCCCACCATGACTTATGGAAGTGAAACTTGGGCACTCACCAAAAGAATGGAAGAGAAGCTAAGAACTACACAGCGAAGAATGGAACGAATTATACTGGGAATCAGACTGTTAGATAAGAAGAGAAACACATGGATTAGGCAGCAAACTCAAGTAAAGGACATTCTTATCAAAACTAAAGAACTAAAATGGTCTTGGGCAGGACACATAGCTCGAAGACATGATGACAGATGGACTAAGAAAATAACAGAATTGTACCCAAGAGGAGCTAGAAGAAAACCTGGAAGACAAAGGCGGAGATGGATAGATGAAATTCATGAGTTTTTGAGTAGTAAATGGATGGCCAGTGCTCAAAACAGAAGGAACTGGAAAGTTGCTGGAGAGGCCTTCATCCTGCAGTGGATTGAAAATGGCTGATTATGATGATGATGAAGAGTAGAAAACTTGTCCTAATGGTAGCCGAGCATTCTGGTCTCTTTCCAAAACTATTGGCCGCAACTTTTACCCATCTCTGCTCCCTCCTCTGTCCAAACCAGATGGTTCTGTTGTCACTTCAGCCAAGGCTGAAGTGTTGACCTGCTAGCATCCCATTTTCCTTCCAACTCATGTATTAATGATCTTGGTAAAACAATTCCCAACACGCTCCATTCAATGGCCTCTGTGGTCTTCAGTCAAAAGGATGTCAGATGGATTTTGATGAATTTTGATGCCAAGAAAGCTCCAGGTCCCCATGGTATTTCTCCATTTGTTCTCAAAACCTGTGCTCCTGAACTTACTCCTGTTCTTTGCTGCCTTTTTTCACTTTCATATTCCAAAGGTGTTTTTCCTTCTGCTTGGAAATTTGCTAATATCCAGCCAGTTCCTAAAAAGGGTGACAAATCCCTCCCATCCAATTATCGTCCCATTGCAATTACTTCTACTTTTTCTAATGTGATGGAGAAATCAATTAACCGCCAACTTTAAACTACCTAGAAACCTTCCGTCTGATCAACGATCGCCAGTATGGATTCCGTCAGTGTCGATCCACTGGTGATATTCTGGCTTATGTTACCCATTTATGGACTAATTCAATGGAAAGTTTCGGTGCAACACAAGTAGTTGCTCTTGATATCTCAAAGGCTTTCGATCGTGTTTGGCCTAAAGGTCTTCTAAACAAGCTTCCATCTTATGGTTTGCTAACTGTTTTTAGTAATTGGTTATCCAGTTTTCTCTCTGATCGCTCACTGAGGGTGATGGTAGATGGCTCTCTGTCTTCTAACTTCTCCACTAATGCCGGTGTCCCCAAGGTTCAGTCCCCCCCCCCACTATTTTCCTCTTGTATATTAATGACCTTCTTCCATTGACTGGAAATCCTATCCATAGTTTTGCCAATGATAGCACATTGCATTCCACTTTCCATTTTGAGAAACCTGTCCTGCTGAATCAGCTGCAACTTCTCGAAAATCTGCTACCAGTTCCTTAAATGCCGATCTTGAGGAAATTCTCCAGTGGGGCTAAGACGACTTAGTTGATTTCAACCCTTCTAAAACTCAGTCTTGTCTTATATCTCGCAAAAAGGATTCTTCTGCTCCTATGCTTATCTTTAGTGACACTCCGATTTCTATGCAAAATGATATATCTCTTTTGCGGATTACCCTGACTTCTAATCTCTCTTGGCACAAGCACATTACTAATATTGCTTCTTCTGTATCTAAAAAACTTGGTTTTCTCTTTCGCTCTCGGCGTTACTTTTCTTCCAAACACCTGCTCACTCTGTATAAATCGCAAATCCGCCCTGCCTTGGAATATTGTTTCCACATCTGGGGTGGTGCCCCCAAAACCTCTCTCAGGCTTCTTGATTCCATTCAGAAGAGGGTAGTTAGGTTAATTAATGATTCATCTTGAACAAAGTCTCTCCACTCGCTGTCTCATAGACGTACTGTTTCTGCTGCATGCCTCTCCTACAGATACTTCCATGGGCACTGTTCTTCTGAATTGGCTTCTATAATTCCCGCTCTCTCTTTCAAAACAGTCCGAACACGTGCCGCCACCAGTCAACTTCCATTTACTGTCCAACTCCAAACTCACAGAACCAACTTTTCATCTTCCTCGTTTATTCATTCAACTGCCGTTTTCTGGAACAACCTTCCTTCCTACGTATTTCCTGAAAATTACAGTCTACAGAAGTTCAAGTCCAGTGTCAACAAATATCTTCTTTCGTCTTCTCAACCTCCAACCCAAGCATGGTACTAAGTACTATAGGTTCTAATATCTCTCGTGTTTGTGGTTTACTTAAAAAAAAAAAAAAAAAAAAAAATTCGGCCAAGTAGTAATCGCATAGTCATTCGGCAATGGCATACCACCACATTATCTCATACCACAGAGACCAGAACAAAACCAACTCTGAAAAACTGCTGTTAAAGGAAGACCAACTAGGTGGAAGCATGGGATCAGTGAACTTTTGGGCGTGACATTTTGCGATGCTGCTCGTACAGCTCATGATCAGTGCAGTTGGGGGAATTTTTGGCCACAACAGCTCCTCAGGGAATTATGTGACTGGAAGAAGTAGATGGTTGTAAGGGAGTTTGTAGTCATCGGTTGCTGTGAGAGAGAGTAATGAATCGGGGGAGGCTTCTCTGCAAGAATCTGTTTTGTGAGGACTGGTAACAGAATTTTTTAAAGTAACTTCAGAAATGTTGAGGCTGTAGAGATTGGACAATTCTGGTAATGTTAGTGATGGAATGTGGATGTTGGGTATAGGCCTATGCTATAGCTGTTCCACTCAATTGGGAAGAGATGAGTCTTCGGGATGGCAGTGGCTGAATAATAAAAGGGCTCAGGCACTTAACGATAAATTCGAGGACATTATCAACTCCTGTGACAGCAGTGGGAAAAAATGAATTGATAGCTTTTATATCAATTTTATGTAATCTGGCACATCTAGGTTTGGGGACGACAATTAATCTTGATGTGGTCCATCGATTGGTCGGGATCAACGAGGATTTCGTTGGTAAGGCATCTATGAAGGTAATACTAATTAAACCATGCGAGTTGTTCATCAAATGATTTTTATTGTTAAAAAAGTATTGCATGTTAAACCCTCACATACTTTTCTGGATTCCATATTGAGCTTTTTGCATTAGCATTAGTAGAGGCATATGATGCAAGAAAGCAAGCTTATGCAGCATCAGCCAAAAAAAAAAAAAAAAAAAAAAAAAACCGCTCCCATTTCACACCTCCGTTCGTTCCAAATACCCGTCCAGCTGAGCCTTAAATTAATTTAGGCTATCAACTTCCACAACAAGGGATGGAAGTCTGTTCCACCAACCAACTACCCGCTGGCTAATGGCAAATTTCCGCACATCTATCCTACATCTGTCTTTCCTCACTTTGAATTTATGCCCTCTCGGGTGATTATTCTGAGCAAGAGGAAGAACTTGTTGTGATGCCTAAATAAGAAAACTTTCGTGGCTGCTCTTAACTTTAGAGGGTAGAACAAAATTCACTTGGTGTAATTAGTTTTTTACATTTAGTTAATTATAAACAAACAAGTCCACAGGGGCTCACATCTGGTGAGTATGGGCTTGGCACACCCAGGGTACTGAGCTGGATATCATCATTCTTCACTTTCTTGGTAATTCCTTTCTCTTTCTCAGGGTAATTTCGAATTTTTTTTTTTTTTTTTTTTTGCCAGTTCAGCATAACCCACAGGCTTCTTTGCACCATATGGCTAATAATAATAAAAGACGTCCTCTCCACACGAAATTATTAACCTTCGCACAGAATATAAATTGATATTTGAGTATCGATTCTAAATTAGAAATTAACTTTTATATCTGTAAAGAGTAGTAGGATATTACCAAAAAAATAGGAACCAATAGTTGGAAGCAAGTTACAGTCGTGTTAGAAAATCCTTCCAATGGTCGAGCGAAAACTACGTATTGTATTATGGGATCACAGTAATGTTTGTATGGATATTTTATGGCATATGTCCCATTTAAAATATTCGTACTCCATGAAATTCGAGTTAACCTTCTGATAACGATTTTCTTTTATTAAATGTGCGTTTAAATTTTTTTTACGAAAACAAAAATTTTAAAGATACAAGGTGTAATTTCATGAATTAAACTAATGTGAAATTCGTTACGTTTGCATTCCTCCCCCCAACTCTGTTAAATTACTAGTTACCGGCCAAAAGAAGTAACAAGTTGAATAATAAATGGACTTAACTTTACAATTTATAACTCTAGCAGTTTTCTAAATCTAATAATAATAACAATAAACCAACCGACCAACCTGTGGACTTCGTACCAGTACCTGCCACGAGCTGGAATCCCCATCAGGGAGAAATAATAATAATACAATATTTATTAGTCTTCATCAAGTACATTTTTACATCAAATTCATTAAGGATTGTAGAATCCCTATCAACAAGTTGTTATACAGTTGCTCAAACACAATAATAATAATAATATCCAATTATATGTATATATGAGAAGTCCAAAATCAAAACCACACAGAATTCAAATGCATTCAAGAGTGCTTTCATTCAAGATATGAAAGCATAACCCAAGTTACAACAAAAACAATTCAAATGCATTCAAGAGTGCTGTTCATTCAAGATATGAAAGCGTCACCCAAGTTACCACAAAAGCAAAGAGTAGAAACCGTAATCGATTAACAGTAAAGTGCAGTCAAGATCATGTAGTCACGTCAGCAGTATGAAACACAAAAAGATTGATTGGTTGTCAGTAGCTGTCACGCAACGTATAGTAGAATTCTGTTAACACTAAAGGTCCTTAGGACATTTAGAGCAGATCATGTGAAAACAAGATAAGTGTTTGGAAGAAGCAGCAAAAAAATTTAATGCTAACAGCGAGCGCCATTTAGCGCCATTTAGCGACTGCTTTTCAGAGGTTAGATTTTGTATTATTAGCTTTCCAAAACAGGTAATTTGTTTCAAACGCCACACGCATATAATTGTCGGCTTTTCTCCCAAACAAAATTTCGCATAGTTGGGGTTGCCAACTGTCAATTTTGACAGTTGGCAACCTCAGGGTTGCCAACTGTCAAAATTAGTCTACGGATAGCAGTGTTGAATCCGGGGGGGGGGATGAGTTTCACCCTAGGTGGAATAAATCCCCCTCCCGCAAAAATAGCCATTTTTATTTTGGCACACATGCTTTCATTAGCATTAACCACTGCAAAAAAGAAATATCAAACCATTAAACGTTTTACACTTTATAAGAGACATCTACAGCTTATTCATAAAATATCGAAACTTGAGAGAATATTATATTATGTACAATCTCTCCTGGAAGAGCCGCTGTTAAAAATTCCCGAAACGATTGAAGTTCGTTGGCTCAGCAATTCCCGATCGATTACTGCAGTGAAGTGTTATAGTAGTATCATGATGACATGTGAAACGTATTTACATAGACGTATTTACCTGAGAATCACTGACAGGTGGAATTTTATTGGAATTAGAAAACTCTAGCTTTTTAATTAATCCTTTCGTCTTGCATAAAGCTTTATTCGCTGTTTCAAATTTAAGCACAGTCTGGGCCGGACTAAAGTATTACCGCGCCCCGAGCAGAAAGGTTATTTCGGTGTCCCTTTGCATATCCTAGAAATCTGCGTAAGGGCGGCGACCTCGAACTGTAATCGCCAAAGAGTCCTTTTGAAGAGGCTGTTCAATGCCTGAAATAAGACACGAATTTTGATTGCAATTTATATCGATACAAGTGGAAGCCACGACGGACGCACGTTCTGAACTGCAGAAGAATCTTTTGATCGATACTTCGATTTCGATATTTTATATGGATATATAAATCGGAACATCAAAATACAATTGTCGAAACGGATAAGCGCAAAAATACCGATCGAAGTTTCAATATTTTTCAACATCGAGCAGCCATTTGGAATGCATTTGGTATTTGATGAGGAAAAATTCTGTAACCCAAGCTAGTGAAAAACAGCACTCGTTTATTAACCTGCAATTTACATTTTTTTTTTTTTTTTTCAAATTTATACAACTCGTCTATCATACAACAGTCGATGGTAGGGTGACCAACCGTCCCGAAAAAAACCCTAGGCGGGACGCCATTTGTCCCGATTTATCAAATAACGTAAATATAATAGATTGTACTAAAATTCATTAACTAGCATAACGTGAATGTGTATAGAAAGAGTATTACTCCATCTATTTACCTCCCGAACATGCTGCTGTAGACCCCGGGGGCTCACATCTGGTGAGTATGGGCTCGGCACACCCAGGGTCCTGAGCTGGATATCATCATTCTTCTCTTTCTTGGTGAGTCCCTTCTACTTTTGTCTCTCTCTCTCTCTCTCTCTCTCTCTCTCTCTCTCTCTCTCTCTCTCTCTCTCTCTCAGGGTTACTCGGGAACTTTTTTTTTTTTTTCCTGGTGCAGCATAAGCCTCAGGCTTCCTTGCATCATATGGATATTAATAATAATAATAATAATAATAATAATAATAATAATAATAAAACAATCATCCAATAAATCCACAAAAGCCTTGCTAGTGTGTGAGTGACCAACCCACAAATTTCGGTTAATATCCATGAAATTAAAATCCCTTATAAGACACTCTATTTCTCTGCACAATTGCTCATTATACTCATCAGATTCACTAGGGCTAGAACACACACCTATTCATTTTTCCTTTCCCAGTGCTTATGTCACACCAAACAGACTCAACGTTTCATTGTTCACCCATATCAATTGGGTGCACTTCCTTAGATTTTATGTGTTTCTTAACTAACAGCATAACCCCTCCTCCCTTCCTGTCCATCCTTTCTGTACACATTGTACGCCTCAAATTCCAGTTCTCCACTGCTTATGTCTATGTGACACCATGTCTCTGATATCCCAACAATATCTGCCTTTGATGTCTTGACTAGCACTTCAAGCTTATCGAATTTAATAACTATACTCCTAGCACTGGTGTACATGCAAGTATACATGCACCTGTTTTTACTCTTAGAGTCCCAGCAGTCCTGGAAATTCCCATTGCCTTGCTTTCCAGGCTGCTGCTCAATTGCATTTCAATAGAAGTAGTGCAAGAATCACTTTTACCTCTGCCAGCGGCTACTGTTAATCTATTAGTCCGTGTATCCCACCAAGCTAGCAGTTTTCCGACACACCTAACTCTGCCTCGATAGCATCTATTAGAATGAGCAGAAGCCTGAAAAACAAGATGCATGGTATTTCAGAGACTGCTGGGAGCCATTGCGGTACAAGTAAACACATGGGTTGTGTTAGGGTAGCTAAGAATAGAAACAGGTGCAGGTATACTTGCGTGTACACCAATACTAGGAGTTTAGTAAATAAATTTGATGAATTTGAGGTATTGCTCAAAACATCAAAGGCAGATATTGTTGGGATATCAGAGACGTGGTGTCACACAGATATAACGGATGCAGAACTGGAATTTGGGGAGTACAACGTCTACAGAAAGGATAGACAGGATAGAAAGGGGGAGGGGTTATGCTATTAGTTAAGAAACACATAAAAACCAAGGAAGTGAAGCCAGTCGACATCGCTGGACAGGGCAGTGTTGAGTCAGTTTGGTGTGACATAAGCATTGGGAGATCAAAATTGAGAGTAGGAGTGTGCTATAGGCCTAATGACTCTGATGAGTATAACAACAAACTGTACAGGGAAATAGAGTGGGCCAGTAAATCAGAGAGTCTTATAATAGGAGATTTTAATTTCCCAGATATTGACTGGAATTTGGGGGCTGGTTACTCACACACTAGCAGGGCTTTTGTGGATTTATTGGATGATTGTTTTCTACAACAGCATGTTCTTGAGGCAACTAGAGGGAGTAATACTCTTGATTTGATTATCAGCAGTGATTCTTCATGCATTAAGAATCTGCAGATAAATGAACCACTAGGTGGCAGTGATCACAGTGTGCTGAAGTGGGATTTACTCATAGAGGTAACTACCATTAGGGGTAAAGGGAAGGGTTATTGCTTCCGTAAAGGCGACTGCGATGGACTGAGACAGTATTTAAATTCTATACAGTGGGACCAACTGATGATGTTACCAACAGCAAATTCAAAATGGGAAGCATTCAAAGAACTTATCTTGGAAGCTACTAGGCTTTACATACCAACTAAGAAATATTGTTCAAGGTTTAGGCCAAAATGGATGTCAGATGAACTAATGAGGCATATGGCAGAGAAGAAAAATGCATGGGATACTTACAAATTAACACATGACACAGAAGCCTATGATAGATACAAGTTCATATGCAACCAAGTTACAAAGGAGGTTAGGCAGGCGAAGGCAGATTACGAGAAATCTTTGGCAAGGGATGCAAAGAAAAACAGCAAAGAGTTCTTTATTTATGTAAACTCTAGAAGGAAGGGGATGAATCTGATTGGTCCACTTGATATTGATGGGTCAACTGTTGATGATCCTGCTCAGGTAGCTAACAAACTAAATGAATATTTTGCATCGACATTCACACATGAGTTATTCAGCAAGGGGAATGCCAGAGGTGTATTCAACTCTAGCAGTAAGCTACAGAATCTTGAAATAACTGGGAGTAAAGTGGAGGAGAAACTGTTGAAGATAAACACAAGAAAGGCACCCGGGGTGGATGGGATCTATCCAGTTATATTAAAGGAGGCAGCAAAGGAAGTAAGCAATCCCTTAGCCATAATTATGAGAGCTTCCTTGGACTCAGGGGAGGTACCCATAGACTGGAAATGTGCAAATGTGACCCGAATTCACAAAGGAGGATCAAAGGCTGACAAAAGTAATTATAGACCTGTGAGCTTAACTTCTCTTCCAGGAAAATTAATGGAGGCACTGGTTAAAGAAGCACTGCAGGATCATCTAGACAAGACTTCAGTTATAGCTTGGACACAGCAGGGTTTTGTTAAGGGTAAGTCTTGCCTGACCAATTTGATTGGATACTATGATGCAGTCACAAAAGAACTGGATGCAAGGAATAATATACTTGGATCTTAGAAAGGCTTTTGATACTGTTGCACGTGGAAGACGTGCAACAGTATCAAAAGTGTGGCATTGGAGGCAAATTGCTGCTATGGATAAAGGGGTGGTTGAGGGGGAGAAGACAGAGAGTGGTAATCAATGGACACTGCTCATCGTGGACTAATGTTATTAGTGGAGTCCCTCAATGCTCAGTGTTGGGTCCATTATTGTTTTCTGTATTTATAAATGATATTGATGATGGTATATCAAGCTTAATGTCCAAGTTTGCAGATGATACAAAGGTTGGCAGGGTTGTCAAGGACACTACTGACACTATGCTGCTGCAACAGGATCTTGAAAGGTTGAGCAGATGGGCTTCGAGGTGGCAAATGAAGATTAACATTGACAAATGTAAAGTACTATACATGGGAAACAGCAACCCCAGAGCAACGTATCAACTCTGTGGTACTACACTGACAGTGGTAGAGAATGAAAGGGACTTGGGGGTGGTTGTGCAGGCAGATATGAAGTTCTCTGAGCAGTGCAGATGGGCTGCAAGAGTAGCTCATGGAGTATTGTCAATGATATACAGGAATTTTTCCAGCAGGGATAAGGAGGTGATTATTCCCTTATATAAGGCAATGGTCAGGCCACACCTAGAGTACTGTATACAGGTCTGGAGGCCTCATTTCAAGAAGGATGTAGAGCTGCTGGAACGAGTACAGAGAAGGGCAACAAGATTAGTGAATGGAACAAAGGGGTGCTCTTACGAAGAAAGGCTTAAGTTTTGCAAATTACAGTGTCTGGAGACTAGGCACCAGCGAGGTGATCTGATAGAGGTGTATAAAGCCTTGAATGGTTTAAGCATGCTCAATGCTGATGGGATTCTTCCTCTAGCTCAGAAAAATCACCTGAGAGGGCAGAAATTCAAATTGAGGAAAGACAGATGTAGGATAGACGTGCGGAAATTTGCCTTTAGCCAACGGGTGGTTGGTTGGCGGAACAGACTCCCATCCCTTGTGGTGGAGGTTACTAGCCTAAATAAGTTTAAGGCTCAGCTGGACAGGTATTTTGAACGAACAGAGGGGTGAAGTGGAAGTGGGTTTTTTTTTTTTTTTTTTCTTTTTTGGCTGATGCTGCATAAGCTTGCTTTCTTGCATCAAATGCCTCTACTAATGCTAATGCTAATGCATCAGCAAATATTCTTGCACCCTTTCTGTTTAAGTGTATCCCATCCCTGAAGAAGCAGTCTCTCCTGTTAACAAGCACAGACCCGGCTGGAGAAAATTCTACTCCTTGAGCCTTGCACAATCTCTCAAAGGCAGAATTGATCGTCAAGGATCTTATACTCCATCCTATCATGTCTGGGCAGAATTGCAGACACTTTCAAATTCAACCCTAACTCACGGCTTTTTTTTCAGCATTGTCTTGTATTTGTTAAGTAATTCTGCCGGTCTCCTACTCTTAATATCATTAGTGCCAACGTGTACAACAATATCACCCTTTGTGCCCTTAAAGGATAATATATGCCCTGCAACGTCATCAGCCTTAGCCCCTGACAGACATACCCTGTTGCTGTTCCTTCTATCCTTTTTGCAGAATATGTTCCCCGTTTCCCTGACAGTAGTCACCTACAACAACTAGTTCCTTTGGGACCAGCGCATTTTGCCTTGGGGGTTGCTGCTGTGTTTCATGATGTTCAAGTGCAAGCTCTGGCTTTGATGTGGGCAGCTGAGAGCTTGATGGGCCCCTCAATTTAAATCCTTCGAGGGCATCCACCCTGTCCTTCAAGCTCTCATATAAGCCCATAACAATATCGAGTTGGCGCCTGATTTCTTCGCACTCCCTACATCGCGTACGCACAAAGACCATCCCCTTGGCAATATCATGTCCCGTTCCTGATTGTCCACAAACATCAAACAAGCAGTTCATTTCAATAGACTGTGATTCAGAGGACAACTGCCCTCCTCAGTTTTCCCCTGAGCCTTTTGCTTTGCTTGCTCTGGTCTGAGTTATGATTTATATTCAAGTTCAATAAAATTCCAATATAAAATATAACCCTAAACCTATATTCCAATGCAGTTATTTCGGTATCGAATATTATCCCCGAGTTACGTTTTATAACTTCTTTATCCCCTGTCAACTTATATGTATTAATTTATCATGTTAGGTTTGTAATAACTAGGTCGCTATATTTATTTAGTTAAAAATACAATTCAATTGACATTGAAATTTAATAAGATTAATAAGTTTTACTGATTAATTGATACTACTACTATACACACTATCTACTTTTCCGTTAAACCTTACGCTAGCACACGTATCGTATAACAGTGGCAGCAAGTTACGAACGGTTAAGGACACAAGATATTATTTACTTTCCAAATCGCGCTTTCTAAATTCAAAGTAAACCACGGAGCTTGACTAGGTCTATAAGCTACTTATACAAAATAGTTTAATATAACAATTAAGTCAATAAGGCGGCTAAGTATAATTGAAAAACCTTTCGCGAGAGCTGCAAAACCTGTCCACACGTGGATTTGATACCCTTACCGATACTAAGTAATAACCTACAAAATATCTATCTAAATTCAATTTAAACTAAAGTATTGTTACTAGAAATATAAAACAACTAAAAAATAAAATTAATATGCCAATTTTAGTCAATAAAAATGCAAAAGCTTCTCTATTTGCTGGAGCCGTCTAGGGGAATTCGTTTGTTAAGGGGAAGTCTTGACTCACCAATTTGATTGGATACTATGATGTAGTCACAAAGGAACTAGATGCAGGGAATAACTTTGATATCATATATTTGGATCTTAGAAAGGCTTTTGATTCTACTGCATATGGAATACTGCTGCACAAATTGGGGCAGTGTGGCATAGAAGGAAAATTGCTGCTAAGGATAAAGGGATGGTTGAAGGGGAGAAGACGGAGAGTGATAGTCAATGGACACTGCTCATCGTGGACTTGTTATTTGTGGAGTCCGTCAGGGTTCAGTGTTTGGTCCATTGTTGTTTTCTGTATTTATAAATGATATTGATGATGGTATATCAGGCTTAACGTCTAAGTTTGCAGACGATACGAAGTTTGGCAGGGTTATTAACAACCCTGTACGCTGCTGCAACAGGACCTAGAAAAGTTGAGCAGATGGGCTGAGAGGTGGCAAATGAAGTTTAACATTGAGAAATGTAAAGTACTACATATGGGAAGCAGTAATCCCAGAGTAACGTATCAACGCTGTGGTACTGCACTGACAATGGTAGAGAATGAAAAGGACCTGGGGATAATTGTGCAGGCAGATATGAAGTTTTCTAAGCAGTGCAGACGTTCTGCAAGAGTAGCTCGTGGTGTCTTGTCATTGATATACAGAAATATTTCTAGCAGTGATAAGGAGGTGATTATCCCCTTGTAAAAGGCAATGGTCAGGCCACACCTTCAGTACTGTATACAGGTCTGGAGGCCTCATTTTAAGAAGTATGTAGAGCTGTTGGAACGAGTACAGAGAAGGGCAACAAGATTAGTGAATGGAACGAAGAGTTGCAGGTTACAGCGTCTGGAGACTAGGCACCTGCGAGGTGATCTGAGTGAGGTGTATAAAGTTTGAATGGTTTGTGCATGCTCCATGCTGATGGGATTTTTCCTCTTGCTCAGAATAATCGCCTGAGAGGGCGTAAATTCAAATTGAGGAATGACAGTTGTACGATAGATCTGCGGAAATCTGCCATTAGCCAGCGGGTAGTTGATTGGTGGAACAGGCTTCCATCTTTTGCTGTGGAAATTGATAGCCTAAATAAATTTAAGGCTGAGCTATACAGGTATTTGGAACGAACGAAGGGGTGAAATGGGAGCGGTTTTTTTTTTTTTTTTTTTTTGGCTGATGCTGCATAAGCTTGCTTTCTTGCATCGTATGCCTCTACTAATGCTAATGGTAACTATCATCAGTGAGAATCAATTCTAAATTCATGCAACATTTCCTTAGTTCAATTCAGTTTGGCATTTTCTTTTAATGAAATAACAAGCTCCAAGTCTGACGAAAGATTTGTTTACTTAAACCGCTCTTTCATAGAAGACATTACTGTGTCCAAAATAGTGTTGAATACATTTATTTTGAAATTCTTTTTATAGTTGCTAATAACATGATCAGTAGTTTCGTGGTTGAAAAACATCTATTTCTGGACCACTCTTTTGTTTGTAAAAACTGGTTCTATTTCCAGACATTCTGATAACTCTTTTGCTTCAACTAAAGCATTTGCAAATCCATTCGATCGATATTCAGTTATACACGGAGGAGCCAAAACATTATGACCACCACCTACCTAATATGATGCTGGTCCTCCATGTGCAGTCAAAACAGCTCATACCCGACGAGGCAAGGACGCTACAATATTTCTAAATGTGTCTTGTCGTATCTGGTACCAACACGTAACCAGCAGATCCTTTATTTCCTGTAAGTTCCGTGGTTGAGACGCCGCAGATCTGAGTTTTCTTCCAATACAAATCACAGATGCTCGATAGGATTGATGTCTGAGGAATTTGGAGGCCAGGGCAATACCTGAAAGTCTTCCTCATGTTCCGCGTTCCAGTCTAGAACAATCCGGCAATACAGCAAAAACAACTAATCAAATTATTATTTTTGAATTAAGATTACAAAACAATAAAAAATGAACAATTACAAAACAATTAATTATAAGGAAGAGTAATCAGTTATCCAGGTTCATTAACCAGAATTAATGAACCTGGAAAACTAATAATATTTGGCGCAATATTTGAAATTGCTAATCTCATGTCATCTTCTGGATCAAGTCTAGAATGGTGTTTTGTTTTTATAGCTGTTAATTTTGAGAAACCAACCTCATTAATATGTACACCCGACATGTTTATATCGCCATTTTCGATAATTCTCGATACTCATCTCGAAGAGATAGCCAAAATTTTTCAGAAGTTGTAGACTTGAAACGAACAAATAATACTTCGTCAGACGACAAGAAAAGACTTGCTAAATGGTAATTTTTCGAAGCTTAAAGAAATTTAAAAAGCAAAAGGATCACCAATCCAATACAACTTTTTTTTCTGTAGATACAATAAATCTTTTGGGAAAATTCTTAATTAGCATTGTTAGGTGGGTGGCAACGATATCCCTAAGTTGTAAAATGCCAATATTATTGCTATGAACAAAATCAGAAAAACATGGGAACGTTTCAATATTATTTTGCTCAAATTCAGTTTTAAAAAGATTAAGCTTCTTTGCGAAAGCTTCTATTTTATCATTGAGTATTAATATACGAGGAATGATCATTTAATTCGTCGACTGGTGCAAGATCTTATCTTAATTGTCATCATCGGAATCTTCTGTGGATTTCTCCTTCTCGAAATACTCTCCCTTGAACTTTACACACTTTCGCTACCGTCCAACCCACGCATTAAACGCTGACCATGACTCGAAGTGCTTCTCTTTTGGCTCTGCGAGCAAACGATGTTCGCGTACGACGGAACGCTTTCGTTTTCAGATCTTTCTTCACACGTAGAAACAGGAATAAATATCACGGGGTTAAGTCGGTGGATGTGGAAGAACCTCGGCACCTATGGCAGTGATCACTGCTGTACAATACGAGCAGCCATATGGAGCCTGGAATTGGCTTGATGGAGAAGCCACTCTACACCGGAAAGTTTGGTTACACAGGATATGGTAGTCCTGGCAAGACACTCATCTCCACATGCTTTTTTCATCTCTTTAACTGTTTCTGATGCATTTAAATCCCGTCTGATGCAATAACAAACCACATATCCAGTGTTGAACCCAGGGGGATGACCAGTGGTGATTTCACCCCTGGTGGAATAAAATTCCCAACCCATGTGAAAAATAGTATTTTTTTTTTACTGCAGTCTTGCCTGCAATGCTTCTTTAACCAGTGACTCCATTATTTTCCCTAGGTCTGCCCACTCTGTTTTCTCTGCACAATTGCTCATTATACTCATCAGATTCACTAGGCCTATGACACACACCTACTCATTTTTCCTTTCCCAGTGCTTATGTCACACCAAACAGACTCAACATTGCATTGTCCACCAACGTCAATTGGACGCACTTCCTTTGATTTTATGTTTCTTAACTAACAGTATAACCCCTCCTCACTTCCTGTCTTGTTTATCCTTTCTGTACACATTGTACTCCCCAAATTCCAATTCTCCATTTCTCATGAAATTTATTAACTATACTCCTAGCATTTGTGTACATGCAAGTATACATGCACCTGTTTCTACTCTTAGTTACCCTAACACAACCCATGTATTTATTTGTTCCACTATGATTTCCAGCAGTTCTCTAAATCTCCATAGCCTTGCTTTTCGTGCTGCTGCTCATTCTAATAGAAGCAGTGCAAGAATCACTTTTTCTTCCTCTGCCTGCGGCCACTGTTAACATTTTAGTCTGTGTATCCCCCCCAAGCTAGAAATTTTCCGACCCACCTAACACTGCCTCGATAGCATCAGCAAATATTTTTGTTCTCTTTTTATTAAGTGTACACCATCCCTGTAGGAGCAGTTTCTCCTGTCAACAAGCACAGACCAGGCTGAAAAAAATTCAATCCCTTGAGCCTTGGACAATCTCTCCAGAGGCGAATTGAAAGACAAGGCTCTCATCATATACTCCTTCCTATGGTGTATGGGTAGAATTGTAGTCACTTTCACATTCAGCCCTAACTGGCCACTTTTTTTCAACATTGAGCTGTACTTGTGACTAATTGTTTGTTTGTATATCGCAAACAAGATTGCAGGCCGCGAATAGGTTCGCCTGAATTGGTACCTAATAGATTATTATTATTATTGCTCTTATATTATTTCTCCCTGATTGGGGGATTCCATTCTGTAATGGGTACTGCTATCAAGTACACAGGGTGGTTGTAATGTCTGGTGTTACTGTTGGTCCAGGAAATCTCGGACTATCCTACAGGTGTTCAGGATTGCGACTTTCTGGAGTTCCTTGTAGGTGTTCTCTGGGAGAGCTATTGCTACTAGGCTGCTATGTAGTCTTTGGTCTTTAGTTGAGTCTATGTAGAGTCTTTGGTGGTTGACACGATGATCGGGATGGTTGATACTTCTTGCATATGCCACATCTTGATCTCATGTCTCAGGTTCGAGTTCTTCCTAATTTTTTCCTCATGGGTTTTCTGGACATTGCTAGTGTTGGGCACCGCTATGTCAATCAGGTAGGTAGCCTTTTCTATCTTGTCCACAAGGGTTATGTCTGGTCTGTTGTGCGGGATGTTCTTATCCGTTATTATGGCGCGGTTCCAGTACAGCTTGTAGGTTTGGGTCTCTAGTACTGCCTGGGGTTCGTACTTGTAGTATGGTACACTTTCTTTGGTCAACTAGTATTTTCTCGCTAGCTTCTGAGGTATTATCCTGGCTACCTGGTCGTGTCAATGAGTGTACTCAGTCTGGGTGATCACCTTGCACCCTGCCGTGATGTGTTGGATCGTTTTTGAGGGCAGGTGGCATCGTCGACATGTGTCATCTGACATTCCGGGCTCCTTCGCGATGTTTTCTATTTTTGTTTTTAAAGAAATCTATTAATTTTAAAGATTACTATTATATATATATTTTTAGTAGCAATGGGTAAAATAGATATTTCTCCCTCCCCTTTGATTAAGCTACTGTTTCATAATATTAGGTGTATATATTTAATGATTTTCTATTATGACATTTAGAAAATAGTACCAGAACGTCGTTCCTGTGCGTCAAAAAAAACCAGTGGCCCGAATACACCACTGGTTTTTTGTTCAGCAAAACAGGCAAATCGACGAGAGAAGGCACGCAATTTACAGACACATTACATAAATGGGTATATATAAGAAATTACTAGTGGCCCTAATATAATAATTTGAATTACCAATTAACAAAATTAAATGATATGTGAAAATCGGAATAATATTTTCCATGGGATAACAAAAGAAAAAAGGAAGATAAATACTACACCAGGTATTTCGTGGTTGTCACTCTCCCAATTACCCACCTGCCCTAACACTGTTAAATTTCAATGATTATACAAGAACTGGGCTATTTAACCTAGTATAATAGTCAGCTCTTTAAAGTGCCTGTAATGCGTTTACTTATGGCAACGGTCGCATTTTCGTTGCGTTTTATGTCAATCGACGAACGCAAGTTACTCCCATCTGAAAACGGCCTGAGCGTACCTAAAGAAGTTTCACTTAAAAAAAAAAAAGGTAAAGTTTGAAAGTGAGTAATGGGGAGATAGGAAGTGGGTCAGATAAAAGAGGTATAGGAACAGAGGGGGGCCTGACTGGTAGTAGAGGCGCCTGACTGGTAGTAGGGGTTAGTAATGGGGCCCAAGTACAGGATGCCTATTCTGGTCCAGGGGATGGCAAGTAAAAGGTGGTAGTGGGGTGAACCACCAGGCGAAAGGGGGGGGGGAGAACAACCACTCCAAGAGGTAGAGCTGAAAGACCATAGGAAAAGGGTTCCCTACTTTGGAGGAGCTCTCTCCCATACTAGCTAGGGGACTACCCCTAGTGGCCAGTGTTTCAATCCCACACCACGTTGCCTGAGAAAAGCTACAGCGTGGTGGCAGCTTTGATGACCATGAGAAGGCGATTACTGTTCTACATGACCTGGAGGCCGGAAGAGTGGTGCAACTATTATCACTCATTTACTCTACATTCACTCAAGTTTTATAATTTTTTCTTACATTTTCTATTTATTGATTTTTTTTTACATATACTGTATATACATTTAAAAATTTTTTTCTGTAATCCACCGTCTCTACCCAAAATGGGTGAGTTTATGTAATAATAAAACTAAGGGCCTATTTAACTAATGAAATGGCATCATCATCATCAGTAATTCAATCTTGTGACTGGTCAGCTCCTCTGATGAGCTGTCACCATCTTTGTCTCTCCTGTGCCGTTTGTTTTAGGTTGTCAAGTTTTGAAATCCTGCTTCATCCGGTAACTTCCCGATGAAAGTCTTTTTTGGTCTACGGCTAGGGCGTTTTTCCTCCACCGTCCCCTTCATTCAGTGGCATAAGAACGCCTTGGCATTGGGGCAAGTGACAAGGGCGCCGATAAGAGAACGGCTCCACTGACAGGCCACATCAGTACAGCGCCAAGCTATTTCGACACCCGAGGCTAGCTGATGAAATGGCGCTCCTCGATGATGTCGAATCAAGATGACAGCACAGGGAGGGTGAAAATTGATTTCCACACGGCGATTCAAGCCTGCATGCATCCTTACATTTGAGTACATACTGCATAGCATCATAGATCTATTTGATGTCCGAAATGTAACTTTGAAGGGATCAATCAGGCGATCGCTTTATCAGCGCATTCTCGAATGCACAGTAGTTCACGATTCACGTATTGTGTACAAACTGAATAAGTTATAAGTTATAGTGTTTTTGTGATTGCTATATAAACAGGTAATCGTGAATATTGTGATTTATAATTTAAATAAAACAATAAAGGCCAAATTAATTTTAGACATGCCACCAAAGAAAAAAAAGTGGACATCAGTACCGCGAAGAAAGACTGCATAAAGAGGAAATTAGAAAAAAGCATTCCGCTAGTTTACAAAACTGGCTTACAATAAGCCACTCCAAACCTGAAAGTGACAAAGAAAACGAACATGATTCGAATGAAGACGAAACAAATGATGATGCCACTGAAATGGAAGTCCAAGAAAATGCTCAAACAGTTGAAGTTATTTTAAAAGAATTAGAAAGTGTGGACAATAACCAACAGCAGTTGGCAGAAGAAAATGATGGCAGCAATAGTATTAACATTGAACATTAAATCTGAATTTTAATGATCCGACCACATGGAACTTTAATACCCACAACAACACGGTCCCAAACATATAGTCTTAATTCGGGGAAATACAAAAATTAAGGTATTGAAAAAAAAAAAAAAGAAGAAATGGTTATTTTATTGCACAAATAATGTTCCATTTTGCAGCTCAGATGGATTAAGGATTGGAAACATCTAAATCCAAACGTTATTTTTCATGAGAATTCATTACAACACATAAACAATATCACAAAATGGAAATTATTAGAAAAGGGTCTTCAAAAACGTGGACTAATTGACGACGCTGCACAAGCAGCACTAAGAAGCGAAATTTCAAAATGGCGTCATATACTGAAAATAATATTGAAATGTATATTGTTCTGTGCTGAAAATAATTTGGCATTTCGTGGACATGCTAGTAATATCGATACCGAAGAAAAAAATTGTGGCGTATTTTTAAACTTGATAAAATTTGTCAGCCAATTTGACTTTGGTATGAAAAATGCTCTGGAATCGCATATTAAACACGACACTAATTATTTATCTCCAGAAATTCAGCATGAATTTATTAATCTGTTAGCAACAAAAGTACGAAGTGAAATAACTTAAAATAACTAAATGCAACAAGGCATAATATGTTAAGAGTAAGAGTTTTATATCTATATAATATCGGTGTGGATACACCATAGATTACTCGAAAAACTAAGATATTAGTGTGGGAGGCATAATTTCCTCTGTATTTCATATTGTGCTCGATGATAGGCCAATAGCTTTGAAACGGTGCCGTTTCACTTCCACGAAACAACAGATGACCGCTTGTCGGGATAAAGGAAAACCACTCTCTTTTAAATCTCTAATAGGGCGCTTACAATAGAAGGTTTACCAGAGCCTAATGTCTGAATGTTTAATACACCTTGGTCTGCCCACTGGCTATGGATACACAGAAAGTAGTTGACCAGCTCGACTTCTCGGTATGTGGGACAGGTAGACGGATAGGTTTTACGGGTCCCACTGAGTTGCAGATGGTAATCTCTTTATCTTTTAATTCGAGCGTAAGAACAGCACTATTGTTTGATTGAAGGCCATGGGTGCGAACGATGTGTACCCAGTTAAGTCTCGTAATGCTGTCATTATATGGAAAATTTTCGTTTCCATAAAACGAAGAAATAAAAAAATTCTAAAAAAATTCGGAAAATAATAAAATTCTATTTAGCGAATTCTAAAAAAATTCGGTAAAGAATAAAATTCTATTTAGTGAATTCTAAAAAAATTCCGTAAAAAGAAAACATTTATCTCTAAATAGAAAAATTCGCTATAAAGAAGTTTGTTAAACAGAGGTCCAACTGTACTTATTATTTCTTATGATTTTACCAATTATCGAAAAAAGGCGCGTAGCCACGAATTGGCCAAGGGCGCCGAAAACCTAGCGACACCTCTGCCTCCATTGCATCCAGAAGCAATCAACCATGTCGATTGTCGAATCACATGGCCCACCCATTTTAGTCTACTTGATCTTATTCTACCCAAAATTTTCCTTTGTTCTTCGATACGTCTTAATATTTCCACATTTGACACTTTTTCAGTCCATTTAATGTTTTTCCATTCTGCGACAGCACCACATCTCGAAGGCCTCAAGTCTCTTTTTGTCTCTCTTTGTTAGAATCCATGTCTCTGCTGCATATAGTGACACTGACCAGATATATGTCTTTATTATCGTCTTCCTAATTTCTTGTGACATCTTCTGTGTAATCAAGAACAGTTTATTATTGAAAGATTGTTGTGTCGTTGAAATTCTGGATTGAATCTGTTTGACATGAAATGTTCTGTGCAAATAACTGCTACAGATACCTAAAATGATCTACCTGTTCTATTCTTACCCCATCGATCTCCATTCGGAAGGAACCTTTTACCAATCATCATTGCTTTTCTTTTCATAACGTTTATCTTCATTCCATACTTCAGTGCTTTCTTATTTAGTCTTTTTATCATTTTCTGCAGCGTAGCAGGGCAACTTGCTAGTATGGGCTGATCGTCTGCAAACTTAATAGCCTGTACTTACTTTTCACCTATTTTAATCCCCCACTTCTTGTTCCCAAGTGCCACCTTTATTATCATTTCGGCAAAAGCATTGAACAAAAGCATTGAAAGTAAGCAACCCTGTCTCACTCACTTTTTAACTTTAGCTTTTTTCTGTTAGTTCTCCCCTCACTTTTTAACTTTAGCTTTTTCTGTTAGTTCTCCCCTCACTTTTATCACGGCATGTTGTCTTCTATATAAGTCATAGATCAGTCTAATGATCTTCTTCTTGTATCCGATTTTTTCAAGCAATGGGACAGTTCTCTCCAGATTACTCTATCAAACGCCTCTTATGAAATGGCATATACACTGAGTGATCACTGAATTATGACCACTTACCTAATACTTCGTAGGTCTTCCTTTTGCCCTCAGTACAAATTAAATCAAATTATTATATTATTGCCACCCATTATTTCTAATATATACCCATATATTTATTTTGTCTGTAAATTACGTATGTTCTTTGGTCGATTTGCCTGTTTTGCTGGACGAAAAAAACCCCAGTTTCTGGGGAAAACCTGCTATCTACGCCTGAGACAGACTAACTCAGCCACGAAGTGAAAAATACTCATTAAAGTTCCTCGCATCATCGACGGGATTCGAACCCAGGCCTTTTCCACACGGTGGTGGGAGAACGGTGACGATACTACTGTGCTACCGCGCAGACTGCCCTCAGTACAGCAGCTATCCGAAGGGGCATTGATTCAACAAGATGTCAGAAGCGTTCGGGAGGTATGGCCAACCAAGCTGTGTGTAATGCGGTCACCAATGCAGGTATGAGGAGATTGGTGTATGCAAACGCCTGATATGCCTTTCCATAGTGTCCCATAAGTGCTCTATGGGATTGATATCGGGGGGGGGAGTTCGGAGGCCAATCGATATGCAGGAAGTCAGAACTGTGTTCCTCAAACCATTCCTGCACAACACGTGCCCGATGGTTCGGCGCATTGTAATCTTGGAAGACACCATCGCCATTCGGAAAAAAGTGTAACACGGCGAGGTGTACACAGTGTCAGCAAGCAGTTGGCGATAGCGGAGACCACTGATACATTGTTCCACATGCACCAGGGGTCCAAGTTCCTGCCAGTGAAACATGCCCCACACTATACGACCACAATTGTGCTTTTGTCGTCTTATTTCTTAGCTATCTTTTTATTTATCAGGTCCACTTTACAGATTTCTGCTTAAAATGATTTAGGTGGAGATGGGCTTTTGCCTGGGAACCACCCTGACACACACACACACACACACACACACACACACACACACACACACACACACACACACACACACACCTCCACGGGCCTAGGACCATTCGGTTGACCGGGTTACGACCGGACACGTTATTTCGCGCTCCTGAATTTGTGTGGAAAATAAGTGTTTAAAACGTTTAATCAGTTTAAAAAAGTGTTCCACCTGAAAGAGCTTATCTGGAGGATTCCGTAGGTGAGATTAGTTTTATTATCTATTGGGAATTTAGTAAATTACCAGCGTTTCTATCTGTGCCCTTTGTTGTCAGACTACAATGGTCACCATGTGGCTGGCAGAAGGGTCATAGAGAGGCACAGATGTAAAGCAGAAGCCACGTTGGTAGTTTACACTTGACTGGGGTGTTGCCCAAACTGTTTAAAACAGCTGAAAGACCGCTCCACCAAACTGTACCGTAAACTGCCGAATTGTGTAAAATCGTGTGCTTTGAACATGTACTTAGTGTAGAGAACTATTTTTTACTTCGCCGTGCTACACTGGGACGGCCTGCGACCAGGAGCGGATTAAGGTCGGTTGAGGCCCCGGGCGCAGAAGAAAATATTGGGTCCCTTAAAAAAAAGAGAGAGACAGGGAAAATAAAAACACATGTTGACCATTTTTTAAATAAATAAAAAATATTATGTACTATTAATGTTTTATTTCCAATAAAATTTGAATATAATATATGTATAATATATGTATGTATAACTGCCTCCGTAGCTGAGTGGGCAGGAGTGGGAGTGCAGTAGCACACGCTCTTTGAGTAGACTGGGGTTCAAGCCCCTGACTGCTGAATACGGTCGATCTGCCAACCCGCACTGGACCAGTGTGGCAGATTATGGTCCATTTCCCTCAGCATGAATTGTTGAGGAGGCTTCCATCCTTCAATGGGTTGATAATGGCTGCACTTTACTTTTTTTTTATATATATAATATAATTAATAATAGCATAATAATAATCGCAAAGTGTTGAACTAATAGTTGAACGTATTAGTTCAACTATATGTTCAACTAATTTGTTGGGGTTTTGCGTATAAAGTTGGGGTTTTGCGTGGGCCCTTCAGAATTCGGGGCCCAGGGCGAGCGCCCGCCGTTAAATCCGCCTCTGCCTGCGACAACACACATACTGCTTCACCCATTGTTCTTGTACTGGAGGGTGTGACTACGGTGATCTGCATTATTGAGTGGGGAGAGTGACCCCTCATATGTGTTAATGCTTAAGCAGCTATTAGCGAGAGCTCCTGGTTGCCATCTACAGCCTTCGGCACTAACTTCGCCACCGCCACCACTTGCTAGGCGCATATCAACGTCTCGGGCCACACTCACAGTCATAGCTGAAGGCCACTTGCCGCTTAAGCTTCTTTTGAGCGAGCGCTACTTGGGCGCGCTCTACACCTCTGGCAGTAATTGCCTTTCAGCGACCACCTGCTTTTCACAGCATTCACTTTCCCACTACAAAATATTGACCACTGCTAGGCCCGAAATTGTGCCACGGACTTACGATCGGCAACATTTGTAAACATTCCTAGCCGGTTCTTCAGTGTGTGGATCCTACCTCGATTATCCGGAATAGTCTCGATAAACCGTACCTGAGACAAAATGATTACCCATAGTCAGAAATTGACTGAACTTCAGCCAGAAGATGAACACCAAGGAAGAAGGCAACACCCTATCCTAGAGCAAAATGATGATTTGCAAATTATAGAGAAGAATGATCACGACGATGGCGCACAGCCACAACAAACTTCAAAAAGAAATACAAGAAATATGTCGCCCTGAGTACGGGAATGGAGACAAGATCGCAAAGCGAATCGAAAGACCAGCAAAACAATGAGGACCCCCAACCAGAGAACAGTGAAGAATCAAGTAAGCAGCCCCAGCCTACCATAGACCCCAGACTGCCGGATGGAACGGTACTGGACCAGGATTTGGCCCTCTGGGTGGAACTTGAAAACAAACTGAAAGACCCCGCAAGTAGAATCTCAGCCGCCCTTAGGGCTGATATTGTAGGAATATGGACCAAGCTGGAGACGGTCTTCTGCAAGATTTGCAGTGAGGCAGAAAGAAATGCAGCCAAACTGGAGGCCTACCAGGAATGTAGGGTCACACAACAAATGCAACAGTGCATCCCTACCTATGCAAGTGTACCTACCTATGCAAGTGTACTTGGCATCTGTGTCACAGATGATGACACAGATGCCAAGAAATGAACAGCCAGAGAAAAAGACATTCCTCCCAACGCCAAACCTGGTAATACCAAGGCCCAAAAATGCCGAGGAAATAAAAACAAGTGAAGAAATTAAGGCAAAACTAATAACCACCACGAAGGAAGACCTCAAACAAACCCAAATCAGAGGAATAACCAAGATGAGGGGCATAGGACTGGTAATAGAAACCGAGACAAAGAAAGAGATACTAGGAATAATACAAAACCCCAAAATAGCCGCTTTGGGTCTAACAGCTGAACCACCCAAAAGAAAAGGGCCAGCCATAATAATATACGACGTAGATAAAGACATCACACCGAACCAATTAGCGTACGAACTCTACCATAGAAACCTACAGGGTAAAATCCCTAACAAAAATCCACAAGAGATAGCAATGCCCAAATACTCCATTAAAGCGAGGAATGGAATAAACAAAAACTGGGTAGTAGAACCAACCCCGGAAACCTGGCAAACCCTGAAGAACCAAACAAGGGTGTTTATAGAATGGGGATGCTACCGATATCGCGAACGTGTGGTCGTTCCAAAGTGCTACCGCTGCTGCAAGTTCGGTCACACCACGAATACGTGTGCACAAACCACCCCAACATGCGGCCACTGCTCAGAAAAAGGCCATGAATATAATGCCTGCCCCCACAAATATGTGGGACCTACCTGCGTAAACTGTAAAAACTTAAAGTTAGAGTACAAGCATTCACTGAGAGACCCCATGTGTCCCACGTACCAACGAGCCAAGAGTTTATACCAAAGTAGGATTAACTATGGGGACGAAAATTAAAGCTTACAACACAAATATACTAAAAATAATTCAAATAAATGCGCAGAGGGCTAGAGCAGTAGCCGACCAGATCCGGGTTAAAGCTGAAGAGGAAAACGCGGATGTCATCATATTACAGGAGCCATACTCCCATGGGAAACGGGTTGTAGGCTACCCACTCACCTACAAAGTGATACACACAGTTGAAGACACCCCATGGGCTGCTGTCCTGGTAAGGAACAGCAATATCACAGTGAGTAAAATCGCGCAGTTCTGCACGGAGTGGGCCGCCTGTGCCCAGCTAAATACAGCTTTAGGGAACCTGTACGTTGTGGCACTCTATTATAGACCAGGACAACAGATAGATTTTGCAATCGACTATCTTCAATGCCTGCAAGACATCCTACCAAACCAAAAAATCATTATAGGAGCTGACGTGAACTGTCGATCCTCGACATGGCACAGTACTACTCCTGGCAGGCGTGGAACCGAAAATGGTCAACTCCTTGAGGATTACTTGGCAGGATCACAGCTGACAGTGCTAAATCAACCTCACCACTTGCCAACCTTTTGCAACACCCTCTGGGAGGCTACGATTGATGTATCCCTAGCCACTAGGAACTTGGCGGGATTTGTGACTGACTGGAAGGTGGAAGAGGCATGGACTACCTCAGACCACCGTGCAATCACCTTTAAAATAATCAGACAACTGACAACCGTAACACTAACAAACCAACAGAAAAACAGATATGCAGTTGCCAAAGCAGACTGGATGTCATTCAAAAACCTGCTCATCACAGCCATAGAAAGCAACCCAGCCAGTATAAACCCACAGAATGACCCGGATGACCTGCTGAGGGGACCACAGACCTAATACAAACCATTAGCGATCGAACAATCAAAAGAAAAAACCCAAAACCTGGTGCTGTTCCTTGGTGGACCCCAGAAATAGCTGTGCTTCGACGCCAGATGCAAAAAGCTAGGAAAGATTTCCAGAGAGCCCGTAAGACGTGGCCTAAACATGAAGTGGAGGCTTTAAGACAGCGCTATCGAGAAGCCAGAAATCACTATACGGACACGATACAGAAAAGCAAGAAGCGTTCCTGGGAGCGTCTAGTATCCACGACAGGAAGAACTGACCCCTGGGGTATAGTTTACAAGGTGACTACAAACAAACTGCCCAGGGGGGAGGTGATCAGCACCACCAGGACCTCGCAAGGAGACTACACAACCACTTGGGAGCAATCAATGGGTAATATACTTGACACAATTTTCAAGGAACCCGCGACCCTAACCCTGCAAGAAAAACATAGGATCTGCGAAGAAAATGAAAAATATATCACCCCTGCGCTCGAGCCCCCCTTCACCCATGAGGAACTCAGCGCGGCTGCTACCAGGATCAAAAAGGGCAAATGCCCGGGACTTGATATGATCGAACCGGAGATACTGAAAAAAATAGTAGAAATTGCCCCGCAAATCCTACTCACCCTCTACAACAGATGTTTGGAAACAGGGAAATTCCCTGCGGCATGGAAAACTGCAAACACCAAGCTAATTCTGAAAAACCCTACTAAGAACCCAGAATGTCCATCATCATACAGACCCATCGCGCTGCTCTCAGTAGTCAGTAAATTATACGAGAGGCTGCTCCACATGCGGATACAGAACCACTACGAAAGGGCAGGCCTGGCAGCTAAAAATCAGTTTGGCTTTAAGCCAGGATCCTCTACGGTGGATGCCCTTGGAGATCTGCTTAGGAAAGCACAAGAGTGCAGGAAAAAATACCTATTGGTCATTTCAGTCGATTTTGCCGGGGCGTTCGACTCACTTTGGTGGCCGAGCGTCCTGAACAGACTGAGAGAAGCTGCAGTACCAATCAACTTATACAAAGCAATGGAAGACTACCTTTCAGACAGAAGAGTGGAAATAAATACAAATTATCAAAAAATCACAAGAAACATACATAGGGCATGTCCGCAGGGGTCTGTCTTGGGTCCTCTCATTTGGAACATGGTCTTGGACGATTTCCTGTGCCAGGACTTGGGGCTGGCTGAGGCCCAGGCCTTTGCGGCCGATCTCATTGTTACTATTGAGGCAGATTCCAGAGTCCAACTGGAAAACATCGGTAATCAGGCAATGCAGAAATTACAATACTGGGCCACAAAAAACCAGCTAAAAATTGCACCGACGAAAACCATATCCATCTTGCTGAAAGGAACTCTTCAGGTACAGCGTCCGCCCCAAATAAAAATAAATGGCCTAACCATCAAACTCACCAAGTAAATGAAGTACTTAGGAGTTATCTTAGATAATAACCTATCCTTCATACCTCACCTGAAACACATAAGAATGAAAATAAGAAGATACTCAGCCCTAGTGACTAGGATTACGAGGAAGTATTGGGGACTGAAAAAACGAACCCTAATGCTATATTATAAGTCAACTTTCATCCCAGCAATAATCTACGCAGCTGCAGTATGGTACACCAAAACATCACTGGTAACCAACAAGAAAATCCTGGATATGACACATAGGACCAGCCTATTGACAACCACACTAGCTTGCCGCACGGTAAGCACACCTGCACTGCAGGTGCTTGCTGGAGCGGTACCCCTGGATTTAGAAGCTATGAAAGCAGGACTGCTCTACCTGTACTCAAAGGGAGTGGCCGCAAATCATCAGGACTTCACAATCAACCCAGCAAGCAGTCAAAAAACGGAAAGTGCACGGCTACAGACCTACCTCCTTCAGGAGTGGCAACAAAGATGGACAGAGACGACAAAGGGCGAGATCACTCGTAAATTTTTTTCCAGAACTGAACAAAATATACCCAAGGCAACCGGGCTGGTTCTTCCCGGGCTTGCACCTGACCTCGTTATTCACAGGACATGGACCCTTCAACCAGAAACTGTTCAGCTTCTGCCTCGTCGATGACCCAAATTGCACGTGCGTGGAGGTCGAAAGCTGGGACCACCTGCTTTACGACTGCCCACAATACGAAGACCTCAGATGCACCCTCATCACGAAAATCCATTACCTCCCCAAAGGACTTGAACATCATTTCATTGACACGGAAGAGGAGTACTGCGCGCTCTCCCAGTATGCACAGGACCTCTTCACAAGGAGAAGGGTGTTAATTGCCATACACCGAGACTGATAGTACAGAAACATAAATTGCATAAGACAGAGACAACTCCTGGAAAAGAAAACTGTGGAAGAAAAGAAAATGAATGGAAAAGAAAGGAATAAAGAAAAGAAGAAGAAAAGAGAATCAACGGGGAAAAAAAAAAAAAAAAAAGGACAGGGATTGCCTCATGAGTGTCCCAATCGGAATCAAGTGGACAAGAATAGAGACAACAAACTGCAGCCTAGCTCCCAAAGCCTCAAGGCAGCCTGAAGAGGGCACCCTAGCCCCCTTCACCTTTAAACCCTACTCCCCTGGGGAGACGATTCTCTCGTCGCCCCCCCCATTTCTACTCTGGTGGGGCATGGGCATGCCACACTGAAACTTGCGGCTGTCTTCCCTATTGACTCCATACTTCTGTCTTTCTCCCCCCAGTCTTCAGCCTCCCCCCCTCTATCTTCACGCTAGCGAAGCCCCACACACCTAAATTTAAATACATCCAAAATATCTTCACCCACGTTCCGGCCCAACTCAAGCGACGTCAACCCCACGATTGACGTTGGCACATGTATGCTGTACATATGTGCTCATATGCACGCATATATGCATGCAATATAAATACAATAACATTTTATTTTTTTTTTTTTTAGGTCCTAGCCACTGAAATCTCAGGAAATTAGGTGGCAGGACATGCCAGAGTAACTAAAGCCTACTGGGTTCCTGGTCTGCCTCCACGGGGCAAAGGTGGGGGAACGTTGGGCCTCAGCAGGGGTCCAGCGGCTAAACGACCAGATGAACAACGGTACACGGCACTACACATATACAATATCCATACACTTTTAAATCTCTGGCATTTCCAGTGAACTGGTACACCCACAATGAAAACTACGCGGAGATGGGGGAAACCCCTGGTGCCGTCTGACACTAAATACACCTTACCTCCACGGGCCTGCACTTTTGATACCATGCATGATGGGTGAAGAGCCTCATGTTGTTGACGCCAAATCCGTACAAGACCATCCATGGTGTGGAGCAAATAACGTGACTCATCTGACCAGCACACCATCTTCCAGTCTTCTAACGTCCGACTTGCATGCTCTTTGCACCAGGCGAGTCTTTTACGCCGATGAACCTTGGTTAGGAGAGGATGCCATAGAGGTCGTCTGCTGGTATAGCCCATACGTGCGAGGGTGCGACGCATGGTCATGCCAGATATTGTTCCGGGTTAGCCCGTGTTGTATTGAGTAGTGAACTCTTCAACAGTGCTGCGCCTGTTCACCTGTACGAGTTGTCGGAACCAGCACTCAGCTCTCACATCAACCTTTTGCTGACCTTTGTAGTTTTGCGTCGGTTCGTTGTTTGACCATTTTGACGCCAGTCCAGTACACTTTAACTAGGGCGGCTCTCAAACACTCCACCAGTTCCGCCGTTTGGGAAATCGAGACACCAGCTTGTCGGGCACCCACAATCTGTCCTTTATCAAAGTCCGATAAATCCTTCCTCTTACCTAGCGAACTACCTAGCGAACCACTGACATCTTATCTATACTACATAGGTCGACTAACTCCGCACTCTCGTACCTCACGTGGTCAACAGGTCGCATACAGTTTTCATAGTGGTGGTGGTTATAATTCAGTGATTACTCAGTGTAAGTCTTATATGAGACTATATCTAAGTAACGATAAATAAGAGTGTAAACATTTGCACAATTCTGGCAGCCAGTCATATTCATTACAATTCAGTCATTCCCATTCTCCACGACACTTCGTCACTCCTCGTGGGTAGGACAGTTGGTAAAATCGTCATGCTCCCCACACCGGGTGGAAAAGATCTGAGTTCGAGTCCCGTCGATGACGTGAGTAATTTTTGTGGTCCTTTTTCATATCGTGGTTTAGTTAGTCGGTCTCAGGGTAGCATAGATTTTTCTACCGGTAACTCGGGTTTTTCTTCTAGAAAATCGACCAGGGAACATACGCAATGTTCAGACAGTATATACGGAGCAAAATGACCTTAGTCAATTATATACTGTGGTCAGGTATATACTGTATCAAGTATATACTGTGGTCAGTATATACTCCGTATATACTGACCACCGTATATATGGAGCAAAATGACCGATACTCCCAAAACCATACTACAAGAACAACATCAGTCACCCTCATTCACCACGACACTCATATTTATTATTATTATTATTATCATTAGCCATATAGTGCAAGGAAGCCTGAGGTTTTTGCCACAATTTCAGTTTCTCGCAGGGTTTACCCCTCTCATGCTCAATATACATCGAGTGTGAGAGGAGTAAACCCTGCGAGTGGTAAATCTCACACTCAGTAAACATTCACTCAGTCTCTTAACATTGCACCCCTATGACTCTCGGCTTACTGCTGTTTTTCAGCTGAGGTGTAGCCCCAGCTACATGTACCTCCCCGCCTCTGTAGGTCTTTTTAGTTTGGTGAACATGCATTTGCATGTATCTTCTGATTTAAAATACTTTGTGTGGAACTGGTGAAGGCATTCTATAGGCTTTCCTCCATGATAAATGAAAGTAGAGGGTGAGTATAGCCAATTCCTTGTGGGATCATTACTGAACAAAAATTTTAAATATGAATAGTATTTAATACATTAATCAAGAATATTGTTTACCAATTGGGCTAAACTCCAGCTCTTGGGTACAAATTGTCTCTGCACAGTGGGCGTGGTCTTAAACAGAGATATTGTACGATCGAGTTCTTTGATTGGGTTATTATTATGAATGCCTTCGCTATCGTTAGTTTTAGTTATTATTATGATTAGCCATATGGTGCAAGGAAGCCCGAGCTTATGGCTTATGCTGCACCAGCCAGAACCCGAGTTACCCTGAGAGAGAGAGAGAGAGAGAGAGAGAGAGAGAGAGAGAGAGAGAGAGAGAGGAATCACCAAGAAAGAGAAGAATGATGATATCCAGCTGAGGACCCTGGGTGTGCCAAGCCCATATTCACATTAGGATATTTATTATTATTATTAGCTATATGGTGCAAGGAAGCCTGAGGCTTATGCTGCACCAGCTAAAAAAAAATCCCTAGTTATCCTGAGAGAGAGAGAGAGAGAGAGAGAGAGTCAAAAGTAGAAGGGAATCATGAAGAAAGAGAAGAATGATGATATCCAGCCCAGAACCCTGGGCGTGCAAGCCCAAACTCACCAGCTGTGAGCCACACCTTACCGCTGTTTTTATAGCGAAAACGAGTCCCTATTTAAAAACAGCGGTAAAAGATATTTTAACAAAGATTAGTTTATACGCGACTTCAGGATGGATTTAAGCAAAAAAAACGTATTTATTTTTGAAAACTTGCCAGGTGGGAAGGAGCAGCAGTGAGTAGCACACGCTTCTTGGTTAGACCGGGGTTCGAGCCCGTCACCACCAAATACGGAGGATGCGGAAAGGTCAGGGAATGACCACCGCATATTACGGAGCAATATGGCCTTAGTTGATAATGCTCCTAAAAACCCAACAACAAACAAACAATCCTTAGTTGCTAATGCTCCTAAAAACCAAATAACAAACAAACAAACGCTTATTTTAATTCCGTATTGCCTTTTCTATTTATCTTTAGACTTCCATGTATTACCAGGTCTTTGGCGTGTTACATATGGGCAGGGAATGCAGTGAGTGGCACTTGTCAATCACTGCTTTGTTTCTGACCGTTAGTCAAAATCAGGGCGGCAGCGACCCTATATGCCGCCAGTAAGCGAAATCAAATTTGCTGCCCCAAAATATTTCGATTAAAAAATAAAATAAAGCCAAAATAATAATTATTAATTTATTCAAAAAGAAAAGAAATACATCAAATCTCACATATATAATATAATGAAACAACAAACAAAATCATTCTGAAAATAAACTTTAAATTCTAAATCGCAGTGATCATACTCTATGGCAATAATAAAATAAAAATTATACAAATTTATGTTTCCTTGCTAGAGATGCGAATTTATTAATTATTTCATTTATGTTTATTTGTTTCAAAAGAGATCGTTTTCTATTGAAATTATTGCCAAATTAGAGTCGTAGTTGAGACATTATCAATAGTAAATAATTTTTGAATAATTTTGAAAAATCCGTTCACCTGAGGCAACTGAATAAATAGTAATGTAGTAGTAAATAAATAAATATAAATAAATAAATAGTAGTAAGTAAATAATAGTAATGGCATATGAGGCCAGAAAGAGAGCTTATTCAGCATCAATCAAAAAAAAAAAAAAAAAACGGGGGAGGGGGAACCATTTCCCATTCACCTCTCTATCCGCTCCAAACGGTTGTTTAGTTCTTCCTTGAATTTATTTCAGCTATCAACTTCCACAAGGACAGCTGGAAGTTTGTTCCAGCAATCAACCACCCGCTGGCTAAATGCAATTTTCATAACATTTAATCTACAACTGTCTTTCCTCAATTTGAATCTATGCACAGTTTCGTAATCTGAGCAAGAGGAAGAGTCCCATCAGAATTGAGCCTGCTCATCCAATTCAAGGCCTTATATACCTCAATCCGATCTCCTCGCAAGCGTCTAGTCTCCTGACGCTGCAATTTGCAGAACTTAAGCCTTTCTTGGTAAGACAACCCCTTTGTTCCCCTCATTTGCATAAATTCTTAATGCAACTGCTACATTTGGAAAAGTATCTTTAAAGTTATTTGTAAAAATATATTGTAACACTTCAGATGGAGTAATATTATCTTTAATATAAATTTGAAGTACTCTTAAGTTCTTCAGTAATGTTAAACCATCAAAATCAGACTCATTATGAACAATGCCACTTAATTGAATATGTAAACCTTTGCAAAGATTTAAGAAATCGTTATATGATCTTTTTTTTTTTTTTTTCAATTCAGAAATATTATGAATTCTTTCAAATTTCTGAACCTTTCAGTTAACGAGAAACTTGTTGTGTCCATAATTTAAAAGAAAAAATAATTTTGAAATTTTGTTCCGGATCCTTCCTCTATACTTTCATAATCGAAATGACGTCTTTTCAATGTTAGTTTACTTCTGGAAACTAAGCGGCAACGCCAATGACAGTAACCATATTAATAGCCAAATCGAGAATTTTTTGGAGTAGTAGTAGCAGTGGCATGTCATGCAAGAAAGCAAGTGTATGAGCTTATGCAGCATCAGTCAAAAAAATAAAAAAATTACAAAACAATCCCCTCTAAATGTTTGACCAGTTCCTACTTAAATTTATTTAACCTATCAACTTCCACAACGACAGATGGAAGTTCCAGCAATTAACCACCCACTGGCTATAGGCAAATTTCCGCACATCTATCCTTCCTCAATTTCAATTTATGCCCCCTTAGGTTCGTAATCTGAACAAGTGGAAGAATCCCATCAGAATTCAGCGTGCTCAACCTATTCAAGGCCTTATACGCCTCAATCAGATCAACTCGCAGGTGCCTAGTCGCCAGCTGCTGCAATTTTCAGAACTTAAGCCTCTCCTGGTAAGAGGATCCCTTCATTCCCCTCACCAATCTTGTTGCTTGAGCATGTACCTTCTCTGTACACACGCTCAAGCAAATCTACATCCTTCCTAAAATGAGGGCTCCAGACCTGCATGCAGTACTCAAGGCGTTGCCTGACCATTGCCTTATACAGAGGGACAATCACCTCCTTTTCACTGCTAGCAAAATTCCTGTATATCATTGACAACACCCCATGACCTGCCCTGGCAGCCTGTCTGCATTGCTCAAAAAACTTCATATCAGACTGCACAATTATTCCCAGGTCTTTTTCATTTTCTACCACCTTAAGTGTAGTACCACACAGTTCGTACGTTTCTCTGGGGTTACTTCTACCCATATGCAGTACTTTGCATTTTTCAATGTTAAACTTTAGTTGCCACTTCTCAGCCCATCTGCTCAAATTTTCTAAATCCTGTTGCAGTATCACACTGCCATTAGCAACCCTGCCAACCTTTGTATCATCTGCAAACTTCGATACTAAGCCTGATATACCTTCATCAATATCATTGATAAATATACAAAACAACAGTGGACCCAACACTGAACCCTGTGGGACTCCACTAATAACATTAGTCCACGAAGAGCAGCACCCATTGATTACCACCTTTTGTCTTCTCCCACTCAACCATCATTTTATCCATTGTAGAAACTTACACTTAATACCATTCTGCTCCAATTTGTACAGTAGTCTTCCATGCGCAACAGTGTGAAAAGCTTTCCCGACATCCAAGTATATGACATCAAAATATTTTTTTGCATCCAGTTCCTTTGTAACCACATCATAATAACCGATCAATATGTGGGACTGGCGGTTGGTTAGTTCTGCTGCTAATTCGTGCTTAGCAGCAGCACTAAGTGATTCAATTGCCTGAAGGCCAGAGGTTATACGTTCCCAGTAAAGTCTCTTGTAATCTGTTTGTTATATGGAAATTTTCTTCATTGTACTGAAACTATTATAAATGTAATTTACCCAGGGGAATTTTTTAAAAAAAATTGCTAAATAGAAAATTTCTCTATAAAGAAGTTCGTTAAATAGAGGTCCGACTCGTATATGTCAAAAAAATTTTTGGTGCCCTCCTGAACTGCCACCCACTTGCGGCGGCTCTGGTCGAAATATGGAATTGTACCCAATATCTGTAATTTTACCAACAATTGTAGTCATTTCATTAAAACAGGTACATGAATAAATAATAATAGGAACCAATAATCACACACATCACAGATATTATTGAAAGTGAGTATAACATACATGTTTAAATAACATCCTATGTTCGATATCCAACGAAACATATACATTGAGAACGAAGCACATGTATATGCTCTACTTCTAGCAATTTTTATGTCGATTCGCACAAGTGCGAATTTTGGAGTGACGATAACGTGGGTAACTAGACATTAAGCTCATTGATAGAATTGCGGAAAATACGCGGATGATATTATTATTTAGACAATTTCAGCGCGGTACTCTGTTCGACAGAATCGGCTGAACACACTTGTGACCGGCCTTGCCTGTCCCACAGGAACAGGTAGACCAGCCCGTGACGGCTCTCGACGCCCTTGTATATTTGTATCGGTTTACTGGAAAAAAAATAAAAATTAAAATACATATATATACAGTATATACATTTTATAATGCGACCGGTACTAAATGTACAAGTAATCCCTCAGTGTTTTTAATTGAATGTCCATTTTTGGCTGCCAATTGCTACATGCAGAGCTACTGTTTTGTGTTCAGTTTCCATGCCGAATTTCAGTATTCGCTGTTTTGTTTACTTTGTGACTGACTCACTGAACTTAATATTATTCAATAAAATGACTGATAAATTTCAAAATATATAAAACAAAGCGATACCATTTATAGCCAATAAGGAAAACAATCTCGAAAAGTAAACAAACCACCCGAATAATCCCAAATATATTTCACCGCAAAGTAGACTGTATGTGGTTCACTAAACTCGTCAGAGCGAAATTGGGTAATATAATCATAATCAATAATAAGCTCCACCAAGCTTAACCACTTTTAACCTTCTAGCACTGACCAGATGTGGTTTTTGTTCTGTTTGTAACGTCTGGACTTCCTCATTCCGTCATCTGAAGTGTGATTGGGTTTGACGACACGTTAAAAATATGCCACAAAATCAGATAGTACATGATCATTGGATGTCCTTGTGTTGTTACTAGTTTCCTAGGCAACCGTTCACATGGTCTAGTAACAGGAAGCATGTGTGATGTAGGTATAATAACTTACGGTGAAGGGGTAGAAGGCGGGTAAGTGTTTATTCGGTTTTTCACAGTTTTAATTTTAACTACATTATTCTTTTGGTACAGTTTTAATTTTAAATAATGATTTTTGAAATATGACTTCATCAGAATTCTTCCAAGAAGACATGGTTTGCAATCTTTTAATTTTCATTGAGATGTTCTCATAATTATGGCCAACATGAGTTACCATTACTTTTTTTGTTTGTTTGTTTTTTTTTTTTTGCGTACACTTTTTATTTTGCGATTTTCGCCAGCTAGTTTTCGTTTTTTAATTTTTAAATTATTTTTGCGGACCAGTTCCATGTGTCAGCATTGACTAGTTTCTGTGTAAGTGTTTTCTGTACAGTTCGGGACTCACTGACCGGGTAGTGCAACTTGGGTGTCACTGACAGGGCCGTGCAATGATTGCGAAGCACCTGGGCATCAGCATAATAGGGCCTTCAATGATGTGCTAAGTCATTTATAACCTGGTTGGAAAATAATTGTTGTTGTTGTTGCGAAAAAAAGAAATAAAATTTGCATATGGGAACATATAAGCGTTTACAGACTATTTGCTTTCTGTATAGGTGAGTAAAAATAATTTGTATAGAATTTTTAAAGAGTTAAACGAAAAAAGCAACTGTTACACCATGTGGATACTCATCGTGTTCATTTAGCCTATAATGTACTTCTGACTCTCATTTTCTGTTACCCAATGCTTATATCACTCCAGAATGGCCCATGTCTGAGTGGGTGCACTGCCACAGATTCAGCATGTGTTTTCACCAAGAGCATAACTCGCCCTTTCTGTACATTGCACTCCCCCATGTTCAAATTCTGCATTCCCAATATCTGAATGGCATCATGTTTCTGATATCCCTGTTACACCCAGGCAGCGGCAGATTACCCATTAAGGCAATGAGGCATGTGCCTAGGGGCCCCAGGCTTTGGGGGTCCCCAAGCCAAGACATTTTCCTATAGTGTTCTAAAATAGATTAATGTTTTCAGTAAACATCATAAAAATCTTTAAGCAAAAAATTCAAAAGTACAAAATTTCATTTATTTGCCACCTAACTTTTATTTATTTTTTATTATTATTTTTGGGGGGCTCCCAAATATAATTTGCCTAGGTCCCCAACTATCCTTAATCTGCCACTGCACCCAGGGTCCTGAGCTGGATATCATCATTCTTCTACTTTTGACTCTTGTTCTCTCTATCTTGGGGTAATTCAGAGGTGTTTTTTTTTTTGGCTAGTGCAGCATAAGCCCCAGGCTTTCTTGCGCTTTGTGACTGGTGATAGTAATAATGTCTGCATTTCATGACTAAACCAATACTTCAAATGCATGAAATTAATTTACTGTACTCTTACCATTAGTGTACAGGCAAGTATATGTGTGCATGTTTTTGCTCTTAGTAACTGCCACACAGGCCATATATTTGATTGTTCTATTAGGATCCCCTGTAGGCCTTGTGATTTGCCCATGCCTTGATTTTCAGGCATATTAATATCTCAGTAGAAGCCCATCAAAGTTGTTATTATTATTGAATTGAAGATTTGTGTAGTTTCCCTGATAGCATTTGTCACTTTCTTAGCACAGGTACTGTAGTTACTGCTAGTGATTTATTCCTACAAAGATAATGTTCACTCTGAGTGTCCATCTGAAGTCTTGTGTTACACAGTTCCTACATTTTCATCCTTCTTTTTAATACAGTGATTTTCATATGTCTTTAAAAACATGCTTTGTTTATATTGAAATCTTGGTGTTCTGTGCCACTTGTATCTAGGGTGACATTATGAATTCACTCTGATAATATATGCTTGAATATGCTCCAGTCAATCTGACAATGGAAATGTGCAACAATTTCCAATATCTTAATGTAATTTGTGTTCATATTATCAAAGCAAAGATAGGTTGTTGAAGTTCTGTATTATGTTATTGTGGTTGGTGATGATGTGTGTGGAAAGGGAACTGGTAAGTGTGGGCCCTGGGTCTTGATGTGGGCCACTTTAAACAGAAACTAAGAGGCACAAGACCATGCAACAGTCCTTGTCCATCTTATTTTTCAACTAAAGATGAACCTTCCAAGTTCCATATTAATACTGGATATCGTCATTAGCTAATTACAAGAAATTATAACTACTAACTATTATTATTGGCTATGATCTGTGACTATTGTCAGAGAAATGAGAAATATACTTTTTAAAGTACAATGTCTACAGAAAGGATAGGAAGGGAGGAGGGGTTATGCTATTATTTAAGAAATACATAAAATCCAAGGAAGTGAAGCCAGTCGACATTGCTGGACAGTGCAGTGTCGAGTCAGTTTGGTGTGACATAGGCATTGGGAGATCAAAATTGAGAGTAGGAGTGTGCTATAGGCCTAATGACTCTGATGAGTATAACAACAAACTGTACACGGAAATAGAGGGGGCCAGTAAATCAGAGAGTTTTATAATGATGGGGGATTTTAATTTCCCAGATATTGACTGGAATGTGGGGGCTGGTCACTCACACACTAGCATGGCTTTTGTGGATTTATTGGATGATTGTTTTCTACATCAGCATGTTCGGGAGGCAATTAGAGGGAGCAATACTCTTGATTTGATTATCAGTAGTGATTCTTCATGCATTAAGAATCTGCAGGTAAATGAACCACTAGGTGGCAGTGATCACAGTGTGCTGAAGTGGGATTTACTCAAAGAGGTAACTACCATTAGGAGTAAAGGGAAGGGTTATTGCTTTGTAAAGGTGACACGATGGACTGAGACAGTATTTAAATTCTATACAGTGGGACCAACTGATGATGTTACCAACAGCAAATTCAAAGTGGGAAGCATTCAAAGAACTTATCTTGGAAGCTACTAGGCTTTACATACCAACTAAGAAATATTGTTCAAGATTCAGACCTAAATGGATGTCAGATGAACTAATGAGACATATGGCAGAGAAGAAAAATGCATGGGATACATACAAAGTAACACACGACACAGAAGCCTATGATAGATACAAGTTTATCTGTCACCAAGTTACAAAGGAGGTTAGGCAGGCGAAGGCAGATTACGAGAAATCTTTGGCAAGGGATGCAAAGAAAAACAGCAAAGAGTTCTTTACTGATGTAAACTCTAGAAGGAAGGGGATGAATCAGATTGGTCCACTTGATATCGATGGGTCAACTGTTGATGATCCTGCTCAGGTAGCTAACAAACTAAATGAATATTTTGCATCGACATTCACACATGAGCAGTTATTCAGCGAGGGGAATGCCAGAGGTGTATTCAACTCTGGCAGTAAGCTACAGAATCTTGTAATAACTGAGAGTAAAGTGGAGGAGAAATTGTTGAAGATAAACACAAGAAAGGCACCTGGGGTGGATGGGATCTATCCAGTTATATTAAAGGAGGCAGCAAAGGAAGTAAGCAAACCCTTAACCATAATTATGAGAGCTTCCTTGGACTCAGGGGAAGTACCCATGGACTGGAGATGTGCAAATGTGACCCCAATTCACAAAGGAGGATCAAAGGGTGACACAAGTAATTATAGACCTGTGAGTTTAACTTCTGTTCCTGGAAAATTAATGGAGGCACTGGTTAAGAAGCACTGCAGGATCATCTAGACAAGACTTCAGTTATAGCTTGGACACAGCATGGTTTTGTTAAGGGTAAGTCTTGCCTGACCAATTTGATTGGATACTATGATGCAGTCACAAAAGAACTGGATGCAAGGAATAATATACTTGGATCTTAGAAAGGCTTTTGATACTGTTGCACGTGGAAGACTGCTGCACAAATTGGAGCAGTGTGGCATTGGAGGCAAATTGCTGCTATGGATAAAGGGGTGGTTGAGGGGGAGAAGACAGAGAGTGGTAATCAATGGACACTGCTCATCTTGGACTAGTGTTATTAGTAAAGTCTCTCATGGTTCAGTATTAGGTCCATTATTGTTTTCTGTATTTATAAATGATATTGATGATGGTATATCAAGCTTAATGTCCATGTTTGCAGACGATACGAAGGTTGGCAGGGTTGTCAAGGACACTACTGACACTATGCTACTGCAACAGGATCTGGAAAGGTTGAGCAGATGGGCTGAGAGGTGGCAAATGAAGTTTAACATTGACAAATGTAAAGTACTACATATGGGAAACAGCAACCCCAGAGCAACGTATCAACTCTGTGGTACTACACTGACAGTGGTAGAGAATGAAAGGGACCTGGGGGTGGTTGTGCTGGCAGATATGAAGTTCTCTGAGCAGTGCAGACAGGCTGCAAGAGTAGCTCATGGTGTATTGTCAATGATATATAGGAATTTTTCTAGCAGGGATAAGGAGGTGATTATTCCCTTATATAAGGCAATGGTCAGTCCACACCTAGAGTACTGTATACAGGTCTGGAGGCCTCATTTCAAGAAGAATGTAGAGCTGCTGGAATGAGTACAGAGAAGGGCAACAAGATTAGTGAATGGAACAAAGGGGTGCTCTTACAAAGAAAGGCTTAAGTTTTGCAAATTACAGTCTGGAGACTAGGCACCAGCGAGGTGATCTGATAGACGTGTATAAAGCCTTGAATGGTTTGAGCATGCTCAGTGCTGATGAGATTCTTCCTGTTGCTCAGAATAATCACCTGAGAGGGCATAAATTCAAATTGAGGAAAGACAGATGTAGGATAGACGTGAGGAAATTTGCCTTTAGCCAGCGGGTGGTTGGTTGGTGGAACAGACTTCCATCCCTTGTCGTGGAAGTTGATAGCCTAAATAAGTTTAAGGCTCAGCTGGACAGGTATTTCGAACGAACAGAGGGGTGAAGTGGAAGTGGTTATTTTTATTTATTTTTGTATTATTTTATTTTATTTTTTTGGCTGATGCTGCATAAGCTTGCTTTCTTGCATCAAATGCCTCTACTTGCATCAAATGCTAAATAATAAAAAAAAAGTTATGTACAGTTTAAATGCAGGGTGATATGATCTCTCAGTGTGCAAGATGAAGAGTGGAACAAGGTGATTAAGAGAAATTTGTGTCGTTTTACTTGTTTACATACTGAATTTGTGTAATATATTTACTACACATATTCATTTATATAAATATATATATATATATATATATATGTGTGATTTGTAGAATAAATAAAGTGTCTGTGAAAACTTTTGCTTCCTATACTGCTGCAGTGCGTGTTTTGGAGCATTAGACATACTATAACTTTTGTTATTTTCCTTTTTCTGCTTATTTTGCTTCTTAACTGTTATATTTTACTACTCATATATATATATATATATATATATATATATATATATGTGTGTGTGTGTTTGTGTTGTAAATTTAGTTTGCATGATAGGTGTTCCCCTTCCAGATTGACTGCAGTGGAGGTTTCCCCCCTCCTGCCATTTATTATTATTATTATTAGCCATATGGTGCAAGGAAGCCTGAGGCTTTTGCTGCACCAGGCAAAAAAAAAAAAAATTTCTGAATTACCCAGAGAGAGAGAGAGAGAGAGAGAGAGAGAGAGAGAGAGAGAGAGAGAGAGAGAAAGAAAGAGAGAGAAAGAAGTAGAAGGGAATCACCAAGAAAGAGAAGAATGATGATATCCAGCTCAGGACCCTGGGTGTGCCAAGCCCATACTCACCAGATGTGAGCCTCTGGGGGTTTGCTGATACTATGCTGCTCTTTTTCTTGATGGCATGGTGTTGGTTGCTGAGACTGGCTGCAGCTGGTGTGGCTAATGTGGGATTGTTGCCTAATGGTGATCTCCACTCCCACGTAGGGGAGTGGAGATCTCTGTCCCTATTAAGAAGTGTTTGAGCTAAGGAAAAGTATGATTCCAGTGATATGTGGTTGAATTCATCTGGCTAAGGCATTGATATGTATGGATGCTATCATTTTTAATGGTTGCACAATTGGAATATCTTCTTGTTTTTTTTTTTTTTATCTCTCTGGAGAGGGCCCCAGAGAGGGTTTTTTTTTTTTTTTTTTTTTGTCACATAATCTGAGACCATAGGTGTCCCATCTGCTGGAACTGGCTCACCTTCCCGTGGTGTGGACGAGTACCCAGAATCATCTGTCCAGGCGATTGATGCTTCTGTTAGCCAAGTGGACAGAACATTACAACAGAACACACACACAAACCTACACAAATGCATTTTTGGCCCTTTTACTGTTCTGCACAGAGGTACGAGGCAGAGTTGAACTGATGTTCTAGAAGCTGCCCCTTACATAAACGCATGTCCACGTGTCTCTATTACTGTAATCACCTCTACACCCAATGCTTTTTCCATACACCCTTCTCACCCTTCCCAACACCCTTCCAAGCACTTTTCCCAGTGGGCCCAACCACCTTAAATACTTTTACTCTTCTTAAGTCCCCCCCCACATGGGGGTGGGCTGCCTTCTCAGGGGTGCTTCCCTTGGCCCTTTATCATCCAATTTCCTGGAGGAAGTCTTTCTAATGTCTGCCATCTTTGTGTTCACCTATTACCTTAAACTATCACTGCTGCACATTTTTTCCAACAAAAATTTCTATTTTTTTTTAAAGGGTCCTCCCTGGCAAGCTCAGGTGATGCCATAGATTGTTCAGCCAAAGACCTCGCAATCCCTACTTCCTGGCTTACCTGTGATCGTGGATGTCAAGTAGGGGATCATGGTGTTCCTTGAGCCTCCCCCCAGGCTAAGTGGTCAGATGAACAACAGACCAACTAACTCAACACGATATGATACAGACTGCGCAATCACACAATATTAGTAGAAAAGGCATATGATGCAAGGAAACAAGCTTATGTAGCATCAGCCAAAACAAAAAAAAAAAAAAATATATATATATATATATATTATTATTATTTTATTTTATTTTTTTTCACACATCCATTTCCTTTAAATGTTTGTCCATTTAAGCTATCAACTTCCACAACAACAGATGGAAGATTGTTCCCGCAATCAACTACCTGCCGGCTAAAGGCATATTTCCACACATCTATTCTATAACTGTCTTTCCTCAATTTGAATGTATGTTCCCTCAGGTTAGTCTCCAGATGCTGAAATTTGCAGAACTTAAGCCTTTCATGGTAACAGCAACACTTTGTTCCACTCACCAATCTCGTTTCCCTTCTCTGTACTTGTTATAGCAGCTCTACATCCTTCCTAAAATGAAACCTCCAGACCTGTATGCAGTACTCGAAGTGTGCCTTACCATTCTGTTGTACAAGGTGACAATCACCTCCTTATCCCTGCTGGCAAAATTTCTGTGTACCATTGACAAGACCCCATGAGCTACTCTTGCAGTCTGTCTGCAGTGCTCAAAAAACTTCATATCTGACTGCACAATTATTTCCCTGCATTAGCATTATGCAACACAGAGGCAACCCCCAAGGCAGAATGTGCTGGTCCCAAAGGAACTAGTTGTTGTAGGTAACTCTATTGTCAGGGAAACGGGGAACATATTGTGCAAAAAGGATAGATGGAACAGGACCAGAGAATGTCTGCCACGGGCAAAGGTTGATGACGTTGTAGGGCAGATATCGTCCTTTAAGGGCACAAAGGGTGATATTGTTGTACACATTGGCACTAATGATATTAGGAGTAGGAGACTGGCAGAATTACTTAACAAGTACAAGACAATGCTGAAAAAAAGCCGTGAGTTCGGGTTGAATTTGAAAATGTCTGCAATTCTGTCCACACACACGATAGGGGATAGCATAAGATGAGAGCCTTGTCAATCAGTTTGCCCCTGGAGAGATTGTGCAAGGCTCAAGGGGTAGAATTTTTTTCAGCCTGGTCTGTGCTTGTTAACTGCTTCTACAGGGATGAGATACACTTAAATAGAAAGGGTGCAAGAATATTTGCTGATGCTATCGAGGCAGAGTTAGGTGGGTCGGAAAACTGCTAGCTTAGGGGGGGATACATGGACTAATAGATTAACAGTAGCAGCTGGCAGACGTAAAAGTGATTCTTGCACTACTTCTATTGAAATGAAATTGAGCAGCAGCCTGGAAAGCAAGGCAATGGGAATTTCGAGGACTGCTGGAAGTCATAGTGGAACAAGTAAATACATGGGCTGTGTTAGGGTAACTGAGATTAGAAACAGGTGCACGTATACTTGCATATACGCCAGTGCTAGGAGTATAGCTAATAAATTCGATGAGCTTAAAGTGCTAGTCAAGACATCAAAGGCAGATATTATTGGGATATCAGAGACATGGTGTCATACAGACATAAGCAGAGCAGAACTCGAATTTGGGGAGTACAATGTGTACAGAAAGGATGGACAGGACAGGAAGGGAGGAGGAGTTACGCTGTTAGTTAAGAAACACATAAAATCTAAGGAAGTGCATCCAATTGATGTAGGTGGACAATGCAATGTTGTGACATAAGCACTGGGAAAGGAAAAATGAGAGTAGGTGTGTGTTATAGGCCTAGTGAATCTGATGAGTATAATGAGTAATTGTGCAGAGAAATAGTGGGCCAGTAAATTAGAGTGTCTTATAATGGGGGATTTTAATTTAATGGATATTGACTGGAATTTGTGGCTTGGTCACCCACACACTAGCAAGGCTTTTGTAGATTTATTGGAATGTTTGTTTTTCTACAGCAGCATGTTCGGGAGACAACTAGAGGGTGTAAAGACAGTTCGGGAGACAACTAGAGTAAGCAGCAAAGAGTTCTTTATTTATGTAAACTCTAGAAGGAAGGGGATGAATCAGATTGGTCCACTTGATATTGATGGTTAAACTGTTGATGATCCTGCTCAGGTAGCTAACAAACTAAATGAATATTTTGCATCGACATTCACACATGAGGAGTTATTCAGGAAGGGGAATGCCAGAAGTGTATTCAACTCTAGCAGCAAGCTAGATAATCTTGTAATAACTGAGAGTAAAGTGGAGGAGAAATTGTTGAAGAGAAACACAAGAAAGGCAACTGTGGTGGATGGAATCTATCCAGTTATATTAAAGGAGGTGGCAAAGGGAGTAAGCAAACTCTTAGCCATAATTATGAGAGCTTCCCCGGACTCAGGGAAGGTACTCATTGACTGGAGATGTGCAAAAATGACCCCAATCCACAAAGGAGGATCAAAGGAAGACAGGTAATTACAGACCTGTTAGTTTAACTTCTGTTCCAGGGAAATTAATGACGGCACTGGTTAAAGAAGCATTGCTGGATCATCTAGACAAGACTTCAGTTATAGCTCGGACACAGCATGGGTTTGTTAAGGGGAAGTCCTGTCTGACTAATTTGATTGGATACTGTGATGTAGTCACAAATGAACTGGATGCAAAGAAAATCTTTCATATCATATATTTGGATGTTAGAAAAGCCTTTGATACTGCTGCACATGGAAGACTGCTGCACAAATTGGAGCAGTGTGGCATTGGAGGCAAATTGCTGCTATGGATAAAGGGATGGTTGAGTTGGAGAAGACAGAGAGTTGTAATCAATGGGCACTGCTCATCGTTGACTAATGTTAATAGCGGAGTCCCTCAGGGTTCAGTGTTGTGTCCATTGTTGTTTTCTCTATTTAAAAATGATATTGATGATGGTATATCAGGCTTAATGTCCAAGTTTTTGCAGATGATACGAAGGTTGGCAGGGTTGCTAATGACAGTACACTGCTGCAACAGGATCTAGAAATGTTGGTGGAAAGAGAGGTGGCAAATGAAATTTAACATTGACAAATGTAAAGTACTACGTATGGGAAGCAGTAATCCCAGAGTAATGCATCAACTCTCTGGTACCACACTGACAGTGGTAGAGAATGAGGAGGACCTAGGGGTAATTGTACAGGCAGATATGAAGATTTCTGAGCAGTGCAGACGGTCTGCAAGAGTAGCTCATTGTGTCTTGTCAATGATATACAGGAATTTTTCTAGCAGGGATAAGGAGGTAATTATCCTCTTGTATAAGGCAGTGGTCAGACCACACCTCGAGTATACAGATCTAGAGGCCTCATTTTAAGTAGGATGTAGAGCTGTTGGAATGAGTACAGAGAAGAGCAACAAGATTAGTGAATGGAACAAAGGGTTGCTCTTACAAAGAAAGGCTTAAATTTTGCAAAGTACAGTGTCTTGAGACTAGGTACCTGCGAGGTGATCTGATTGAAGTGTATAAAGTCTTGAATGGTTTGAGCATGCTCAATGCGGATGGGATTCTGCCTCTTGCTCAGAATAATCACCTGACAGGGTATAAATTCATATTGAGGAAAGATGGTTGTAGGATAGATGTGTGGAAGTTTGTCTTTAGCCAGCGGGTGGTTGATTGCTGGAACAAACTTCCATCTGTCATTGTAAAAGTTGATAGCTTAAATAGATTCAAGGCAGAACTTGACAAACATTTGTAGCCAATGGATGATGCTATATAAGCTTGCTTTCTCTTGCATCATGTGCCTTTGCTAATGCTAATTAGTTGAGGTATATGATGCAAGAAAGCAAGCTTATACAGCATCAGCCAAAAAAAAAACTCTTCCCATTTCATTTCACTCATCCAGTCATTCCATATCTTTGTTTAGTTCAGCCTTAAATTTATTTACGCTATCATCTTCCACAACAACAGATGGAAGTCTGTTGCAGCAATCAACTACTTGTTGGCTAAAAGTAACCTTCCGCACATCTACTCTACAACTGTCTTTCCTCAATTTGAATCTATGCCCCCTCAGGTTCTTAGTCTGAGCAAACGAAAGTAACTGTTCAAGCCATTCAAGGCTTTATACACCTCAATCAGATCACCTCGTAGGTGCCTAGTCTCCAAACACTGTAATTTGCAAAACTTAAGCTTTTCTTTGTAAGAGCAACCCTTTGATCCATTCACTAATCTTATTGCCCTTCTCTGCACTCGCTCCAGCAGCTCTACATCCTTCTTAAAATGAGGCCTCCAGAACTGTATACAGTACTCAAGGCGTGGCCTGACCATTGCCTTATACAAAGGGATAATCACCTCCTTGTCTCAATGTAGCAAAATTCCTATATATCATTGACAAAACAACATGACCTGCTCCGGCACCCATTTGCACTGCTCAGAAAACTTAATATCTGACTGCACAATTACCCTCAGGTCTTTTTCATTCTTCACCTCCCTGAGTGTAGTAGCATATAGTTGGCACATTTCTCTTGGGTTACTGCTACTCATATGCAGTACTTTGCATATGTAAATGTTAAACTTCAGTTGCCACTTCTTAGCCCATCTGCCTAATGTTTCTAGATCCTGTTGCAGTAGCATACTGTCTTTAGTGTCATTAACAACCCTGCCAACCTTTGTATCATCTGCAAACTTGGCATTAGGCCTGATATACCTTCATTGATAAATACACAAAACAACAATGGGCTCTGCACGAACCCTGGGGGACTCTACTAATAACATTAGCCCACGTAGAGCAGTGTTCATTAATTACCATTCTTTGCCATCTCCCACTCAACCATCCCTATATCCATTGCAGTAACTTGCCATTAATGCCATACCACTCCAATTTGTACAGCAGTCTTCCATGTGCAACAGTATCAAAAGCTTTCCTGAAACCAAGTAAAGGAATTCCCTGACTTACATAATACTTGACTTCAAGTAAGTTTTTGCTGGCCAGTGAAACTTAAAGTAATAATGGAAATATGTTTTACATCCCGTAGGAATAAATGGAGGTATTGTGAAAATATCATAATGTCAACCCTATGACACATTTTTTTTTCCTTTTTTTTTTTTGTAATTCGTTCCAAGTCCTTGGAAGTTGAAAATTTCTCTATATTACTAAGCTGTTTATCTCCCTAAAAGGTCATATTTATAATGGAAATTGCGCTGCCCTTTTATTGTTATCATATGTTCCCTTTATAAGAATCAATTTTGAACACCTTATTGATATTTTTCTAAAGCACGTTTTTGGAGGTCAGGACTATAAAACAATTGAAACAACTTGCACCTTTTGGTTTATTGGGCTTTTCTGTTAGTGCATCTAATTATAAATGGGTTGTAAACTCGATTGCATTTGCAGTAATACTGATAACTGTAATTGTGTGTGTTTTTACACTATCATGGTGAAATGTGTTCCCGTTCACTAAAATCTTCAATCATATAAAAAACAAATTTTCAGAAACTCTTCATTCCTATTTACGTATTACAATGATGAAGGGAAAGCAACCAAAGAAAAGTGTAAGTGGTGGTAGTGCCACGAAATGAAACAAAATTGATTTAGAAACGAAGATAAAAATGACTTAAGTAAGAAGCAGAACTAAGTTTGTCATCTATTGCACAGGAATTAGATCTCTCTCTGCTTCAACTTTGCCACAAGGTGGCAGGTCAGGTGCCCAGTAGATTATTTAAGTACTTGGGCAGGTCCCACCACCCATTTCCCGAGGATTTCAGTGGCAAGGCCTAAAAAAAAAGTGGGGGGGTTTTGAACACTAGAAATTGGAAAGGTTGAAAGAGGTTAAAGAGAAAGCGGTTGAATTTTTTGATGCTGATTAGAATTTGGCGGCATTGTTGGGAGCATACTCAGTCAGTTTAGTTAGAGTGGGGGGAGAGACTGGAGACTTGGGAGGAAACAGGTAGAAGGATGGGGACGATAGCATAGGCATCGCCAAAGAGATCAGTGGGGCAGGGAGGGGAGGAGATAGAGACACATCTCCTCTCTCCCCTGCCTGGGGATGGGGTTTTAAAGGGAACCGGGTTAGAGTACCCAGTTCAGTTCGCCAAATGACACGTTAGCAGCAAAGCTGCAGTATGTCTTCATGAATCGCCAAGAACGATGAGTGGTGATATCCAGCTCAGAACCCTGGGTGTGCCAAGCTCATACTCACCAGATGTTGAGTCCCTGGGGACATTCAGGTGCTATATTGAAGATGCAACAGTGTTAATATTATGGATGGAAAATCAGATTCAGAAGCGAGTGCCCCTGAGTCTAATGACCATTTAAGCAAAAGCAACAAGTATTTATAAAGATATTAAGGATAAGTACTACGAATCCCAACCCAAGTTTGTGGCAAGCAACGGGGGATTTAATAGGTTCAAGCATCGTGCTGGTTGCCACAACATTAAAGTATGTGGTGAAGTCACCAGTGCTGATTCTGCAGCTGCAGAGAAATTTTGTGATGTGTTGGAAAAAATTATTCATGAAGGCGGCTATTCAATGCAGCAAATTTTTAACATTGACGAGACTGCACTGTATTGGAAAAAATTCCGGATTGAACTTACACTGTCAAAGAGGAAAATACAGTGCCATGTTTCAAGGCGTCAAAAGATAGGGTCATGCTGTTGCTTGGGGCTAATGCTGCAGGAGATTACAGATTAAAACCACTGCTTGTGTATCATTCTGGAAATCCTCGTGCATTTAAAGGCATCAATAAAGCCACCCTACCCATGCTTTTCCGATTGAACTAGAGAGCGTAGATAACAGTATCGCTCTTTGAGGATTGGTTTAAATGCTGCTTCATTCCACAGGTTGAAAAATATTATAAAGACAACGATGTTCCTTTCAAGATTTTGCTTCTATTAGACAATGCTCCTGGACATCCTATGCATCTAGATGATTTCAATTTGAACGTGAGAATCGTATTTCTAATGCGAAACACGATTTCACTCATCCAACCTATGGATCAGTGTGTTATTTTGAATTTAAAAGCATAATATTTACGCACAACATTTGCTCAGGCATTGCCTGCAGTAGACGATGAGAAAAATTTTATGTTAAGAGATTTGGAAAACTTACAATATTTACTACGGCATCTTAATCATTAATATGGCCTGGGTGGAAATTACTAAAAGTTGTTTAAATGGCATATAGAAGAAAATATGCCCACGGAACGTAAAAGGCTTTGAAGGATTTGAAAAAGATGAATCATATGAAGAGATTACAAATAAGATTGTAAAGGTTGTAGAGCTACTTCAGTTGGAGGTTGACGCTAAAGATGTGGAGGATTTAATAGAGGAAGAAGAGAAGGAATTATCTAACGAAGAACTTATTGACTTGCTGGCAGCTATAGCGAAAGAAGAAAATGCTGACAAAGCTCAAGATGAACTAAATGAGGAACCGAGACACTTCATCACCGGAAAGATGGCAATGGCATTTTGTGAAATTGCATCGGCAATGGCAAAGTTTGAGGAGATGGATCCTGACAGCCAATGATTCTTAAAAGTTAACAGAGGGGTGAATGATACAAAGAGATCTATGATGAAAAGAAAACAGCCACCTTCCAGTCATTCATTAATATGTTCTATTGTAAGGTCGAGTGGCTGATCCCTTCTAAAGCTCCATAGCCCTCAACCTCCGCAGTGGCATACTTATCAGCTGAAGACATAGATTCTGGCAACAATGCTCGAGAGGTAAAACTTATTGACGTTATGCCTGGCTCCTCTTTTTTGTAATTTTATAATTTTGAAAATTTTTAAAATTGCACGCTTTTCTAATTTTTCCTGCGCGTGAGATAAAAAAATTGAATAAATATAATAAATAATTATATTTACATGTTCGCTGAACATTTATTTTTTGATTCAATCAATTCAGTGAACACAATTGCGAGTGCTGTACAAGCATGGGGGAAAATCCGACTTACGTAATGTTCCGTCGAACGTAACCCTTACATAAGTTGGGTAGTTCCTGTATATGATATCAAAATCATTTTTAGCATCCAGATCCTTTGCGATCACATTGTAGAATCCAATCAAATTGGTCAGACAAGACTTCCCCTTAACAAACCCATGCTGTGTCTGAAATATTGCTGCTGTCTTGTCTAGGTGATCCTGTATCACCTCTTTAACCAGTGACTCCATTATTTTTCCCGGAACAGAAGTTAAGTTATTATTATTATTATTATTATTATTATTATTATTATTATTAGCCATATAGTGCAAGGAAACTTGAGGCTTATACTGCACCAGCCGGAAAAAAAAAAAAATTTTCTGAATTACCCTGAGAGAGAGAGAGTGAAAACAAGAGTCAGAAGTAAAAGGGAATCACCAAGAAAGAGAAGAATGATGATATCCGGCTCAGGACCCTGGGTCTGCCAAGCCCATACTCACCAGATGTGAGCTCCTGGGGTTAAATTTAACAGGTCTATAATTATTTGTGTCACCCTTTGAACCCCCTTTGTGAATTGGGGATATATTTGTACACCTACAGTCCATGGGGCCCTCCCTTGACTCTAAGGATGCTCTCATAATTATGGTAAGGGTTTGCTTACTTTTCTTGCTGCCTCATTCATTATAATTGGATAGATTCCACTGCCCCAGGAATTTTTTTTTTGTTGTTTAACTTCAACAATTTCTTCTTCACTTTGCTCTCAGTTATCACAATCAGTAATCACTTAGCTCCCTGTTAGAGTTTGATAAACTTCTGGCATTGCCCTCCTCCTTGAATAACTCCTTATGTGTGAATGTAGATGAAAAATACTCATTGACTTTATCAGCTACTTGAGCATGATCATCAATAGTCGAACCATCTATGTTAAGTGGACCAATCTGATTCATCCCCTTCCTTCTAGAGTTTACGTAAGTAAAGTTGTTGTTGTTGTTATTTGGTTTTTAGGAGCATTAGCAACTAAGGCCATATTGCTCCGGGAATATGCGGTGGTCATTCCCTGACCTTTCCACATCCTCCGTGTGTGGTGGTGATGGGATTGAACTCCAGTCTAATCAAGAAGCGTGTGTTACACGCTGCTGCTCTTTCCCATCTGGCTACGGAGGTGCCACCATAATTAAAGAACTCTTTGCTGTTTTTCTCTGCGTCCTTTGCCAAAGATTTCTAGTAATCTGCCTTTGCCTGCCTAACCTCCTTTGTGATTTGATTACAGACTAGCTTACGTCTGTCGTAGGCTTCTGTGTTGCCCGATAATTTATATGCATCCCATTCATTCTTCATCTCTGCCACGAGCCTCATTAATTCATTCGACATCCATTTAAGCCTGAACCTTGAACAGTATTTCTTAGTTGGTATGAAAAGCCTAGTAGCCTCCAAGATTAAGTCCCTGAAGGCTTCCTGTTTAGTCACTGTTGGTAATATCATCAGTTGATCCCTCTCTATAGAATTTAAAAACTGTATGAGACCAGTCTCCTTTACGTAAAGTCACCTTTACGAAAGCAAAACCCTTCCCTTTACCCTTGATCATAGTTACATATCTGGCTATTACAGAGTTTGTATTGCTTTTTAAAGCTACACTGTTGATTTGGGGGAAAATCTCGGAGCTACTTGACTTGTAACAATATACACTGTCCTTTAAGAACACATTGTACTTCCCATATTCAAATTCTGAATCCCTTATATCTGAGTTACACTACGTCTCTGATATCCTCACCATGTTTGCAATTGATGATTTAAATAGCACTTCAAATCCATCAAATTTATTTACTATGTCCCTTGCATTAGTGTTCATACAAGTAGACTTGCAACTGTTTTTACTCTTAGTTACTCTAAGATTGCCTTAGTAACTGCTAAGATTGATTGTATTTGTTTGTTTCATGAGGTCCCCAGCAGGTCTTGAGATCCTTGACACTTTACTTTCCAGCCTGATGCTTGTTCCAGTAGAAGTGGTGCCAGAATCACTTTCACCGCTGCATGTGGATACTGTTAAGTTATTATTCTGTGCATCCTCCCATTTTCGACCTATGTAATACTGCTCAAAGCATCAGCAAATATTCTTGCATTCCTCTTTTTAAGTGTCTCCTATCCCTGTAAAAACTATCTTTCCTATTAATAAGCACTGACCAAGTTAAAAAAATTCTATACTGTGAGCCTTTCACAGTCTACCCAGGGGTGAATTGATTGATAAGGTTCTTATCATGTACTCCTTCCTATTGTGTCTGGGCAGGATTGTAGAGACTTAATTTCGTTCTTAACTTGCAAATTTTTCTCAGTATTGCTCTGTACTTGTTAATTAAATCCTCAGATCTCCTTCTCTTAATTAATACCATCAGTACCACTATGTACAACAGTATCACTTTTTTTCTGCCCTTGAATGATGATAACTGCCCTAACAGCATCGACTTTTTTTCCCTGCAGACATATACTGGTCCTGTTCCACCTGACCTTTTTGCAAATATATTTCCAGTTTTCCTGGCAATATAGTCACTGACTATAGCTACTTCTTGTGGGATGAAGTATCTCTGCTGCAGAGGATGCCTTTGTGTCATATGATGCTGGAACATGGCCTCAAGCAGCCCTTGATGGGTCTCTCTCTTTTAATCCTTCAAGTCCTCATATAATTAGCATTAGTATTAGTAGTGACATATGATGAAAAAAAACCTCTTCCAATTTCACCTCAGAACCAGGGCCGCTGCAAGTGGGTTGGCGAGGTAGGCGGCAGTTCAGGAGGGTGCCAAAATTTTTTTTGACATATACAAGTCGGACTCCTGTTTAACAAACTTCTTTAAAACAAAATTTTCTATTTAGCGATATTTTTTGAATTCCCCTTGGTAATTACATATAAAATAGTTTCCATAGAAAAGAAAATTTCCATATAATGAACGGATTACGAGAGACTTAACTAGGAATGCATTAGCAGTACGCACCTCTGGTCTGCTGGCAATTGAGACAATTAGTGCTACTACTAAGTACAAATTAAGAGTTAAAGGGATTACCATTCTGTAATTTAGTGGTACTCATAAAACTATCCAGCTGCCTATCCCACATATCTAGAAGTTGCTCTGGTCATCTGATTGATAAGAAAATTAATGTAAGTTAATTTTCTTATTATCAATCTGGATCTGTGTTCCAGATAAGAACACAGATTATCTGTTGTTCAGTGCCGGATTAAGGTATAGGCGAAAGGGCTCCTGCCTGGGGCACCAAAAACAGAAAAACAATGAGGCAAAAAATATATATATCCTTAGTAAAGGGCACCAAAATATCTTTCTGCCCAGGGTGCAGAAATACCTTGGTCTGGCACTGTCTGTGTTTTTCATATTTATATTTCGCAGGGTTATATTCCAGAACATGGCTACAACCCCGTACTTCAGCGAGAAAGAGGAGAAGAAAGCAGTGATAGGACATGAAGGCAACCCCACTCACTGGTATTCCCTTCTCCTCCTTGCCTGAATGTTACTGCAGGATGTCACGTGACATCATAAAATGTTGGAGCTGAAACGAAGAGAAAGAAACGACAAAACATCAATTTTTTTAAACAACTAACAAAAATTACAACTACCACTCATTCTTTTCCTGCGTACATTACTAGACGATTTCACATTCATTAAATGAGAATTGCTCGTGCACCCAGGGGCTCACATCTGGTGAGTATGGGCTTGGCACACCCAGGGTCCTGAGCTGGAGATCATCATTCTTCTCTTTCTTGGTGATTCCCTTCTACTTTTTGACACTCTCTCTCTCTCTCTCTCTCTCTCTCTCTCTCAGGGTAACTCGGGAAATTTTTTTTTTTGGCTGGTGCATCATAAGCCTCAGACTTCCTTGCACCATGTAGCTAATAATAATAATAATGTCAACAGAAATGTTTCTTTTTTGGGGGGCTACCCCAACCCCCCGCTAATATAAAGAGAACCTGATGCTAACAACTCATACATACAATTACTGCGAAAAACATAAAATCATCAAGAAACAACTTGAAAGTTAAAAAAAAAAAAAAAAAAAAAAAAAAAAGCTAACCTCATCAGTCCTCGCATGCCAGTACACTTCATTAGCTTGGGTTTGAATCCTGTTGATGATGCAAGGAGCTTTAATGGGCTTTTTTCACTCCATGGCTGAGTTAGTCAGTCTCAGGCATAGATAGCAATGTTTTTTACCCCCAGAAACTGGGGTTTTTCATCCATTTAATTTCGTATTTTATTATTATACGATTACTGTGATTTAGAATTTCAGAATGATTTTGTTATTTTTGTTTGTTTCATTATATTATATGAGATTTTGATGTTGTAATTGTTTTCTTTTTAAATAATTAATAATTATTTACAACTTATTTTATTTTTTAATCCAAATTTTTTTGGTGAAAAATTTGATTTCGCTTACTGGTGGCACATACGGTCGCAGTGGCCCTGCTCAGAACACAAGTTTTCACTTAACCTCCTCATGCTCTTTGCAGTGAACACATCCAAAGGCATTGCAAAAATAGCACAAGTGAGATAAAACACATGACATAATCCTGATTTGTTGGAGAATTGTCTTCAGAAGTCCTTCCTCAAACCAAAGCATTCCTGATACTTGCGACCTTGCCATATATTTTTTAATGTTTGTTAGCATTCCGATTTAAAATGCTTCTTCTTTGAAAACCTCCTTCCTCTTGACTTTTGGTTTATTAAATGAATGATAGACACTAAAGTGATTTCATTTGAAGACAGAAAGGTATTTCTTTACAACTTGGTGTTTTCCCATATATTGGTGCATTTGTACACTTTTTTTTTTTTTTTTTTTCAGCCTTTTTCATCTACTTAACTGACTGATACAGCAATCAGTATCTTTTATGTGTGTGATGTTTAACAATGCATCAATGAATATCATTAGTGATAGGGCAATTTGAGCATTGGCTAGGTGAGCTACATGAGCATTGAAAACACCATGTGTAGTATGCATGTTCTGTATGAACATTGTATAAAACTAGATGGGTGTGCCAAAAATATAGCATGTAACATGACTTACTAAACTACATGGATGTTTTTTTATTTCAAATTTGATTTCATTCAGGTTGGATATGTCTCAGTATCTTGCATCTGTTTAAAAATGAAATCACGATAGACAAATCATTGTTAATGATTTTTTCCCTACATAAATTTAAATGAAGAAAAAGTATATTGAAAATTTTTTTTCAAATTGCCATATGTCAATACTGTATGTAGTTTTGTTGCTTATGAGCTCCTGATATTTCTGAGTGAGAAAATTGTAAAAATAGATATATGAGTGTTTTATTTACTGTCTCCTGTAAGCATAATTCATTTTTGCATTGTTAGCAGGGTTTCCTGCCTAGTTAATATATCACTCATGACTGAAAAAACCTTGCCCCATTATTGCACTACTTTAAAAAAAAATGGCATGACCACATGGAGTTTTTTTTTTTTTTTTTTTTTTCCTCTGTCATTTATATACAAGAGAGCACCTGCTCTCTGATGAGGGATCAGAAAGTCCTAAAAGAAGCTATCATAGCAGTGTCCCATAAAAATTATATATACATGGCAGATAGCCATTTGTTTGAAATTATTAGTATAATATTGGGGCAATTCACAGTGAAGTTGTGATTGTTCTGTTATTTCATCGTGTACTAGGTCTGTTCAAGTATGTGTTTACTTTGGTTGATCTGAAAAAAAAAAACCTTTCCCATTTCACCCATCCATACACTCCAAAAATGTATCCACTTCTTCCTTGAATTTATTTAAGCCATCAACGTCCACAACGACAGATGGAAATTTGTTCTAGCAATCAACTACCCTCTGGCTAAAGGAAAATTTCTGCACATCTGTTCGACAACTGTCTTTCCTCAATTTCAGGCTATGTCCCTTCAGGTTTGTAATTCTGAGCAGGTGGAAGAATCTCATCAGCATTCAGACTGCTCATTCCATTCAAGGTCTTACACACTTCAATCAGATCACCTCACACGTGCCTAGTCTCTAGACACTGCAATTTGAAGAATTTTAGCCTCTCTTCATAAGAGCACCCCTTTGTTGCCCTTCTCTGTTCTCATTCTAGCAACTCTACATCCTTCCTAAAATGGGCTGTACAGATCTGTATGCAGTACTTAAAGTGTGGCGTGACCATTGCCTTAAACAAGGGGATAATCACTTTATCCCTGCTAGTAAAATTCCTGTATATCATTGACAAGACACCATGACCTGCTCTGGAAGCCTGTCTGCACTGCTCAGAAAACTTCATATCTGACTGCACAATTACCCCCAGGTCTTTTTTATTCCTTGAGTGTAACACCACACAGTTGGTACATTTCTCTGGGGTTACTGCTATCCATATGCAGTACTTTAGATTTGTCAATGTTAAACTTCATTTGCATACTGTCATTAATAACCCTGACAACCCTTGTATCATCTGCAAACTTCAACATTAACCCTGGGGTTCGCATATGTTGAGTATGGGCTTGGCACACCTCGGATACTGGGCTGGATATCATCATGCTTCTCTTCATGATGAAGGCGCCTCCGTAGCCAGGTGGGAAGGAGCAACAGTGCGTAGCACACGCTTCTTGATTAGACCGGGGTTCGAACCCGTCACCACCAAATACGGAGAATGCGGAAAGGTCAGGGAATGACCACCGCATATTCCGGAGCAATATGGCCTTAGTTGCTAATGCTCCTAAAAACAAAAAAACAAACAACAACATCTTCTTGATGATTCCCTTCTACTTCTCTCAGGGTAATTCAGAATTTTTTTTTTTTTTTTTGGCTGGTGCAGCAAAAGCCTCAGGCTTCCTTGCACCGTATGGCTAATAATAATAATAATAATTAAGCTTGATATACCTTCATCAATATCATTGATAATTATACAACACAACAATGGGCCCAACACCGAACACTGGAGGACACCACTAATAACATTAGTCCATGAAGAGCAGTGTCCATTGATTACCACTCTCTGTCTTCTCCCACTGAACCATCCTTTTATCTACTGTAGCAAATTGCCCTTAATGCCATAGTGCCCCAACTTTTACATTAGTCTTCCATGTGCAACAGTATCGAAATCTGTCCTAAAATCCAAGTATATGATATCAAAATTATTTTTTTCATCCAGTTCCTTTGTAACCACATCATAGTATCCAATCAGATGGGTCAGACATGACTTCCCCTTAACAAACCCATGCTGTGTCTGAATTATTACTGCAATCTTGTCTAGATGATTCTGCAATGCGAAAATCAGTGACTCCATTATTTTACCCAGAACGGAAGTTAAAGTAACAGGTCTGTAATTGCTTGTGTCACCCTTTGATTGCCCCTTTGTGAATGGGAGATATATTTGCACATCTCCAGTCTGTGGAGACCTAGCCTGAGTCCAATGATGCTCTCATAATGATGAGTAAGGGTTTACTTACTTCCTTTACTGCTCCTTAAATATAATTGAATAGATCCCACCAGCCTAGATTCCTTTGTTATTTTTAACTTCAACAATTTCTCCTCCAGTTTGCTCTCAGTTATTACAAAATCATTTAGCTTCCTGTTAAGAGTTTTTAATAAGCTTATATTCTCCACTTCCCTAGATGTGTGAATGTAGATGCAAAATACTCATTCAGTTTGGTAGCTATCTGAGTGGGATTGTCTGCAGTCAAACCATCGATATCAAGCAGACCAATCTGATTTATTCCCTTCCTTTTAGTTTATAAAAGTAAAAAAGTCTTTGCTGTTTTTCTTTTCATCATTTGCCAAAGATTTCTCATAATTTGCCTTCGCTTGCCTAACCTTCTTTGTGACTTGATTACAGACTAGATTATATCTACCATAGGCTTCAGTGTTGCCTGACAATTTATATGCATCCCATGTATTTTTCTTCTATGCCACAAGTCTCATTAGTTCAGCTGACATCCATTGAGGCCTATACCTGGAACAGTATTTCTTAGTTGGCATGAAAAGCCTAGTAGGTTTCAAGATTAATTTCTTGAATGCTTCCCATTTATAATTTACTGTTGGTAACATCATCAGTTGGTCCCATTGCACAGAATTTAAAAAATTTTGCTGAGACCATTGCAGTTGCCTTTACGAAAGCACAAACCCTTCCCTTAACCGTTGTTGGTAGTTAAATCTTTAAGTAAATACCACATCAGTACACTGTGATCACTGCCACCTAGTGGTTCCTTACCTGTAGATACTTAATGCATGAATAATCACCGGCGATAATCAGATCAAGAGTATTACTCCATCTGGTTGTCTATCGAAAATGCTGCTGTAGTAGAAAGCAATCATCCAATAAATCCACAAGTGTTCACTCCAATACTAAGTTTCAGTCAATATCTAGGAAGTTAAAATCCTTCATTATAAGACATGCTGATCTACTGGCCCACTCTATTTCTCTATATAGTTGTTCATTGTAATCACCAGAGTCATTAGACCTAAAACAAACTCCTACCTTCATTTTTGCTTTCTCAGTGTTTATATCACACCAAAGTGACTCAACATTGCACTGTCCATCTATATCAACTGGCTGCACTTCCTTAAATTTTATGTGTTTCTTAACTAACAGCATAATGATTCCTATCCTCTGTGTCCTTTCTGTACCCATTTTACTCCCCAAATTCCAATTCTGCATTCCTTATATCTGGGTGACACCATGCCTCTGATATCCCAACAATATCTGCCTTTAATGTCTTGACCAGCACTTCAAATTTAGCAAATTGATTTACTATACTCCTAACATTGGTGTACATGCAACTGTTCTTACTCTTAGTTACTGTAATGCAGCAGTTGTATTTACTTGTTTCCTGACTTCCAGCAGTTCCTGAAATTCCCAGCCTTGCTTTCCAGGCTTCTGTTCTGTTCTATCGGAATGAACGGAAGCCTTGCTTCCATTCATTCCAATAGAAGTCTCATTAGCTTTCCAGCCTTGCTTTCCAGGCTTCTGTTCATTCCGATAGAAGCAGTGCAAGAATCACTTCCACCTCAGCCTGCAGCTACTGTTATTCTATTAGTCTGTGAATCCACCCCCCCCCTCAAACTAGTAGTTTTCCAACCCACCTAACATTGCCTCGATAACATCAGCAAATATTCTTGCACCCTTTCTATTTAAGTCTGTCCCATCCCTGTAGAAGCAATCTCTGCTGTTAACAAGAACTGACCATGCTGAGAAAAATTCTACCCCATGAGCCTTGCACAATCTCTCCATAGTCGAGCTCATTGATTCATTGACAAGGCTCTCATCATATTCTTCCTCCTATCGTGTTTGGGCAGGATCGCAGACACTTTCAAATTTAACCCTAATTTGTGTCTTTTTTTCAACATTGACCTATAGTTGTTAAGTAAATCTGCAGATCTCTTAAACTTAATGTCATTAGTACCAACGTGTACAATGATATCACCTTTTCTGCCCTTAAAACACGATATCTGCTCTATAATTTCATCAAATTTGTCCCTGGTAGACATACCCTGGTCCTATTTCATCTATGCTTTTTGCACAATTATTTCTTGTTTCCCCGACAATTGAGTCACCAACAATAACTAGCTCTGTGGGACCAGTGTATTCTACCTGAAGTGTTGCCTGGTGCACACGAGTGAGCTCTGGCCTTGATTTGGGCAGCTGAGAGCTTGATGCCCCCCTAATTTTAATTCTTTTGAGGGCATCTGCCCAACTCTTCAAACTCTCATAGATGGCCATCAGAACACTGTGTTAGCGCCTAATTTCTCTGCACCTAGTACATACAAAGACATTCTCCATAGCTAGATCATGTCCCGTTCCACAAAGATCCATGAACATTTCACATTTTGCACATTTTTTTGGAACGTGATGCGTTGGAGAATCGCCCTTCAGTTCTTCCCCCGAGTCACTGCGCTTTTGCTATTTTGTGCACGTTGCTTTACTGCTCTAGTCTGGGGCATGATTTCAATTTAAATATAATTAACAATAAAAATTAATAAGATTTATAAATTTAATTGATTAATTTACAGTAGTATACTAAGCTAACAGATTCCTAATACAGTGCTACATATTACACTATCTAGTTTTACGTTATACCTTATGCTATGAAGTTCGAGATATACATTATGCTATTCTGTATCGATCTAATATTCTATAACAGTGCTGGCAAATTTTGAACGATACAAGGTTCTACCGGTACTAAGTAATAACCTACAAAATATTTAACTAAATTCAAAATAAACTAAGTAGCATAACTAGGAATATAAAGTTACTTCTAGAAAATAACTTAATATGCCAGTTAAATCAATAAAACATCAAAAATTTTAAGAAAAACTTGTCTGTTAGCTGGAGCCATAAAATCTTTGCCGGCATCGAGATACTCTAACACAGTCATGTTTGGCACTTAAGCTGAGAGAATTGAAAATAGTAATTTATAGGTGTTGTGTTCAGGATATGTGATGTACAAAATCTAAGCCAAAACTAAAATAAAACAGTTAGAACATTTTTACAGTTAATAGACCTAAGTGTGTAATACTAGCTATTAATTGGTCCTTGAGGCTGTCACAGACATTCTCTCAGGTACGGCGAGCTGGGCTTGCTGTCTGTGAGTCTATAATGAACTGATATTTGGTTGACATTCGTGTAAAGTGGACCTAATTTCGGCGAAGTCTCGTCAGTCTATAACAGCCAATCCTTTGCCTGCACCTTCACACTGTCATGATGGTGAGATTTTTAGTAACCCTGGGTATAACCCCATGTTAAAGTCCTGAACTACGGCACCTAGCATACTGAGGTAGCTGCCCCGATGCGATCCAACTTAAGTAGGGGTCAAGGTGTGTTGCCCACACCACACAGAGGGATACCACCCCTCTGTGTTACCAGGCAATACTAGGTGGTAGATGACTTTCATCAACTGGTGCAATACCACTGCTTTGCTTATTGGAGGCTTGAAGCAGTGGAATCCATTTTATCTCCGGAGTAAAGCTCTGGCAACCCATCCATCCTTTCTGTCATGCAAAATGATTGATGTCTCTTCAGATGTACATCATGACGAGATCCAATCTTCCTTACATTTCAAGGGTACAGTTCTAAAACGGTGTTTGCAGGCCAGCCACTAGATAGTCCCATGACCAAACTATTGATAACTCTCTAGGAGGCTTTCGGATCAGCTAGTGCATATCTCGCACATCTCACTTCCTCTACTTTGCCAGATAGTGACTGAAGAGAGTCTGAGTAGTGTGTATGTGGGGGACGTTGTTGAAGCCACATTATATCAAGGAGCTAGGTATATTCTTACCGTTATGTATGCTATATATAAAAATTTCATTACTTCATGCAGCATGTCCACCCCCACCTTTTCTTCTTACTGAATACATCACGAATTGTAAAATTAATAGAATAAATGTGCGAAAAGTTCTAAACCTCCCAAACATTTCTTCATTCATTTCAAAAAATATGTGGTCTCAGTACTAATGTCGATGTCTACTTCCATGTACAGTCTGCCAAATCCTGTGTACTTTAACTGACAGAATCCCAGTTATCAGTTGATTCAACCACTGCTCATCTCAGTTGTCTGAATTATTCCCTTTGTGATTCCTTTCACTTCAAAGGTGGTACTTGCACATATGTCAATTCTGATATTCACTGTCAGAGACTTAGTAATTTGGAATCTCCTCTTTTCGATCTTCTCTGGATTAAAATCTCTCTACCTCATTCTGTCAAATTCATCTGTTGTCTCTATGTTCTCCCAACACCACTAATCACTTGGAACTCTTTGACCTCCTCTCTTTGAAACTTGACCTTTTCCAATCCAACTTTCTTAACAGTGAGATAATTTTGGTAATTTTCATTGGTGATTTTAATGATCACAACTCCAGCTGACTTCTATTTTCTAGTCACATTACCCAGCTGGTTAAGATGCTGAGGCTTTTGCAATTACTAATGACCTCATACAGATCGTTCATTTACTTACTGGAATACCCGACAATCCATGTAGCCAACACACTTGATCTTTTTCTCATAAACAACCCTTCTAAGTATATGGTTGAGGTTAGTGGTCCTCTAGGCACCTCAGATCACAACTCGGTGATGGTCTGTTCTCCAATGGAGCCTTTCTCTCATAGCCATACTCAACCTTGTGTTGTTTGGCATTGCAAGATTGCAAGCATTGTTAGTGAAGGGGTGCCGACCGGGCTAGCCGGGTGGGTAAAGTGCCTGCCTGGCAACCCAAAGGTCGCGGGTTCGAATCCCGCCTCGGGCTTGGATCAAAGTACTGCAAAAACCTTGGGAGGTGCATTATGGCCACAGAAGCCGATGCGCCAACAACTACCAAAAAAAAAAAAAAAAAAAAAAAAAAGTGAAGGGGTAAAGGGAAGGGCTTTTGCTTTCGTAAAGGTGACTACAGTGGTCTGAGACAGTATTTAAATTCTATATGGTGGGACCAACTGATGATGTTACCAATAGCAAATTCAAAATGGGAAGCATTCAAAAAAATAATCTTGGAAGCTACTAGGCTTTTCATACCAACTAAGAAATATTGTTCAAGATTTTAGGCCTAAATGGATGTCAGATGAACTAATGAGACATATGGCAGAGAAGAAAAATGCATGGGACACATATAAATTAATGGGTGACACAGAAGCCTATGATAGATATAAGCTGGTCTGTAACCAAGTCGCAAAGGAGATTAGGCAGGTGAAGGCAGATTACGAGAAATCTTTGGCAAAGGATGCAAAGAAAAACAGCAAAGAGTTCTTTACTTATGTAAACTCTAGAAGGAAGGGGATGAATCAGATTGGTCCACTTGATATCGATGGTTCAGCTGTTGATGATCCTACTCAGGTAGCTAAAAATAAATCATTATTTTGCATCTACATTCACACATGAGGAGTTATTCTGGAATGGGAATGCCAGAGTGTACTAAACTCTGGCAGTGAGCTAGATAATCTTGTAATTACTGAGAGTAGAGTGGAGGAGAAATTGTTGAAGATAAACATAAGGCACCTGGGGTGGATGGAATCTATCCAGTTTTATTAAAAGAGGCAGCAAATGAAGTAAGCAAACCCTTAGCCATAATTATGAGAGCTTCTTTGGACCCAAGGGAGGTAGCCATGGACTGGAGATGTGCAAATGTGACCCTAATCCACAAAGGAGGATCAAAGGGAGACACAGGTAATTACAGACCTGTTAGTTTAACTTCTGTTCCAGGGAAATTAATAGAGGCACTGGTTAAAGTTGCATTGCAAGGTCATCTAGACAAGACTTCAGTTATAGCTTGGACACAGCATGGGTTTGTTAAGTGGAATTCTTGTCTAACCAATTTGATTGGAAATTATGATGTAGTCACAAAGGAACTGGATACAAAGAATAATTTTGATATCATGTACAATGGATTCCGGTTATTTGGGCAACCGGTTAATCGGGGCAAATCTTAAAAAAACAGAACCCATTCAAAAAAATAGTCAGGGTTTACTTAGCTTAATTGGGATAACATGCCATTTAATCGGGGCAGGAGACCACATCACTGGAAATTACCCTACGATTGTCTCCGACTGAACCACATGGTGATTCAGTCGGATTTCTGGAGGTCACAACCATAAAACAATTAGCAGTCACCTATTTATTGAGCTTTTCTGTTAGGGCAAGCTATCCTAAATGGATAGGAAACTCGATCTTATTAAATTTGCAATATTACCGACAGCTGGAATTCTGTGGATTATTATGGTGAAATGTGTTTACACTTCCATGAAATCTTAAATCATATAAAAAAATTAATTTTCAAAATCTTCTGTTCATTCCTATTTTTAAAGCCTTGTAACTTGTTACTCCGTTCCCACTTGTGCGTATTGTGTTACTTGCAATTTGTGCGCCGTGTTCTTTGTTATTGATTGCTTATCTTTTAACTGTTTTAAATTTAAACCCTCACCCACAAATGTCAGTGAACAGAAATGTCAACTAGTTAGTATGTACATATTACAGTACATATTAATTATTCCGATTATCACTTATATGCTTCCGATTTTCCCATATCATTTTAATTTTTTAATTGGTAAGGTAATAAAGGGTAAATTTGTGCTTAATAGGAGGAATATTATCGACTGGCTATAAAAGTAAAGTATAAAAGTAAGTTACTTTACTTACTTTTATACTTTACTTTTATAGTCAGTCGATAATATTCCTCCTATTTTTGCTAATTAGAATTGCTGTTTAATAGAATTAAAATTCAATTCACAAACGTGATCACAATGACCGGCGCTTACTACACATCATATAGTGAATGGTATTTTACTATAATGAGTCTGTCTTAACGTGATTTGATTGTACAGTGAACCAATAGTAAAGTGAAGATCCATTGTATTTTTAACTATATATGTGAAACTTCGGATAATTGGGCCAGCCACTTAATCAGGCCAAAATGCACTAGCCCCTGATGTGTCCCAAATAAGAGGAATGGACTATATTTGGATCTTAGAAAGGCTTTTGATACTGTTGCACATGGAAGACTGCTGCACAAATTGGAGCAGTGCGGCATTGGAGGCAAATTGCTGCTATGAATAAAGGGATGGTTGAGTGGGAGAAGACAGAGAGTGATAATCAATGGACACTGCTCTTCACTGACTAATGTTATTAGTGGAGTCCCTCAGGGTTCGGTGTTGGGTCCATTGTTGTTTTCTGTATTTAAAAATTATACTGATGATGGTATATCAGGCTTAATGTCCAAGTTTGTAGACAATACACAGGTTGGCAGGGTTGTTAATGACAGTACACTTCTGCAACAGGATCTAGAAAAGTTGAGCAGATGGGCTGAGAGGTGGCTATTGAAGTTTAACATTGACAAATGTAAGGTACTGCATATGGGAAGCAGTAGCCCAGAGTAACGTATCGACTGTTTGGTATTACACTGACAGTGCTAGAGAGTGAAAAGGACTTGGGATGTAATTGTTCAGGCAGATCTGAAGTTTTCTGAGCAGTGCAGACGATCTGCAAGAGTAGCTCATGGTGTCCTTTTGATATACAGGAATTTTTTAGCAGGGATAAGGAGGTGATTATCCCCTTGTATAAGGCAGTGGTCAGGCCACACCTTGATTACTGTGTACAGGTCTGGAGGCCTTATTTTAGTAAGGATGTAGAGCTGCTGGAGCGAGTGTAGAGAAGGGCAACAAGATTAGTGAATGGAACAAAGGGTTGCTCTTACGAAGAAAGGCTGAAGTTTTGCAAATTACAGTGTCTGGAGACTAGTCACCTGCGAGGTGATCTGATTGAGGTGTATAAAGCCTTGAATGGTTTGAGCATGCTCGATGCTGATGAGATTCTTCCTCTTGCTCAGAATAATCAACTGAGAGGGTATAAATTCAAATTGAGGAAAGACAGTTGTAAGATAGATGTGCGGAAGTTTGCCTTTAGCCAGAGGGTGGTTGATTGCTGGAACAAACTTCCATCTGTCGTTGTAGAAGTTGAGAGCTTAAATAGATTGAAGGCAGAACTTGAAAAACATTTGGAGCGAGTGGATGGGTGAAATAAGGGGGTTTTTTTTGGCTGATGCTATATAAGCTTGCTTTCTTGCATCATGTGCCTTTGCTAATGCGAATTCTGATGAGTACAACAAACAATTTTGCAGAAAAATAGAGTGGGTCAGTAAATCATAATGTCTTATAATGGGGGATTTTAACTTTCCAGATATTGACTGGAACTTGTGGGTTGGTCACTCGCATGCTAGAAGACTTTTGTGGATTTATTGGATGATTGTTTTCTATAGCAACATATTTGAGGGGCAACCAGAGGGAGTAATACTCTTGATCTCATTATCAGTGATTATTCATGTATTAAGAATGTTCAGATAAAGGAACCACTAGATGACAGTGATCACAGTGTACTGATGTGGGATTTACTTAAAGCTGTAACTACCATCAAGGGGAAAGGGAAGGGTTTTTGTTCTCATAAAGGTGACTGCAGTGGTTTCAGACAACTTTTAAATTTTTTACAGTGGAATCAACAGATTACTTTAAACAAAAGTGAATGCTAAATGGGAATCCTTCAAGGCATTAATCTTGGAAGCTACCTAGGCATTTCATACCAACTAAGAAATACTGTTCAAGATCTAAATGGATGTTAGATGAACTAATGAGGCTCGTGGCAGAGAAGAAAAATCTGTGGGATGCATATAAATTATCAGGTGACACAGAAGCCAATGGCTGATATAAGCTAGTCTGTAATCAAGTGACAAAGGTAGTTAGGCAATTGAAGGCTGATTACAAGAAATCCTTGTCAAAGAATACAAAGAAAAACAAAAAATACTTCTTTACTTATGTAAAGTCTAGAAGGAAGGGGATGAATCAGATTGGTCCACTTGATATTGGTGGTTCAACTGTGAATGATTTGGTCAGATAGCTGACAAACTGAATGAGTATTTTGCATCTACATTAATTCATAAGGAATTCTGTAAGGAAGGGAGGACAGAAGTTTACTAAACTCTGGTAGTGAGCTAAATTAATTTGAAATAACAGAGAGCAAAGTGGAGGAGAAATTGTTGAAGTCAAACATAAAAAAGGCATCTGGAGTAGATGGAATCTATCCAGTTATATTGAAGGAGGCAGCAAGGGAAGTTAGCAAATCCCTAGCCATGATTATGAGAGCATTCTTAGATTCAGGTGACGTCCCCATGGACTGGAAATGTGCAAATGTATCCCCCAGTTTACAAAGGGGGTTCAAAGGCTGGAACAAATAATTATTGACCTGTTAGTTTAACTTCTGTTCCAGGGAAAATAATGGAGTCGCTGGTTAAACAAGTGATGCAGGATCACCTAGACAAGACTACAGTAATAGTTCAGACACAGCATGGGTTTGTTAAGGGGAAGTTTTGTCTGACTAATTTGGTTGGATACTATGATGTGGTCACAAAGGAACTGGATGCAAAAAATAATTTTTGATATCATATACTAGGATTTCAGAAAAGCTTTTGATACTGTTGCACATGGAAGACTGCTTTACAAATTGGAGCAGTATGGCATTAAGGGCAAGTTGCTAGAATGGATAAAGGGATGGTTGAGTGGGAGACGGCAGAAAGTGGTAATGAATGGACATTGCTCTACGTGGACCAACATTATTAGTGGAGTTCCGTCAGAGTTCAGTGCTGGCCCCTTGTTGTTGTTTTGTGTAGTTATCTATGATATTGATGAAGGTATATCAGACTTAATGTCCAAGTTTGTAGATGATACAAAGGTTGGCATGGTTGTTAATGACATTAAAGACAGTATGCCACTGCAGCAGGATTTAGAAAAGTTAGGCAGATGGGCCGAGAAGTGGCAACTGAAGTTTAATATTGACAAATGCAAAGTACTGCATATGGGTATCAGTAACCCAAGAGAAATGTATCAACTGTGTGGTACTACACTCAGGGAGGTGGAAAATGAAAAAGACCTGGGGTTAATTGTGCAGTCAGATATGAAGTTCTCTGAGCAGTGCAGAAGGGCTGCCAGAGCAGGTCATCGGGTTTTGTTGATAATATATAGGAATTTTGCTAGCAGAGACAAGGAGGTGATTATGCCTTTGTATATTGCAATAGTCAGGCCACACCTTGAGTACTGCGTACAGATCTGGAGGCCTCATTTTAGGAAGGGTGTAGAGTTGTTAGTACAGAGGATGGCAACAAGATTGGTGTGAAGAACAACGACGTGCTCTTCCCAAGAAAGGCTTAATTTCTGCAAGTTGCAGTATCTGGAGACTAAGCACCCACAAGGCAAGATGATTGAGGTGTATAAGGTCTTTAATGGTTTGAACAGGCTCAGTGCTGATGGGATACTTCTGCTTTCTCAGATTAAGAACCTGAGAGGGCATAGAATCAAACTGTAGAATAGATGTGTGGAAGTTTGCCTTTAGCCAGTGGGGTGTTGATTGCTGGAACAGACTTCCATCTGTCGTTGTGGAAATTGATAGCTTAAATAAATTTAAGGGTGAACTAGACAAACATTTGGAGTGACTGGATGGGTGAAATGGGAAGGGTTTTTTTTTTTTTTTTGGCTGATGCTGTATAAATAAGCTTGCTTTCTTGCATCATATGTTTCAACTAATGCAAATGCTAACTCTGTCATGTAGATTTCTGTTGCATGCCTTTTCTGTAGATACATCCATGAGCACTGTTCTTTTGAATTGTCTTCTGTGATTATTCCAAAGCAGTCTGAATACATGTTGCAACCTGTCAACCTTTCACTGTCCAACTTCAAACTCACAAAACCAGCTTTTTTTTTTTTTTCTTCCTCATTTATTCATTCAACTTCTGGTTTCTGGAACAACCTTCCTTTATATGCATTTCCTGAATATTACAATGAACTGAAATTCAAGTCTAATGTCAACAAATATCTTCTTTCATCTTCTCATCCTTCAGTCCATACGTGGTACCAAGTACTATAAATTATAATCGTGTTTGGGGTTTTCATTAAAAAAAAAAAATAAATAAATAAAATAAATTTCAATTGCTAAATTTTCAGGAATTTAATGTTTGGCACTTATGCTGAGAGAGTTTAAAACAGTAGTTTTTAGGAAAGCAGATATCCTATTCTCCTCGAAAACCTAATGTCCCAGAAAGTGGAAAACTAGTGGCAGATAGTAGAAAGATCTCTAAAGGGAAGAGAAAGTGTATAATACCAATATAATGGAATATTATGATTATTGTTAGCACTGGATAGTGGTACTGGTAGTGTGCAGCATCCTGGCAATAAAATGGAGCATAACTGAATAAACTCAAACATTCATTCTACAATTCCACTCTCTCATCAACAAACTGTTGGGCTAAGAAACATCCTATCTACATTAGCTGTCAGTGTTACATGTTTGTTGTTGTTATTTGGTTTTTAGGAGCATTAGCAACTAAGGCCATATTGCTCCGGGATATGCGGTGGTCAATCCCTGACCTTTCCGCATCCTCCTTGTTTGGTGGTGATGGGCTCGAACCCTGGTCTAATCAAGAAGCGTGTGCTACGCACTGTACATATGGGTGATAGGGGGGAAAGAGAGAGAGAGCACACAAATGACCTTTAACACCCTCTAGAATGTCCTTCCGCTAGTCCTTGGACTGATATTACTTTAATTTGATAGACACATGTATAATGTCATTCATTTCTTCATATAGTTTTAATTTTTTTTTTTTTTATAAGATTTATTAATTGATATTTTTGTATGTTTCCCCAGCACAAAAAAGATCTCCATCCATCATGTGAAAGAAGAGCTGATATATTTCTGTAATATGGTAGGAAGTATGTCTGGTTATCTCCATGATGATTGTGGACCACCTTCACCCTTCTGTGATCATTGTGTTAATTTTGACAATAGTTGAAAATTCAGCAGGTCCTAACAGTAGCACAGAACTCGCAGAAATCAAGGCATGTCTCAGTGGGCCTTGTGTTCATGGTGTCTGTCGAGATACCAAAGATGGAGGTTATCGATGCTATTGTAAAAATGGGTTCACAGGTTTGAATTGCCAAACTAACTATGATGATTGCAGAATTAGCCCATGTAAAAATGGAGCGACCTGCCTTGATGGTGTAGCATCTTTCACTTGTAAATGTATTGCAGGTTTTACTGGTGAGTTTTTTCTTTTCTTTGATATTACTGTATTCACCTGTTTCAAAACCTTTTGCTAGTCTTTATATGTGATAATGAATAAACGTTTGAAGCTGATCCCTAAGGCCTATTCATTAATTGTTCAGATTTGTACTTTTGAAATATACAGAGATGACTCGGATGTTGTCACAAGTAGATGTTTTTATATGAATATTAATTATGTTAAAATTTAGTTTTTAATTGGATGCCATTTGAAATGAGACAGTTCATTATTTATAACATAATATTAATATATGGATTCAATAAAAAAAAAGCTGTTTTGATTTGAAATTTAAGGAACAAAATATTTTTTGTTTCAATTTGAATTAAAAAATAGGTTCAGATAATCCAGTATTATGTATTGGCACCAAAATTTCTGATTTTATTTACTGTACTTTAATATATTCACTGCTGGTTGATGCATATGCACATGAAGAGGTTTTTAATCCTTGTGGATGAAAAGTCGGCTGGCTTTAAGAACCATTATTTTCTGATTTTCCATAAAAAAAAAAAAAAATGCATATTTTGTCAAGCAACCTTTGCCAGCAGCTGACTAATCCAACCATTGTGAGAAGAAAGTTCAGAAATGTCTCTGCCCTTCCCAATACACATTGACTTAATCCTGTGATTTTTGAATTAGCATTAGTTATAATGCTAATTGCATTAGCATTATAATACCACTACTAATGCTAATAGCATTAGCATTAGTAGAGGCATTTCATGCAAGAAAGCAAGCTTATGCAGCATCAGCCAAAAAAAAAAAAAATAATAAAAATAAATAAATAAAAAATAACCACTTCCACTTCACCCCTCTGTTCGTTCGAAATACCTGTCCAGCTGAGCCTTAAACTTATTTAGGCTATCAACTTCCACGACAAGGGATGGAAGTCTGTTCCACCAACCAACCAACCACCCACTGGCTAAAGGCAAATTTCCTCACGTCTATCCTACATCTGTCTTTCCTCAATTTGAATTTATGCACTCTCAGGTGATTATTCTGAGCAAGAGGAAGAATCCCATCAGCATTGAGCATGCTCAAACCATTCAAGGCCTTATCAGATCACCTCGCTGGTGCCTAGTGTCCAGACACTGTAATTTGCAAAACTTAAGCCTTTCTTTGTAAGAGCACCCCTTTGTTCCATTCACTAATCTTGTTGCCCTTCTCTGTACTCGTTCCAGCAGCTTTATATCCTTCTTGAAATGAGGCCTCCAGGCCTGTATACAGTACTCTAGGTGTGGCCTGACCATTGCCTTATGCAAGGGAATAATCACCTCCTTATCCCTGCTAGAAAAATTCCTATATATCATTGACAATACACCATGAACTATTCTTGGGCCTGTCTGCACTGCTCAGAGAACTTCATATCTACCTGCACAACCACCCCCAGGTCCCTTTCATTCTCTACCATTCTCAGTAGTACCACAGAGTTGATACGTTGCTCTGGGATTGCTGTTTCCCATATGTAGTACTTAACATTGACAAATGTAAAACTTCATTTGCCACCTCTCAGCCCATCTACTCAACCTTTCCAGATCCTGTTGCAGCAGCATAGTGTCAGTAGTGTCCTTGACAACCCTGCCAACCTTTGTATCGTCTGCAAACTTGGACATTAAGCTTGATATACCATCATCAATATCATTTATAAATACAGAAAACAATAATGGACCCCAATACTGAACCCTGAGGGACTCCACTAATAACATTTAGTCCACGATGAGCAGTGTCCATTGATTACCACTCTCTGTCTTCTCCCCCTCAACCACCCCTTTATCCATAGCAGCAATTTGCCTCCAATGCCACACTGCTCCAATATGTGCAGCAGTCTTCCATGTGCAACAGTATCAAAAGCCTTTCTAAGATCCAAATATATAATATCAAAGTTATTCCCTTCATCCAGTTCTTTTGTGACTGCATCATAGTATCCAATCAGATTGGTCAGGCAAGACTTCCCCTTAACAAAACCATGCTGTGTTTGAGCTATAACTGTAGTCTTGTCTAGATGATCCTGCAGTGCTTCTTTAACCAGTAACTGCATTAATTTTCCGGGAACAGAAGGTAAACTCGCAGGTCTGTAATTACTTCTGTCAGCCTTTGATTCTCCTTTGTGAATTGGGGTCACATTTGCACATCTCCAGTTCATGGGTACCTCCCCTGAGTCCAAAGAAGCTCCCATAATTATGGCTAAGGGTTTGCTTACTTCCTTTGCTGCCTCCTTTAATATAACTGGATAGATCCCATCCACCCCAGGTGCCTTTCTTGTGTTTATCTTCAACAATTTCTCCTCCACTTTACTCTCAGTTATTACAAAATTCTCTAGCTTACTGCCAGAGTTGAATACACCTCTGGTATTCCCCTCGCTGAATAACTCCTCATGTGTGAATGTCGATGCAAAATATTCATTTAGTTTGTTAGCTACCTGAGCAGGATCATCAACAGTTGACCCATCGATATCAAGTGGACCAATCTGATTCATCCCCTTCCTTCTAGAATTTACATAAGTAAAGAACTCTTTGCTGTTTTTCTTTGCATCCATTGCCAAAGATTTCTCGTAATCTGCCCTCGCCTGCCTAACCTCCTTTGTAACTTGGTGACAGATCAACTTGTATCTATCATAGGCTTCTGTGTCACGTGTTAATTTGTATGTATCCCATGCATTTTTCTTCTCTGCCATGTCTCATTAGTTCATCTAACATCCATTTAGGCCTGAATCTTGAACAATATTTCTTAGTTGGTATATAAAGCCTAGTAGCTTCCAAGATAAGTTTTTTTTGAATGCTTCCCATTTTGAATTTGCTGTTGGTAACATCATCAGTTGGTCCCACTGTATAGAATTTAAATACTGTCTCAGTCTATCGTAATTGCCTTTACAAAAGCAATAACTAATGGTAGTTACCTCTTTGAGTAAATCCCACTTCAGCACACTGTGATCACTGCCACCTAGTGGTTCATTTATCTGCAGATTCTTAATGCATGAAGAATCACTACTGATAATCAAATCAAGAGTATTACTCCTTCTAGTTGCCTCCCGAACATGCTGATGTAGAAAACAATCATCCAATAAATCCACAAAAGCCTTGCTACAGTGTGAGTGACCAGCCCCCAAATTCCAGTCAGTATCTCTGAAATTAAAATCCCCCATTATAAGACTCTGATTTACTGGCCCACTCTATTTCCCTGTACAGTTTCTTATTATACTCATCAGAGTCATTAGGCCTATAGCACACTCCTACTCTCAATTTTTTAGTTCATTAAGGTAGTATATCAAGCTGGCAGTGAACTTTTAATACTCAATTCTAGCACTAATTTTGCTAGAGCTGAAAGAAACTGGGATTTGAATTGATTGATATTTATATATTTCACTTAGAATAGAGCATTATGTGTTTTAATGCAGGAATAAATACAAGTATGTACATATCATATATTTGCATGAGACATATATTTAGAATGTTACATGATATGAGGGCTGTATTTTCATTGATGCAGAACTGGAAAGCAACAAAAAAAGGAGTATATATAAACATTTGTCCAATTCTGAATGGTTACAGAGCTGTGGTTATTTAAATTTGAAAAATGGCTATGAAATTTTAAATTATAATAAGAATAAGCAGACACATCCTATTAAAACATTTATTTAATTTACTAGAACATGTTTGCTTAATCTTATTTATTATTTTTTACCATTGGAAACTCTGTAACTGTTTTTTTAAAATTCAGACAGCCATAACTCCATCCAGTCAGAACTAGATACATTTATGTGAACCTTTTGGTCGAGTGGGTAAAGTGCCTGCCTGGCAACCCAAAGGTCGCGGGTCTGAATCCCGCCTTTTGCTTGGATCAGAGTAAATGCAAAAACTTTGGGAGGTGCATTATGGTTGCAGAAGCTGATGTACCAACAACTAACAAAAAAAAAAAAAATAAATAACCTTTTGCATCGATTGAAATGATCTCGAAAGTAAGAAATTAAATTGGGGGATCTCCATCAAGCTCTCAACTGTCCATGAATCAGGTAACACAGTAGCAATCCCCCAAAGCAGAATGCTTTGGTCCCACAGGAGATTGGATGATTCTATTGTCAGAGAAATGGGAAATATATTGTGCTGAAAGAGAGGTGAAATAGACCAAGGGTATGTCTGCCGGGGGGAGAAAAGGTTAATGATCTTGTAGAGCAGATATCTTTTAAGACACAAAAGTTGATTTTGTTGTACACAGTTGATGTGTTGCACTAATGATATTAAGAATAGGAGATCTGAGGATTACTTAACAAGTATAGAACCAAGTTGATAAAAAATTGAAAGTTCAGTAGTTAAATATGAAAATGTTTGCAATTCTGCACAGAAACAATGGGAGGGAATACGTGATGAGAGCCTTGTCAATCAATTTGACCCAGGAGAGGCTGTGCAAGGATCATGGGATAGAATTTTTCCAGCCAATTTTTAGCAAATTTCCCGCTCTTAAAAATATGGTAATAGTAGTAGTAGTAATAGTGGCAAATGAAACAAGAAAACAATCTTATGTGACATCAGCCAAAAAAAAAAAAAAAAAAAAAAAAACACTTCACAGATCCATACTCTAAAAGAATTTCTCTAGTTCCTCCTTAATTTTATTCAAAGTATCCACTTCCACAACAGCAGATGGTATCCTGTTCCAGCAATCAACCACCCTCTGGCTGAAGGTAAACTTCCGCACATCTATCCTACATCTGTCTTTCCTCAATTTGAATTTATGCCCTCTCAGGTGATTATTCTGCGCAAGAGGAAAAATCCCATCAGCATTGAGCATGCTCAAACCATTCAAGGCTGTATACACCTCAATCAGATCACCTCGCAGGTGCCTAGTCTGCAGACACTGTAATTTGCAAAATTTAAGCCTTTCTTCGTAAGAGCACCCTTTTGTTCCATTCACTAATCTTGTTGCCCTTCTCTGTACTCGTTCCAGCAGCTCTACATCCTTCTTAAAATGAGGCCTCCAGACCTGTATACAGCACTCAAGGTGTGGCCTGAACATTGCCTTATACAAAGGGATAATCACCTCCTTATCCCTGTTAAAAAATTCGTGTATATCATTGACAAGACACCATGAGCTATTCTTGCAGACCGTCTGCACTGCTCAGAAAAATTCATATCTGCCTGCACAATTACCCCCCAAGTCCTTTTCGTTCTCTACCACTGTCAGTGTAGTACCACAGTGTTGAAACGTTACTCTGGGGTTACTGCTTCCCATATTTAGTACTTTACATTTGTCAATGTTAAACTTCATTTTCCACCTCTCATCCCATCTGCTCAACTTTTCTAGATCCTGTTGCAGTAGTGTACTGTCATTAGTCTCCTTATCAACCCTGCCAACCTTCGTATCATCTGCAAACTTGGACATTAAGCTTGATATACCATCATCAATATCATTTATAAATACAGAAAATAACTATGAACCCAACACTGAACCCTAAGGGACTCCACTAATAATATTAGTCCACGATGAGCAGTGACCATTGATTGCCACTCTGTGTTCTCCCACTCAGCCATCCCTTTATTCATAGCAGCAACTTGCCTCCAGTGCCACACTGCTCCAATTTGTTCAGCAGACTTCCATGGGCAACAGTATCAAAAGCCTTTCTGAGATCCAAATATATGATATCAGAGTTATTCCCTGCATCCAGTTCGTTTGTGACCACATCATAGAATCCAATCAAATTGGTCAGGTAAGACTTTCCCTTAACAAAACCATGCTGTGTCCGAGCTATAACTGAAATCTTGTCTAGATGATCCTGCGGTGCTTCTTTTACCAGTACCTCCATTAATTTTCCTGGTACAGAAGTTAAACTAACAGGTCTATAAATACTTGTGTTGCCCTTTAATCCTGCTTTGGGAATTGGGGTTACATTTGCACATCTCCAGTCCAAAGAAGCTCTCATAATTATGGCTAAGGGTTTGCTTACTTCCTTTGCTGCCTCCTTTAATATAACTGGATAGATCCCATCCACCCCGGGTGCCTTTTTTATGTTTATCTTCAACAATTTCTCCTCCACTTTCCTCAGTTATTACAAAATCATCTAGCTCACTGCCAGTTTAATTCACCTCTCGCATTCCCCTCCCTGAATAACTCCTCAAGTCTGAATGTAGATGCAAAATACTCATTGAGTTTGTTACTCACCTGAGCAGGATCATCAGTTGAACCATCAATATCCAGGGGACCAATCTGATTCATCTCTTTCCTTCTATAGTTTACATAAATAAAGAACTATTTGCTGTTTTTCTTTGCATCCTTTGCCAAAGATTTCTCGTAATCTGCTTTCGCCTTCCTAACCTCCTTTGCGACTTGGTTTCAGACCAGCTTATATCTATCATAGGCTTCTGGGTCACCCATTAATTTATATGTATCCCATGCATTTTTCTTCTCTGCCATGTCTCATCAGTTCATCTGACCTCCATTTAGGCCTAAACCTTGAACAGTATTTCTTAGTTGGTATGTAAAGCCTCGTAGCTTCCAAGATTAATTCTTTGAATGCTTCCCATTTTGAATTTGCTGTTGGTAACATCACAAGTTGGTCCCACCCTATAGAATTTAAATACTGTCTCAAACCACCGTAGTCTTTACGAAAGCAAATTTGTCAACGTTAATCTTCAGTTGTCATTTCTCTGTCCAACTGCCTAATTTTTCTAGATCTTATTGCAGTAGCATACTCTCAATACTGTTGTTAACCACCCTGCCAGTCTTTGTGTCATCTGTGAACTTAGACATTATGCCTGATATACCTTCATTGATATCGTTAATAAATATTGAAAACAACAAAGGATGCGGAAAGGTCAGGGAATGACCATCGCATATACCCGGAGCAATGTAGCCTTAGTTGCTAATGCTCCTAAAAACCAAATAACAACAACAAACCTCTGGGATGTGGTCACAAAAGGAACTGGGTGCAAAAAATAATTTTGATATCATATACTTGGATTTCAGTAAAGCTTTTGATACTGTTACACATGGAAGATTGCTGTACAAATTGGAGCGGTATGGCATTAAGGGCAAGTTGCTGCAATGTATAAAGGGATGATTGAGTGGGAGACAGCATAGAGTGGTAATAAATAGACACTGCTCTACCTGGGCTAATGTTATTAGGGGAGTCCCCAGCATTCGTTATGGGCCCACTGTTTTTTTGTGTATTTATTGACATTAAGCCGATATATTCAGGCTTAATGTCCAAGTTTACAGATGATACAAAGGTTGGCAAGGTTGTTAATCATAATAAATACAGTATGCTACTGCAACAGGATCTAGAAAAGTTAGGTAGATGGGCTGATAAGTGGGAACCAAAGTTTAATATTGACGGATGCAAAGTACTGCATATAGTTAGCAGTAACACAAGAGAAACATACCAACTGTGTGGCACTACACACAGGGAGGTGGAGAATGAAACAGACCTGGGGGTAATTGTGCAGTCAGATATGAAGTTCTCTGAGCAGTACAGATGGGATGCCAGAGCAGGTCATGGAGGTTTGTCAATGATATACGGCAACCCCCGTATAACATGGTACTTCTACAACACAGTTTCGCTCTAACACGGTTAGAGAATTTTGGTAAACCTTGCATAACGGCATTTTTTAGCTTTTGAGTGGGGGAAACCCTGCTATTATGTTGGATGTAATTTTTCAACATTTCCTCTCTTTTTGAATCCCGACTGTTGACTCACTAGTCAAAAAAAAAAAAATATTGAGAAATCCCTGTATTTTATTTTGTTGAGAAATCTCCATTCTGTGCTATTGAACTCATGCTTGTTGAATTTGTGGAAAAATATAGATTTCAAAGTTTTATTACTATTGGATAGCACACCAGGCCATCCAAAAGACGTAAGTCATTTAAATGTTGAAGTTATGTTCCTACCACCACAATTGTATGAGTTTAATACAGCTTCTTTCATTCAGCCCTTAGATCAAGGCATTATATCCGCCTTTAAATCTCGTTACATCAGAAAATTGTTATAATAGATTTTGGAAAAAATTGATTCCGAATCTATTGAAGTAGTGGAGGCATGGAAACATCTCCAATTGTGGACTGTATCTGAATCATAGTTTTATCGCCTAAAGAAGTAAAACCATCAACGTTAAATACGTGTGGATAAATGTATGGCCAGAGTCAGTTCATTCAGGAAATATGGTCGAACCGGCAGAAAACGGAATTGTGTGATAGTAGAACTTGCTATGTCGGTAGGAGGGGAAGGTTTTGATGATATGACTGCTGAAGCCCTAGTGGGTAGCACAGTTGATAGAATTGCCCTCCTTCCCATACCTGGTGCGAAAGACCGGAGTAGGAATCCCTTTGATGATGAGAGGAATTTTTATGGGTCTTTTTCACAATGTGGCTTAGTTATTTGGGCTCGGGCGAGTGTAGCATGGTTTTTTTCTCCTGGAATCTTGGGTTTTTCGACCAGCAAAACAAGAAAATTGACCTTGGGGCACACTCAATTTATAGACAGTATAACAGAGAAATATGGCCTTAGTCGCCTATGCTCCTAAAAATTTTTGAAAATATATGATTACTGAAGATGTTCAAGAATTACTGGTAGAAAAAGAGGCTGGCAAAGTGGATTTAGCGGAAATGGCATCAGAGGTAAAACCAAATCAATTCAGAGTATGATTACGCAGATGAAAATTCTAAACTTCCAAATTTTACACTATAAAGCATATGGGAAGGCATAAAGTTAGCCGAGCAATTAGAATCTTATTTTTTAAATGCAGATTCATGAATGAAAAGAGCCCAAAGTTCAAAAGGGAGCTTCAAAAATGGTTAGTTCCTTACAATGAAATTCACAAAGATTTATTTAGCAAAAGCAAACAAAACCAAATTACTGATTTTTTTAAGGAGAGTAGAAAATATGCGAAATCTAGAATGTTGTACATTTGTTAGTTTTGTTAACGAAATAGTGCATTTTTGTTAGCTTTTGAAATGAAATCCCCCTTTTTTGAACTTTTTCTTAGTCCCATATAACATTGTCTTGCACAACACAACATTTTATATCAACTTACTACCGTGTTATATGAGGGTTATCTGTATAGTAATTTTGTTAGCAGAGACAAGGAGGTGATTATACCTTTGTATAAGGTAATGGTCCGGGCACACCTTGAGTACTGGGTACTGGTCTGGAGGCCTTCCTTTTAGGAAGGCTGTAGAATTGCTAGAATGAGTACAGAGAAGGGCAACAAGATTGGTGAGGGGAACAAACGGGTTCACTTACCAGGAGAGGCTTAAATTCTGTAAGTTGCATCATTTGGAGACTAGGCACCTGTGAGGTAATTTGATAAAGGTGTACAAGGCCTTGAATGATTTGAGCAGGCTCAGTGCTGATGGGATACTTCCACTTGCTCAGATTAAGAACCTGATGGGGCATAGATTCAAATTGAGGAAAGACAGTAGTAGAATAGATGTGCAGAAGTTTGCCTTTAGCCACCGGGTAGTTGATTACTGGAACAGACTTCCATCTGTTGTTTGGAAGTTGATAGCTTAAATAAATTTAAGGCTGACCTTGACAAACATTTGGAGTGACCTATGGGTGAAATGGGATGGTTTTTCTTATTTTTTTTATTTATTTTATGTATTTATTTTTTTGGCTGATGCTCTATAAGCTTGCTTTCTTGCATCATATGCCTCAACTAATGCTATTAGTTGATCCCTCTACATAGAATTTAAAAACTTTCTGAGACCGCTATATGTACCCTTTCGAAAGCAAAAGCCTTTCTCTTTACTCGTGACAGTAGTGATGTCCTTAATTACATTCCATATTAGTACACTGTGATCACTGCCAACCAATTGGTCTTTTACCCATATTCTTCCATATTCTTAATGCATGTAGAATCACTGCTGATAATTGAATCAAGAATATTGCTTCTCTTGTTGTCTCTCTAACACCACTGTTGGAAACAGTGGCATGTTAGAGAGACAACAGTGGCATGTTAGAGAGTCTTGCTTGTGTGTAAGTGATCAATCCACAGATTTCACTGAATATCTGGAAAATTAGATTCCCATTATAAGGCATTCTAATTTACTGGCCCATTCTGTTTGTCTGTATAACTGTTTGGTATACTCATCATAGTCTAGGTGTATAACACACTGCTACCCTCAATTTTGTTTTCACAGTGCTTATATCACACCAAACTGGTTCAACATTGCACTAGTCAGACATGTCAACTGGATGCTCTGCCTTAGATTTAATATGCTTCCTAACTAAGAGCATAACCCCCTTCACTCCTCCTACCCAATCTGTCCTTCCTGTGTATATTGTACTCTCCATATTCAAATTCAGCATCACTTATGTCTAAGTTACACCATGTCTCCCCTATCCGTACAATGTTTGTATTTGATGACTTAATCGGTGCTTCAAATTCATCAAATTTATTTACAATGCTCCTTGCATTCGTGTAATGCAAGTTTATATGAACATGTTCTTACTCTTAGTTAACCTAACACAGTCCATTTGTTACAATCACAGAGTTTTAAATTAGTTATATCCTTAGTAAAAGTAAAGTTTCTTAGCTAAAAACAAAAATATATGCCTAACAAGTGATTGTAACCTTCAAGGTACTTATTTATCACAATTAAAACCTTACTATTCCACTGCACTACTAGTTTGGAGGATATGATTATACCTATGGTATGAAAAGGTGCACTGTAATAAAAAAAAAAATAATAAATAAATAAATTAGATTTCTGTTTAAATATTAAATGAGTTACGTCTAAGAGAAAACAACGAAATTACAAGAGAAAACAAATCAGAAATCCACTTGGGGGGGCGGGGGTATAACATAAATAAAATAAAAGACATAACATTAAATATTAAATCAATTACGTACTCAACTACTTATCCATTGTTATTCCAGCTTATTTTCAGGTCGATAAATTAAATCAATTAAACTTAAAAAAAGGGGGGGGAGATAGAAGAGTAAAACACTGGTGGGTGGTAAATCTCAAAATTTAAAGTTTCCATTTTTTAAATATTTTTAATTTAATTTTATTTTTCATTTAAGAATAGTAATTCAAATCAAAAGGGGCTATGAAGTCCAATACATCCTATTAATTTGATAGTCTTAAATTATAGGTGAAAACCTCATACTGCTTTAGTAGGACTGTTAATCTCTCAACACTCAATCGCAGATGATTATAATATGAGGTTAACCCCCCGTGCATAGTCATAAAAAAATCAAGTTAAAATAGCTATTAATTAAAATAATCATGCCTTCAGACATGGTTATTTTAATTAATAATCAGACGTGATATGAGAGTTGAAGGCATGATTATTTTAATTAATAGCTATTTTAACTTGATTTATTTATGACTATGCACGTGGGGGTTAAGTTCATATTATAATCATTCGCGATTGAGTGTTGAGAGATTAACAGTCCTACTAAAAAGGTATGAGGTTTTCACCTATAATTTAAGACTATCTAAGAGTAGATATTGCTTACAAATCCTTATGCTCTCCAGAAGTGTACCAATTGATAACTTCTTTTTATACTATTTTATATTTAATTGATTATGTACATCTGCAATGTTTTGTGGAGTGCTATGTTTGTTTTTTTATTATTAGACTTTGGATTATATGCACTGAAAAACAGGTGAAATATGCACTAAAATATACTAAAATATGCACCACAACACTAATATACAAAAGTATGTACTACAATTTTTACACTTATTACTCACATATTACAATTAATTGAATCGCAATTTCTTTGTATTCAACACATTAAAAGTGATTACTTTTTTTTTTTAATTTTTAACATTCTTTTTAAAAGTTTTTCCATTTCAAACTGACACATCTAGAATAATTTTGGTTACAGTAACAAATTTCTAAAAGTGATCCATATAATTGTGACATTTATCGTCCAAGATCATTTTATATGCAGTGAATGACCTTTCTTTTTCTACAGAAGTGACTGGGCTGTATTTAGAAATGTGAGCTTTTGAAGCCTCTACTTGAAATGGAAATCCATTTCTCCTTTCTCATTAGAATTCATCTAGTTTCCTTAAAGTGTGAAATCCTGAGTTATTTTCTAAAACATTATTGTATTTTCTCATTTCTTCTCCTATGCATCCAGACATGGTTGAAATTTGCAATTCAAAATTTGCAGTGTCAATTGCACTGCTCAGGTAAAGTCACCACATTTCAAGTTCAGTTATACAGTGAGATAACCAGCTGAAATGGATACGGATGAACAGGAAATATTTTCTAGCCAAAGAATTAGAACCATGACTTAGCAATAAAAATAGCCACTGAATATGTACTATCGAAGGAATCAACAAATTATTTTATAGAATCAAAATTTTTACCATTAAATTATGATGCTGCTGGTAACCATTAGCATTAGTAGAGGCACATGACGCAAGAAAGCAAGCTTATACAGCATCAGCCAAAAAAATCCTTCCCATTTCACTTGTACATTCATTCCACATGTTTGTCCAGTTCTGCGTTGAATTTATTTAAGCTGTCAACTTCCACAATTTGTTCTAGCAATCAGCTACTCACTGGCTAAAGGCAAACTTCCTCACATCTATTCTACAACTGCCTTTCTTTAGTTTGAATCTATGCCCCCCTCAGATTTGTAATCTGAGCAAGAGGAAGAATCCCATCAGCACTGAGCCTTCTCAATCCATTCAAGGCTTTATACACCTCACTTAGATCGCCTCTCAGGTGCCTAGTTTCCAGAAGCTGCATATTTGCAGAACTTAAGCCTTTCTTCATAAGAGCACCCCTCTATTCCCTTCACCAGCCTTGTTACCCCTCTCTGTACTCATTCTAGAAACTCTACATCCTAAAATGAGGCTTCCAGACCTGTATGCAGTACTCAACAGTATCATAGGCTTTTCTAAGATCCAAATATATGATATCAAAGTTATTCTTTGCATCCAGTTCCTTTGTGACCACATCATAGTATCCACTCAAATTGGTCAGACAAGACTTCCCCTTGGCAAACTCATGCTGTGTCTGAATTATTACTGCTGTCTTGTCTAGATTATCCTGCAATGCTTCTTTAACCAGTGACTCCATTATTTTCCCTGGAACAGAAGACAAAATAACAGGTCTGTTATTACTCGTGTCACCCTTTGTGAATTGGAGATACATTTACACATCTCCAGTCCATGGATGCTCTCATAATTATGGCTAAGGGTTTACTTACTTTCTTTGCCTCCTCCTTTAATATAACTGGATAAATCCCATCTACCTCAGGTGCCTTTCTTATATTTAACTTCAACAATTTCTCCTCCACTTTGCTCTCAGTTCTTACAAAATCATTTAACTCCATGTTAGAGTTTGATCTGGCTCTCTCCTCCTTGAATAACTCCTCATGTGAATGTAGATGCAAAATACTCATTTAGTTCGGCAGCTATCTGAGAATGGTCATCTACAGTCAAATCATTGATATCAAGTGGTCCAATCTGATTCATCCCCTTCCTTTTAGAGTTTATATAAGTAAAGAAGTCTTTGCTGTTTTTCTTTGTATCCTTTGCCAAATATTTTTCATAATCTGTCTTCACTTGCCTTACCTCCTTTGTGACTTGATTACAGACTAGCTTGTATCTACCAGAGGCTTCCGTGTCACCTGACAATTTTTGTGCATCCCATGCATTTTTCTTCTCTGCCACGAGTCTCAGTTCACCTGACATTCATTTGTGCAAACCTAGAACAGTATTTCTTAGTTGGAACAAAAAGCCTATTAGCTTCCAAAATTACTCCCTCGAATGCTTCCCATTTAGAATTTGCTGTTGGTAACATCATTAGTTGGTCCCACTGTATAGAACCTAAAAAATATCTGAGATCACTGTAGTCACCTTTATGAAACAAAAACCCTTCCTTTTACCCCTGATGGTAATTACATCTTTAAGTAAATCCCACATCAGTACACTGTAATCACTACTACCTAGTGTTTCCTTTATCTGTAAATTCTTAATGCATGTATAATAACTGCTGATAATCAGATCAAGAATGTTACTCCCTCTTGTTGCCTCTCTGACATGCTGCTGTAGAAAAAAAAATATCATCCAATAAATCCGTGAAAGCCTTGCTAGTGATCAAGTGACCAACTCACAAGTTCTAGTCTATATCTGGGAAGTTAAATTCCCCCATTATAAGACACTCGATTTATTGGCCCACTCTATTTCTCTGTATAATTAATTGTTCATTGTACTCATCAGAGTCATTAGACCTATAACAAACTCCTATCCTCATTTTTTCTTTCCCAGTGCTTATGTCACACCAAACTTACTCAACATTGCACTGTCCATCTATGTCAACTGGATGCACTTCCTTAGATTTTATGTTTCTTAATTAACAGCATAACCCCTCTGCCTCCCTTCCTCTCCTGTCTATTCGTTTTGTACACATTGTTCTCCCCAAATTCCAATTCTGCATCCCTTATATCTCAATGGCACCAAGTCTCTGATATCTCAACAATACCCACCTTGGATGTCTTAACCAGCACTTCAAATCTATCAAATTTGTTTACTATGCTTCTAGCATTGGTATACAAGCAAGTATACATGCACCTGTTCTTACTCTTAGTTCCTTTAACACAGCCCATGTATTTACTTGTTTTATGACCCCCAGCAGGAACTGACGAGGTAGAACACGCGTTGAAGAAAATGAAGAATCACAAAGCTCCAGGGGAAGATGAAGTTACTGTAGAGTTGTTAAAATTGGGAGGAAGTGACATGACACAAAAACTGGCAAGACTCTTCAGAAAATGCATTAGAAAAGGTGTGACGCCTAAGGAGTGGAATAATGCAATCATAGTGTTGCTGCATAAGAAAGGAGATAAATCACAAATTGGAAATTATAGACCAATTAGCTTGTTATCCCACATCTACAAGTTGTTCACAAGGGTCATTACTTAGAGATTAGAAAGAATAAAAAGAAAGAGATTAGATGAGAATCAACCAAAAGAGAAAGCTGGTTTTAGGACAGAATTCCCAACTATGGATCACCTTCACATAATATCACAGAGACACAGTATCTCCGAAGTTGTCTACTACTGCCCTTGAGGAAGCTTTCAGAAGATTAGACTGGTCGCAGAAAGGAGTCAATGTGAATGAAGAGTACCTAAACTATTTACGATTTGCAGATGACATTGTGGTCATAAGCCACAATCCCAAAGAATTAAAGGAAAATCTTAACCAGTTATGCAGAGTAAGTAAGGATTTTGGACTAAAGATGAATATGAGTAAAACCAAAGTAGAGTAATGATGAACAAGTATGCCACAGAAAGGGATATAATGATCGAAAAGGTGGAGTCATATACTTATCTGGGACAAGTCATTAGCTGTAATAATGATAAATGGCTGGAAGTCAAGAGAAGACTAAATTTTAGATGGATAGTAATCAGGAAATATAGTCACATACTGTGAGGAGCAATTATCCCAATTTGTCTGAAGCGTAAAATAATGAACCAGTGTATACTCCCGACCATGACATATGGAATTGAAACTTGGGCACTCACCAAAAGAATGGAAGAGAAGCTGAGAACTACACAGTGAAGAATGGAACAAATTATATTGGGAATCAGACTGTTAGATAACAAGAGAAACCCATGGATTAGGCAGCAAACTCAAGTAAAGGACATTCTTATAAAAACTAAAGAACTAAAATGGTCTTGGGCAGGACACATAGCTTGAAGACATGATGACAGATGGACTAAGAAAATAACAGAATGATGACCCAAGAGGAGCTAGAAGTAAACCTGTAAGACAACGATGGAGATGGTCAGATGAAATTCATGAATTTGTGAGTAGTAAATTGATAGCCATTGCACAAAACAGAGGGAACTGGAAAGTTGCTGGAGAGGCCTTCATCCTGCGGTGGAGTGAAAATGGCTGATGATGATGAGGCCAAGCCGGGGTACTAGAAACTTTTTTTCAGTTACAGTAAAGCTCTCTATTTGAGATACTATACTAATGACTTTTCCATTCGTAACTACGGACCCTTCATCCCGACTACCTGGCACTCAGTAGTTGACCGATTTATTTACTTATTTTACTCACATTTTACTAATATTTTTATATACTTGAATAATAAATTTATGCTTAATAAACTGTGTTAATATACTAAATTTGTTGTTCTTATTCCAAAAACATTACTACTAAAGTAACAATATCAGGAAAAAAAAACTTTTAGAGTACTTTTCACATCCTTTTAATTTTAAATTTTTCCTGAGAGAAAATAATGAGTAGTGACACCTATTTTTTTTTACAAAAAAAGCACTGCAAGTATCTATCATTTCTCAGTGGACATCCAAGTGTAGTTTTCTCTAATATCTTGACAAATTCTGCTGGTAGTCATTGCGTTACAAGTAAACACATGGGTTGTGTTAGGGTAGCTAAGAATAGAAACAGGTGCATATATACCTGCGTGTACACCAATGCTAGGAGTTTGGTAAATAAATTTGATGAATTTGAGGTATTGCTCAAAACATCAAAGGCAGATATTGTTGGGATATCAGAGACGTGGTGTCACACAGATATAAGTAATGCGGAACTGGAATTTGTGGAATACAATGTATATAGAAAGGATAGACAGGACAGGAGGGGAGGAGGGGTTATGCTATTAATTAAGAAACACATAAAGTCAAAGGAAGTGAAGCCAGTTGACATCGATGGACAGGGCAGTGTCGAGTCAGTTTGGTGTGACATAAGCATAGGGAAATCAAAATTGAGAGTAGGAGTGTGCTATAGGCCTAATGACTCTGATAAGTATAATAATATATTGTACAGGGAAATAGAGTGGGCCAGTAAATCAGAGAGTCTTATAATGGGGGATTTTAATTTCCCAGATATTGACTGGAATTTGTGGGTTGGTCACTCGCACACTAGCAAGGCTTTTGTGGATTTATTGGATGATTGTTTTCTACATCAGCATGTTCGTGAGGCAACAAGAGGGAGCAATACTCTTGATCTGATTATCAGTAGTGATTCTTCATGCATTAAGAACCTGCAGATAAATGAACCACTAGGTGGCAGTGATCACAGTGTGTTGAAGTGGGATTTACTCAAGGAGGTAACTACCATCAGAGGTAAAGGGAAGGGTTTTTGTTTTCGTAAAGGCGACTATGATGGTCTGAGACAGTATTAAATTCTATACAGTGGGACCAACTGATGATGTTACCAACAGCAAACTCAAAATGGGAAGCATTCAAGGAACTAATCTTGGTGGCTACCAGGCTTTACATACCAACTAAGAAATATTGTTCAAGGTTTAGGCCTAAATGGTTGTCAGATGGACTAATGAGACATGTGGCAGAGAAGAAAAATGCATGGGATACATACAAATTAATGGGTGACATGGAAGCCTATGATAGATATAAGTTGGTCTGTAACCAAGTCACAAAGGAGATTAGGCAGGCAAAGGCAGACTACGAAAAATCCTTGGCAAAGGATGCAAAGAAAAACAGAAAGGAGTTCTTTACATACTTGAACTCGAGAAGGAAAGGGATGAATCAGATTGGTCCACTGGATATTGATGGTTCAACAGTTGAGGATCCTGCTCAGGTGGCTAACAATCTAAACGAGTATTTTGCATCTACATTCACGCATGAGGAGTTATTCAGGAAGGAGAATGATGTAGGTAAAGTAAACATTGGCAGTGAGCTGGATGATTTTGTAATAACTGAGAGGAAAGTGGAGGAGAGATTGTTGAGGATAAACATAAAAAAGGCACCTGGGGTGGATGGGATCTATCCACTTATATTAAAGGAGGCAGCAAAGGAAGTATGCAAACCCCTAGCCATAATTATGAGAGCTTCTTTGGACTCAGGGGAGGTACCCATAGACTGGAGATGTGCAAATGTAACCCCAATTCACAAAGGAGGATCAAAGGCTGACACAAGTAATTATAGACCTGTTAGTTTAACTTCTGTTCCAGGTAAATTAATGGAGGCACTGGTTAAAGAAGCACTGCAGGATCATCTAGACAAGAATTCAGTTATAGCTCAGACGCAGCATGGTTTTGTTAAGGGCAGGTCTTGCCTGACCAATTTGATTGGATACTATGATGTAGTCACAAGAGAACTGGATGCAGGGAATAACTTTGATATTATATATTTGGATCTTAGAAAGGCTTTTGATACTGTTGCACATGGAAGACTGCTGCACAAATTGGAGCAGTGTGGCATTGGAGGCAAATTGCTGCTATGGATAAGGGGATGGTTGAGTGGCAGAAGACAGAGAGTGGTAATCAATGGACACTGCTCAACGTGGACTAATGTTATTAGTGGAGTTCCTCAAGGTTCAGTGTTGGGTCCATTGTTGTTTTCGGTGTTTATGAATGATATTGATGATGGGATATCAAGTTTAATGTCTAAGTTTGCAGATGATACAAAGGTTGGCAGGGTCGTTAAGGACACTACTGACGCTATGCTGCTGCAACAGGATCTGGAAAGGTTGAACAGATGGGCTGAGAGGTGGCAAATGAAGTTTAACATTGACAAATGTAAAGTACTACATATGGGTAACAGTAACCCCAGAGCAATGTATCAACTCTGCGGTACTACACTGACAGTGGTGGAGAATGAAAAGGACCTGGGGGTAATTGTGCAGGCAGATATGAAGTTCTCTGAGAAGTGCAGACGAGCTGCAAGAGTAGCTCATGGTGTCTTGTCAATGATATACAGGAATTTTTCTAGCAGGGATAAGGAGGTGATTATTCCCTTGTATAAGGCAATGGTTAGGCCACATCTTGAGTACTGTATACAGGTCTGGAGGCCTCATTTCAAGAAGGATGTAGAGCTGCTGGAACGGGTACAGAGAAGGGCAACAAGATTAGTAAATGGAACAAAGGGTTGCTCTTACGAAGAAAGGCTTAAGTTTTGCAAATTACGGAGTCTGGAGACTAGGCACCGGCGAGGTGATCTGATAGAGGTGTATAAGGCTTTGAATGGTTTGAGCATGCTCAATGCCAATGGGATTCTTCATCTTTCTCAGAATAATCACCTCAGAGGGCATAAATTCAAATTGAGGAAGGACGGATGTCGGATAGATGTGTGGAAATTTGCCTTTGGCCAGCGGGTGGTTGGTTGGTGGAACCGACTTCCATCACTTGTTGTTGAAGTTGATAGCCTAAACAAATTTAAAGCTCAACTGGACAGGTATTTCGAACGAACGGAGGGGTGAAATGGGAGAGGGTTTTTTTTTTTTTTTTTTTTTTTGGCTGATGCTGAATAAGCTTGCTTTCTTGCATCATATGCCTCTACTAATGCTAATGCTAATGCTAAATTTCACATATAATGTTGTCATAAATAGCATTAAGGTAAAAAATCTTTCTCAAGGTAGATTTGTCTGGAATATTTTGATTTATACAATATTTTTTGGCTAAGGTAAAGAAAGCTAGCACAAGAACCATAACAAACTACGGAAACTTACTGGACAAACTGGTTTGCCACTACCACAGTTTCTCTCTGCATTCTCGCTAAACACATGGTGTGTGCTATCTGTAGCGGTTTAAGTTGAGAACAATATATTGACTGACATGGAGGCATGACTTATTTTCTTTGTTATGTTTTTTCTCATTATTAAAAGCATATTATTGGTGTTCGAGTGTATTCGCCATTAAAAAAGACCATGTTACTGATTTCTTTGTACATTTTTTAGGTTATGTTAGGAAAAAAGGAAAAAATTTCTTCATTTTTCATTATATTTCCTAATCTGAGCTTAAATGAAGAAGAACTCTATATTACATACAAAAGGCACATGCCATACACAATACCCATTACGGCTACAAGCTAGGGGTTTACAGTAAAGGCTAATACAATGTAATAAACAAGGATGAGATAGGAGGAAAAAAAAAACAATATTATTGCTAATTATACAATTGTAGGTTTAAACACTGGAAAAGAATTGAAAAATTTACATATGAAAATATTTACACAACAGCATGTTATCAAGTTAAATTATTCTCCAGGGAGCAGTCCTTTTACAGTGCTGGAGTCATCTGAGCAGGTGCAGAAAGTTGGAATACTATGGTGATGGATCCATGGCAGTGATGGACAGGTCCTTGGGAACAGGTTCTAATGTCCTGTGATGCAGTCCTGAGAAGGATGTCGATAGAGTAAATTCTGCCTGTATATTTTTATCCAATGCAAACTTATAGAGGTCGCCATCCAAGGAGTGTATGTACTGCAGCATTTGCACAGGTAAGAACCAATCAGTTAACTTTAACTGGTTTGGGGTGGCCTGGAGGACTGGATTGGCCCGAAGGCTTGGTACTGGGATTCTCCATACGCAGTTAGCCCAGAAGTCTGGTTCCAAAATAATGTCAACCATCATTTTTACAGCAAAGACGAGTCTTCTCTCATGGATAATGGCAGGAAGACGTCTGATGTTTAGAGCTGCTGCCATCTGGGTGGTCCTTGGAGCAAGGGGAAGACGAAATTTCCATACGGCTGATTTCTATAGCCAAAATTTGTCCGCAAAAAGCAGTCTCAGGTGCATTGTGACAGTTGAGGTCCAGACTTCTGTGCCATAAAGTATGACCGGATAGACACGTCTTAATATATCTGCACCCAACGGCCTGGTCATGGACATGCATAAGTTGTTGCTTAAGCATCCACCGGAGTCGACAGAACTTTATTTGCAGATGGTCTATGTGTGGTAGAAAAGAGAGTTTCTGGTAGAGAGTTTGAGCGAGAAGGTCAACTGTTTTGACTTCTCCGAAACCGGATAGGAAGGCCTCGAGGTTCTGGATTTTCTGTACGATTAAGGCATTTGTGTAGTCAGCAGTGTCTCCAGGGTTGATAGCAGTGAACAGCTTTATATCATCAGCAAAAGTGATAATATCAGTTCGGCCCGTCACGAAAGGCAGAAGAACAGCTCAGAACAAAATACCAGAGAGAACCCCGCCTTGTGGGACTCCAGCTGTAATAGTCCTGGTGTAGCGCAGATTGCCAACGTGAGCAATAATGGTCCAATGGTTCTGTTCTCAAGCATTGTCTGAATAAATCAGAGCATGTCTCCTCCAATGAGGTAATACTCACTTAATAGCCTTGCCAACACATGAACGGATATGGAATCAAATGCTGCCTGGACGTCGATATAAGTAACGGTGATTTCCGAACTGTGCTCAAATGCCTCGAGGATCTTAAGTCAGATGTCATTTATGAAAATGAGAAACAATAGTGGTCCAAGAACCAATCCTTGAGGGACCCCACTTCTGATGTTACAGCAATCTGAAGAATGTCCATTAATCACCACCCTCAGCTTTCTGCCCTGCAACCACCCAGCAATCCACCTTAGAATCTTACCAGTAATCCCAACATGTTCAAGCTTATACAGCAACCTCAACAGGGACCGAGTCAAATGCTTTGCTAAAATCAAAATAAACTATGTCAAAATTATTCCTTAAATCCAGCTCATGAGTAACTGTCAAAATAGCCTGCTAAGTTAGTTAAGCATGATTTACCCTCAACGAAGCCACGTTGCATGTCCTTAAAATCTATATCTATCTGAATGATCTTGGATTACATCTTAATCACTACTTCTAAGATTTTTCCTACCACTGAAGTCAGACTAATCAGTCTGTAGTTACCAACTTCACTCTTAGAACCTCTTTTGCATATTGACAACATTGGCACTTTTCCAATTCAAAGGAATCTCCCCTGAGTCCAAAAGATGCCTTCATAACTAACTTCAGTGGTTTTATATACTCCCTCATGCTCTCCCTCAAAACTACAGGGCATATGCCATCAACTCTGGGAGATTTTCTTGCTTTTTTGCGCAATTGTTTTTCTAATAAACAATTATCTGTAATTACATCACTAATTTCATATGGCTCAGCCTCCTCTTAGCATAAAGGCTCTTTCGTCAATTAAGATGAAAAGTATTTGTTCAATTCATCTGCAACATCAGCTGGGCCGTCTAAAACTTTCTTGCACAAAGTGCACAAGGATCCAATCTGATTCACTTTTTTCTTCCTTATATTCGCATACATGAAAATTCCTTGTCCCTATTCTTTGCTCTCTTAGCCAGTGCTTTCTCATATGTTGCCCTGGCCTCCCTACCTTATTTCTGGTACTATTACAGATCAACTTGTACCTGTTGTAGACTTCAGTGCTTTTCATCGCTCTCTAACTGTCCCATGTTTTGTTTTTCTGCTGAATTTGACCAGCCAGCTCTGCAGTCATCCATTTTGGCATCCTCCTCCTCCTCCGGTAATATTTTCTTAAAGGTATGTATGCTTTCATGGCTTCTGTCATTTTTGCTTTAAAAGTATTCCATAATTTAAATGTATTTGCCATCCCTCAGCAATCCGCCAAATTCACAGATGTCTTAAAGCACCTTAAACTGTTAATGTTCCCTCTTCTGAAGTTAAAACCCATGCCGTGACCTTTAACTACTGCAACGTCTTTCTTCATCTTCCAGCTGACGATTGCATAATCACTTCCTGACAGTTCCTGTACTTTAAGCCCTCTGATGTCAGTTGAATCATTAGTAATGATGAGGTTAAGAATATTCTCACCCCCTAGTACTTTCTTTAACATGCTAATACAAATAATATTCATCTAGTTTATTTTAAAAAGTTTTCCACATGGTGAGTTTCCTTCCCCCTTATTCCAATCAAACTGGGTCAGATTAAAGTCACCCATAATAAGACATCCACGATGCTTGCTTGCCTATTACATCAGTGTGTAAAGACTTTTGCCATATTCTTCACAATCTTCTGGTCTGTAGATTATTCCCATTCTCATTGTTCTTTTGCTTCTGACTAACTCATACCACACAGATTCTATGCTGGCAGATGCAACTTCAGACATAGGAAAAGTTCTTTTTGCACTCGGGCTGCTTTTAATAAGAAGCATTACCCCTTTCTCCTCCCTATCTTTCCTAAACACATTATACATACCATAGTGGAACTCGTTGTCACCAATTTCCGGGTGGCACAACATTGCTGTTAGCCCTATTATATCAGCATTAGTTGTCCTAACAATTATTATTATTATTTATTTTATTTTTTTTTTTTTGTTATTTTGGATCCTAGAATACATCCTAGATTTTTTTTTGTATACTCTCAAAATATAGCATTTAAATTAAGATGTGAAAAACAAAACATGTGAAATAGGTTACGAATATCAGAATATTTCATTTTATTGTTTTATGCAGCTGGTGTTTCAGATACAAATTGATAGTGAAGTTTTCGACCTGCTTTCATATATAGCAAAATAAGTTTTAATATCAAGAAATAATAGTGTTGTTCATTTTGTGAAAATTAATCCACTATAGTGTACTAGGTTGTTTGCAATTGTTTGTTAAAGAGAACTTCAGTCAGTGTATTAGAAATATTATTATTATTAGCCATATGGTGCAAGGAATCCTGAGGCTTATGTTGCACCAGTCAAAAAAAAAATGTATATTTCTGAATTACCCTGAGAGAGAGAACAACAGTCTGAAGTAGAAAGTAATCACCAAGAAAGAGAAGAATGATGATGATATCCAGCTCAGGACCCTGAGTGTGCCAAGCCCATACTCACCAGTGGTTAAATGTAAAACAGGTGGTAAGTTTTTTAAATTTGTGTTTTTACATGCAAAAAGATATGTCACTTGCACCATGTGGTGTCTGCTCATTGTCCTATGATTGGCAGTACTGCTAAAATATCTGTTAAGGTGGTGACACAAATAAATAAAAAGCAAAATGCTTTACATTTGAAATTTGAAAGTAGTGCATTAACATGAAAAATCACTGGAAAGATGGGTAAAATTTGAATAAATGATAGCACTAAACATGTCAGCAAGCATTTTAAAAACATTATCTTTCAAATTATTAAAAACAACTCATTTTAAATTTCTGTTTTTTGTTTTCTTTTGGGTGAAGTTTTTTAAAACATATGATAAGAATCTTGAACAGTTTAACAAGAAATTTAAAAAAATGCTATTCAAATAAATTCTGTTAGTTCTTCCATTTTCTTTTCACTTTAACAAAATAAATGTACAGAAAAGCAAATGAAAAATTAATTTGGGTTACTTAATAAAATATTTTCAAACATACAACTAGTTGATACAGTAGCAGCACTTTGCTGCTCATTTAACTGAGAAAGCATATTGATCACTCATCTAGTTTCTAAAATGCATCAGCATGTGTAGGCAGAACATCACATGTTGTGCACACATCAATGGATGACATCCAAAGTGACATTTAAAATATTTGCCTAGATTGCTGCATAGAAATACATTGGTTGCATTCCAGCAGGTATGAAGCTGCCTATTTCATGATCGTGTAGCATGAAATAGGCAGCCTTAGTTTGGAAGAAAGTTTGAAACACTATTCAGATAGTTCTGGAGTCTTCAATTTAAAGCCATATATTTATTTAGTCTTCTAATTTTTGATTTTTAAAAGTTGGCAGGCATACGAATATACTGCTAAACAAGAAGTGCGCTTGCTTATGTGGCACCTTTTAATAAATACAGCATTTCCTATATCGGCATATGGTGCCTCCGTAACCAGGTGGGCAGAAGCAGCAGTGCGTAGCACACGCTCCTTGATTAGACCGGGGTTCGAGCCCGTGACCACCAAATACGGAGAATGCGGAAAGGTCAGGGAATAACCACCGCATATCCCCGGAGCAATATGGCCTTAGTTGCTAATGCTCCTAAAAACTCAACAACAACATATCTGCATGTAGGGTTGAATGATTAAAAAACTTTATATTCAAAAGGCAATACATTTTCTGTTTGTTTTATTTGACATTTCTAGTTTTTCAGGGTATGATTGTTACTTTTTTACTTTTTAGGTGAACTCTGTGAAGTAAATATAAATGAATGTGAATCAAATCCTTGTCAGAATGGTGGAATATGTCAAGATCAAGTAAATGGTTATGCATGTGAATGTCATCCAGGATATACAGGTTTGCTGTTTAGTTTTTCTTGTCCTTTTCTCTAATTAATTTTTATATTTCCTCTAAGGCAGTGATATTGAACCTTTTTTGTCTGTGTTTCAAAAATAACCTGAAACAAAAAATATAATAATTTCCACATGCTATGGGGTAAAAAAAAACTAATTAAATTAGTGTCTCTATTGATATTATAAAAAAATTAACAATACTTGAAAGTTTCTAATGAGAACTTTGTTGATGCATAAATCTGTGCAGTTAGATTACAGTGTTCAGCACTTATTGGGTTTGATAGACCATTTGCTTTCAAATAAAAATAAAAAAATACATTTTTATAGTTCTGTATAATCAATTTTTGATAGGTGGCTACCTGATGATAAATTTTGCTATGTATTCCACTTGTGACATTTGCCATCGCAGCTTTTTTGAGCTATTGCACATGGGTATCTGTACAATCCAGAATTATTTTCACCGTATTCCCCATGCAGTCCAGTTCTAAAAAAAAAGAAAGAAAGAAAGACTACTTGAAATGTAATGATGTTTTTAAAAAAGAATTTTATTTGTTGGTTTGCATGAACTGATATATAAAATTGCATATTAAAACATTTTAGGAACTCTTTAAGGCATTTTAAGTGTCAACTGTTTGTATAATTTTAGTGCAGTATTTCTTTAAATTTTCAAAATCCTACAATTCTGCTTTTCTGGTGCATGTCTCACAGTACCAAACTGTTTCTCTTTTCCTGCTTCTAGCACCTCTACTATTACATACTGGGTGGTTTTTTTATTTGGATTCTCATTTCTCATTACAAAATGAGGATTACCATTCAATCTGTCTTCTGTATCTGAACTCAATAGCCATTTTCTAGAAAGAATGTTTTTGTTTCAGACATCTCCTACTAGCAGAACAAGCAACTTCATATGAAACTGCTTGTGGTGAAGGGAACGTTCTTTTAAGTTGATGCCACCTATATCAAGATGAATTTGTTTGCAATTGAGACTTCTAAAAGTCAGAAAAAACCCACCATTTCATTGATTGATTTTTGGGTGAATTAATGAATAATTAGCACAATAATGGTCAGCTCTACCTGTAGAATAATAATGACTGGCTTTACCCCCTTTTTCCTATTCTTACTATTCTCAGTATAAATGCTGTTCTTTTCTCTCTCTCTCTGTTTTATCCTCTTTTTGAAAACTGACAAATCCTGTGCTTTCCAATTTTCTTTGTTGTCTTCATTTGTGGTAGTAATTCCTTTGTGTTTCCCATAACAGTGCTTCTAAATATACACCTGTGTCCCTCACTCTTTATTTAGTTCATGAAGTTCTTCTATAGTTGGATATTGGTGTAAAATCGGTGTCAGTAAATAATGAAATCCACTACTGTCAATACTGTAAAGCAGTTTTTGAATGATATAAAGTATGATCCATGAGGGTAAAATCAAGCCTGGTCTTATCAAGCTGTCAGTGGTAGGCTATACAAAAATATGGCACAATAGCTGACATGTAACCTGTTTTCAGTCAGCTATTGTTGGCTTTGAGGATAATAACATGTGATCGAAATTCTGCCTTTGAAACTAACGGTAGTATCAATCTAATGCAGTATTCCTATCTAGATCAAAATATTGATGAAACTTTTCATTCAGAAAACTGAAAATATATTTTTCCCCAACTTGATTTCCTTTTGTTTTCTATTTTGTTGGTGGGCAGAGGTGCAACATCCAAAATATCTACAGAAATCTTTTCCTGCTAAATGTAATCTTCAAAAATGGAATTCTGAATTCAGCTGAATTCTGACGGTATTCTTCAGCTCATTATTGCTTTTATATTAGCTTTTTTTTCATTTAGTTCCATATTAACACTAAAAAATGCATTCATTTTATTTAAATTCTGAATCAGGAAGTTCTAACATTTTCTCAATTTCTTCTCATTAAAGCCTTTCTGAAAAGATTTATCAGAAATGCTTTTACAAGATGTTGTTGCCACATCTAAATACAGCACATCACTTCTAACACAATTATTGGACACTCTCTAACTTCTAAAATGAAGAAAAACAGCTGTGCCCACTGTTAATAATTGAATATAAACATCAGTCTAGTTTTAGATTGTTTATGTGAAATATAAATGACTGTATAATAATTATAACAGCACAGTAGGAAAAGAAATTTCATAATTGGCAACACTGATGATTGTGTGCCGCAACATTAGACATCAAAGTAAAAAAATATTTATTTTTTAATCATCTTGTTACGATTAGTAATGGACATTTTTTAAACACATTTCAATGGGACCAACTAATGTTATTAAAAATGTAAATGCCAAATGGTAAGTGTTCAGGGAAGTACTCATAGAACCTACTAAGCTTTATATACCAACTAAGGTATATTTTTGTTCAAAGGTTAGACCAAAACAGTTATCAAGTGAACTGATGAATTTAGCAGTCTAGAAGGAAAATGTATGAGATATAAATTTTCAGGAGACACAGAATTGTACAGTTAGTCTAAAATGAGTTTGTAACTAGGGTTACGAATATCTGATAGTATGATTATGAAAGTATTTTTAGTAGTAGTGGCATAAGATGCAAGAAGACAATCTTATAAAGCAACAGTCCAAAAAAAAAAAAAAAAAATCTTCCCATATCACCTGTCCAACCCCTCCAGTAATTTGCCTAGTATATGTTTGGTATAAGTGCACAGAAAAGTAGACAAAATTCTTTGCTTATGTTAACACTAAAAGGTAAGGATAAATGACATTGGCCCACTTGCGTGAATGACATAACTGTAGATTCTGTATGGGTTGCTAACAAACTGAATAAATATTTTACAGGTGAAAAAGATTTTAGAGATTGGATTAGTATACATCTATCTAATACTGATTGAGAATTAAATGATTTTTTATAATAGCATTAGTAGTGGCAAATCAAGAAAGCAAGCTTACATGCCATCAGCCAAAAAAAAATAAAAACACTTTTTTTTTTTTAAAACACCATTTCACCTGCCCAGTTCTTCCAATAGTTTGTCTAGTTCTCTGAATTTATTTAACCTATCAACTTCTACAACAACAGGTTGTTGTTGTTATTAGGAGCATTAGCAACTAAGGCCATATTGCTCCGGGATATGCGGTGGTCATTCCCTGACATTTCCGCATCCTCCGTATTTGGTGGTGACGGGCTCGAACCCCGATCTAATCAAGAAGCGTGTGCTACGCACTGCTGCTCCTTACCACCTGGCTACGGAGGCGCCACAACAACAGGTGGAAGCTTGCTACAGCCATTAACCAGATGCTTTGAATTTGTGCCCCCTCATGTTTAGTCTGAGTAAGAGGAAGACTCCTATCAGTGTTGAGCTTGCTCAATTCATTCAAAGCCTTAACGGCGCCTCCGTAGCCAGGTGGGAAGGAGCAGCAGCGCATAGCACACGCTTCTTGATTAGACCGGAGTTCGAGCCCGTCACCACCAAATACGGAGGATGCGGAAAGGTCAGGGAATGACCACCGCATATCCCGGAGCAATATGGCCTTAGTTGCTAATGCTCCTAAAAAAAAACCAAACAACAAAAGCCTTAAACACCTCAATCACCTTGCATGTGCACAGTCTCTAGATGCTACAGTTTTCAGAGCTGAAGACTTTCTTGATAGGAGCACTACTTTGTTCCACTCACCAGTCTTGTTGCCCCTTTTCTGTACTGATTCCAGCAGCTCTGCATCCTTCCAGACCTGTATGCAGTACTCAAGATGTGGCCTGACATTGCCTTAAACAATAGGATAATCACCTCCTTATCCCTGCTAGCAAAATTCCTGTATGTCATTGACAAAACCTCATGAGCTGTCCAGGCAGCCTCTCTGCACTGCTCAGAGAACTTCCTTTACCCTAGGTCTTTTTCATTTTCCACTACCCTGAATGTAGCACTACATAGGTGGTATGTTAATCTACAATTACTGCTATCCATATGCAGTACTTTGCATTTTTTTCAATGTTAAACGTCATTGCCTTTTGTAAGCCCATCTACCTAAGTTTTCTAGATCCTGTTGCAGTAGCATACTATCATTACTCATTAGCCATATCGAAAACCTTTGTATCATCTGAAACTTGGACATTAAGCTGATATGTCTTCATCAATATTATTATTATTATTATTGTTGTTAGCCATATGGTACAGGAAAGGCTCAGGCTTTTGCTGCACCAGCCAAAAAAAAAATATTTTTTTTTTTTACCCTGGAGGGAGGAGAAAAAAAAAAGAGAGAGTGAGAGAGAGAGAGAGAAGTAGAAAAGTAGAAGGGAATCACCAAGAAAGAGAAAAATGATATCCAGCTCAGGACTCTGGGTTTGCCAAGCCCATACAAACCAGATGTGAGCCCCTGGGGTTAAATATCATTGATATACATAGAAAACAACAATGGGCCCAACATCAAACCCTTGAGGACTCCACTAATAACATTAGTCCACAAAGAACAGCAATAAAAGAGTGGTAAGCAATATCCATCGATTACCACTTTCTGTTTTCTCCCACTGAGCTATCCCTTTTAACTATAGCAGCAACTCTCCCTTAATGCCACACTGCTCCAATTTGTACAGCAATCTTTTATGTGTGCAACAGTATCAAAAGCTTTCCTGAAATCGAAATATAGCAGACTCTTGATTTACAGGGATCAGATTAACTGGGACACTACAAGACACCAAATTAAAAAAAAAAAAAAAAATCGTAAAATTCAAGTAATAACTAGAATAGGTATAAACAGATGGTTTTGCAAGTCGTAAATAAGTGACAAGAAGCAGCGTTATAAGTCGTCTGCTCAAAAAAAAAAAGAAGAGAACAAATGTTTAGTTTGTTTTAGTGCATTGCGTCGATTGTTGTGTTCTGTTGCACCGCAAAAAGACAAATTTCATTTTGTTATTTATGTCAGGGATGTCAATTTTTTTATAGTAAAATTTTTTTTTTGTTTAGAAATCGTGAAGATGATAGGTAAACGCAAAACAGTTGTACTTTCAGTTAAACAAAAAGCTTGAAATTATTCAAAAGTTTGAAAATGGTGCATCCGTTAAATCTTTAAAGAACCATTATAATTGTGGTGACCAAACCATACGCAACATCATAAAAAATATAGGGAAGCTATTAGATTTAAAATTGACATCGCAAAAAATAAAGGGGCAGCATCATATTGAACACGCGAGTAGTGCGTGGCAAGTTTTTTTTCATTTTTTATCTATCGCATATTTTTTACGTAAGTTGCTGAACATTTTTTGATACAGGAAGTCCCCGACTTATGCAACTTCAGATTTACGTAAATTTTTTTTCACTCAATTTTTTTTTTTTTTTTAGGATTGTAAAATTTAATAAAAAAAAATAAATAAATAAATAAAATAAATAAACAAATAATAAATAACGACAATCACGGCATGCACAAATTGCACAAGTTAGATATGGAGTAACAAGCAAAAAAATAGGAAAAGGAGAAGATTCTTATAATTTATTTATGTTTTTTTTTTTTTTTTTTTATATGACTGAAGATTTCAGTGAAGGGGACACACATTTCACCATAATAAGGTAAAACCCACAAAATTCCAGCTATCGGTATTTTTGCAAATTCAACAAGATCAAATTTACTACCCATTTATAATTAGATGCACGAACAGAAAAGCTCAATAACATGGAAAGTGCAAATTGTTTTTATTGTTTTATGGTAGTGACCTCCAGAAATGTGCTTTAGTAAAATGTAAGCTTGCACAGGTTGATAACAATGAGATTTTGCCTTAACCCTGTGAAGTTATTTACAGAAAATTTCATTTTGACCGTTATCATGGTGCCGACTAAGAGAATAAGTGACAGCGGTACTAGTAAATCTATTGTAGTATCCAACCAAGAAAAGGAAAATGAACAAGTATTGTGCTGAATTCAGATTTGTCATTAATAATATAGTAGCATTATGTTATTAGCCATTCCCAAGTTACATAAAACTCGATGAAGTAAGAAGTCCTGGAATGTATCTCTTATGTATGTCGGGGACTTCGGTATTTTTGGATTAACCGGAAAATCGATTATCCAGGATTTGTTTTTTTATCATCTATCCCGGAAAATCAAGAGTCTACTGTATATGAAATCAAAATTATTTTTTGCATCCAGTGCATTTTTGATCACATTGTAGTATCCAACCAAATTGGTCAGACAGGATTTCCCTTTAACAAACCCATGCTGTTTGAGGTATAATTGCAGCCTTATCTAAATGAGCCTGCATTACTTCTTTAAACAGTTACTCCATTATTTTCCAGGGAACAGAAGTTAAACTAACAGATTTGTAATTAATCGTGCTACCCTTTGATCCCTCTTTGTGAATTGGGGATACCTTCACATATCTCCAGTCTGCAGGGACCTCCTCTGAATCCAAGGATGCTCTCTTAATTATGGCGAAGGGTTTGCTTACTTCCTTTGCCATCTCCCTTATTCGATAGATCCCATTCACCACAGCTGCCTTTCTTATGTTTAACTTCAGGAATTTCTCTTCTACTTTCCTCTCAGTTATTACAGTCATTTAGCTCCCTGTTAGAGTTTATCAAACTCTAACAGTGAGCTAAATTGGAATCTGTTTCACTAAAGAATTCCTTGTGTGAATGTAGATGCAAAATACTCATTCAGTTTGTCAGCAACCTGAGAAGAATCTTCAACATGAACCATCGATATCAAGTGGACCAATCTGATTCATTCCCTTCCTTCTAAAGTTTACATAGGTAAAGAAATCTTTGCTGTTTTTCTTTGCATCCTTTGCCAAAGATTTCTCATAATAAGCATTTGCTTACCTAACTTCCTTTGTGACTTGATTACTTAACTAGCTTATATCTACCATAGGCTGCTGTGTTGCCTGATAATTTATATGCAACCCATGCATTTTTCTTCTCTGCCACGAATCTGACTAGTTCATTTGACATCCATTTAGGCCTCAACGTTGAACAGTATTTCTTAGTTGTTATTAAAAAGCATAGTAGCTTCCAAGATTAATTCCTTGAATGTTTCGAATTTGATGTTGGTTACATCATCAGTTGGTCCCACCGTATAGAATTTAAAAACTGTCTGAGACCACTGTAGTCATTTTTTCGAAAGCAGAAACACTTCCCTTTAGCTTGATGGTAGGTACATCTTTAAGTAAATCCTACATCAGTACATTGTGATCTGCCACCAAGTGTTTCCTTTATCTGCAGATTTTTAATGCATGAATAATCACTGCTGATAATCAGATCAAGAGTATCCCTCTGTTTGCTTCTCGAACATGCTGCTATAGAAAACAATCATCCAATAAATCCACAAAATTCTTGCTAATGAGTGAGTGACCAACCCACAAGTTCCAGTCAATATGTGGGAAGTTAAAATCCCCTGTTATAAGACATTCTGATTTACTGGTCCACTCTATTTCTCTGTACAATTGTTCATTGTACTCATCAGAGTCATTAGGCTTACAACATTCCTACTCTCATTTTTGCTTTCCAAATGCTTATATCATACCAAACTGACTCAACATTGCACTGTCCACCCATGTCAAATGGATGTTGTTTCTTAACTAACAGCATAACCAGACCTCGCTTCCTATCTTGTCTATCCTTGCTGTACACAGTTTACTCACCAAATTCGAATTCTGTATCTGTGTGACAGCACATCTCTGATATCGCAACAATTATTTATAAAGTTCCTCTTCATTTGAGGCTGTAGTTAGCTGATCTCTGGGTGGGGCGGGTGCAATATTTTCTCCATGAGTTATTTCAGATTTTTCAGCCTGCCCAACATGTAACCAACCTGTGAACACCCACTTCAGGATTCATAATATGCTTATAATTATGAGCACATGTTTAGAGGCAATTAATATGAGCATTTATTTTTATTTTATTGCTTTGGTTTCAACTTCTGCACTGAAAAATTCCCCTTCCACACACCTATGGTACTGTATAGGGAAGCATGAAATAATACAAATTATTCTGTCATGCTTATCATTTCTTATAGTAATGTGAGTGAATAATTCGCCCAAGTGTAAAAAAAAAAACAAAAATTGAGTTTAGATACTCTATTTCTGGTGAAGCTTTGTCAGTGCTCTTGGCAGTCAAGTGTAGACAGCAGGGCTAGTGTTATAAACTTTGTCGTAGCATTTTTGAAGTGGGCAGAGTCTACAACATATTTGTTGTGTAGAAATCATAATCAGTAAGTATCTAACAGATAATCTGTTAGATACTTACTGATTATGATTTCTACATTTTGGGAACATTTTGAATGTAAATGGAGCACAGATAAAGAATGTGAAGCAATTTAAATATTTAGAAGCTATTGTACAGATTAGCATTAACAAAGGCACATTATGCAAGAAGGCAAGCTTATACAGCATCAGCCAAAAACAAAAAACACCACCCTTCTCATTTCACCCATTTACTTGCTCCAAATGTTTGTCTAGTTCTGCTTTGAATCTATTTAAGCTGTCAACTTCTACAATGACAGATGGAAGTTTGTTCCATCTTTCGTTACAATCAACCGCCTGCTGGCTAAAGGCAAACTTTCGCACATCTATCCTACAACTTGAATTCCACAATTTGAATTTATGCCCTCTCAGGCGATTATTCTGAGCAAGAGGAAAAATCCCATCAGCATTGAGCATGCTCAAACCAGTCAAAGCTTTATACACTTCAATTGGATCACCTTGCAGGTGTCTAGTCTCCAGACACTGCAATTAGCAAAACTTAAGCCCTTTCTTCGTAAGAGCAACCCTTTATTCCATTCACTAATCTTGTTGCCCTTCTCTGTACTCGTTCCAACAGCTCTACATCCATTTTAAAATGAGGCCTCTTGACCTGTATACAGTACTCAAGGTGTGGCCTGACCCATTGCCTTATACAAGGGAATAATCACCTCCTTACCCCTACTAGAAACATTTCTGTATATCATTGACAAGACACCATGAGCTACTCTTGCAGACTGTCTGCAGTGCTCAGAAAACATCATATCTGCCTGCACAATTACTCTCAGGTCATTTTCACTCTCTGCCACTGTCAGTGTAGTACCACACAGTTGATACGTTACTCTGGGGTTACTGCTTCCCATTTGCAGTACTTTACATTTGTCAATGTTAAACTTCAGTTGCCACCTTTTTAGCCCACCTGCTCAACTTTTCTAGATCCTGTTGCAGCAGCGTATTGTCATTAACAATCCTGATGACCGTATCATCTGCAAACTTGGACATTAAGCCTAGTATACAAGATCATCAATATCATTAATAAATACAGAAAACAACAATGGACCTAACACTGAACCCTGGAGCACTCTTCATTGAAAATAACAAAAAAAAAAAAAAAAACGTTTAATATTTAAAATTTATCATTAAAGGTATAAAATTGTGTAAGTAAATTTTTTTTGTATAATTATCTTACAATATATAACTATTGTTCTGACATTTTTTATTGAATTTCAGTTAAATAAAATTTCATTATAATATATTTTGGTTGAACAAACAAGTTTTTTATACTTTCATTTCATATAAGGAAGTCTCTAGCTTTTATGCTAATATATTTAGTCAATATTGTTAGTTAATAATTGCTTGGGGGGATACATGGATTAACAGTAGCTGCTGGCAGAGGTGAAAGTGATTCTTGCACTGCTTCTATTGGAATAAGCAGCAGCCTGGAATACAAGGTGCTGGGGATTTCAGAGACTGCTGGGAGTCATTGCGGAACGAGTAAATATATGGGCTGTGTTAGGGTAGCTAAGAGTAGGAACAGGTGCATGTATACTTGCATGTACACCAATGCTAGGAGTTTGGTAAATAAATTTGATGAATTTGAGGTGTTGGTCAAAACATCAAAGGCAGATATTGTTGGGATATCAGACGTGGTGTTACACAGATATAAGGAATGCAGAAATGGAATTTCGGGAGTACAATGTGTACAGGAAGGATAGACAGGATAGGAAGGGAGGAGGAGGGATTAAGTTAAGAAACACCTTAAAATTAAGAAACACATAAAATCCAAGGAAGTACAGCCAGTCAACATGGCTGGACAGTGCAGGGTCTAGTCAGTTTGGTGTGATGTAAGCACTGGTAAAGCACAATTGAGGGTAGGAGTGTATTATAGGCCTAATGACTCTGATGAGTATAATAAATGACTGTACAGAGAGATAGAGTGGGCCAGTAAATCAAAGTGTCTTATAATGGGGGATTTTAATTTCTCAGATATTGACTGGAATTTGTAGGTTGGTCACTCACTCACAGCAAGGCTTTTTATGGATTTATTGGATGATTGTTTTCTACAGCAGCATGTTCGGGCGACAACTAGAGGGAGTAATACTTTTGATCTGATTATCAGTAGTAATTCTTTACGCATTAAGAATCTGCAAATAAAAGAACCACGAAGTGGCAGTGATCACAGTGTGCTGAAGTGCGATTTACTCAGAGGTAACCACCATCAGGGGTAAAGGCAGTGGTGAGCTGTGAATATGTTTACAATGGGCTCGCATTTTTTCCGACTTTCTGCCGTGTAAATTTGATTGGTCATGGAAGTTATTATTTGTTATTTTGGTTTTTTTTAGGAGCATTAGCAACTAAGTCCATATTGCTCTGGGGATATGCGGTGGTCATTCACTGACCTTTCCGCATCCTCCGTATTTGGTGGGCACAGGCTCGAACCCCAGTCTAATCAAGAAGTGTGTGCTACGCACTGCTGCTCCTGCCCACCTCGCTACGGAGGCACCTGTCATGGAAGTGACATCATTTGCGGCTTCTGCTAGAGGCGCTTTCCACGCTCGTACTACTAGTAGTGTGATTATAGCACGTGACACATTTTTTGCGACTAGTATGATATCTCGAGTCAGGGGAAGATTTAGGGGGTGGACAGATGCGGCTTATTACCCCCCTTAAACATGGGTATAAGTGAATGTGTAAAACGTAACTAAGTCTATCTAAAAAAAAAAAAAAACTTAAAAATCTGGTCGTCATGCCTCGCCTCATGATGATAACTGGATAAGACAGTGTCTGGGGTTCTAACTTTTTAGAATTTTTGAATAGTATGATGCCACAGTCATGCTTCCTGAAGTTACTACTGCAGTAAGTGTGATTGCAACAATACAAATAATTGTCAGCAATTTCTTTTTTCGTCTCGCATTTTCATTACATTCCATTGTTAGGTTCCCCTAACAGCTGTGTATGTCTCTTCAACTACAAGATTGGTACATCTCAATGCTATTTTATCTAGATATTTAGATACGTTGCACTCGCAAGTATACATCTCTTACTTTAGTTATCATACATCCATGGTACCTTGTCTTCCAGAAATTATGAAAATCTGTGAATGATCAATAAAAAAGCTCTTATTTCGATATATATATATACAAATCAAAATACCTAAAATAAACGTGAAGAATGTTTCACATAAACCATCTACCGCGCATGCTCAGCACATGTGCAACTTTTTTAAACTTTTTTTTTTTTAACAACTAGGGAAATATAATGGATACATTTTTTTCATGATAAAATTTTAATATTGCGAATAAAAAATAACATGAAATATTTCCCTTATCACAAATAATATAAAAACTATCACAATATAAAAACAAATATTACATAAAAAAAAACAAACTTTCTAGAAAAAGTACATAAAAAATTACAGATTACATGAAAAAAACAATTATTTCACAAATATTCAAGAAAAATTTATTCTAAAAATTGGCATATAGAATTTACTTCTTTATTAATATTTGTTGTTGATCTTCTGCTTAGCTCAGTAGCTGAGCGATGATTACAGAGGAATGATTTGATGTAATGATCCGGATCAAATTAAAGCAATGGTTTTCCATTTAGATTTATGGTCATCATAATCTGCAACTTGTTTAATTGTCACAATATTATTCATTATGCTGAAAGCTCACTCAGCTTCAGCACTGCTAATCGCAATGGTTTCAAAGATATTTCTGGCTTTCTCAATTGAAGGGGGAATTTCACTTGATTTTAAAGATAAACTGTCTTCAATAAAATCTCTAAATTAATTCATTTTTATTTCATATTTTATCAGAAAACTTAAATTTCTTATTTGGTTTTCACCATCTTGCCACCGAGACGAACATTCTTTCATATTCCACAATTTCGGGTAGCATATGTTTAAAATTTCTTTCAATGGTATTGTTATTTTCTTTATTTAATTTAAAATCACCCTGTTGCATTCATAACTTATCATTAAAGGATAAAACAATGCATTTAATAACTTGTCACAAGGTAATTTTTTACTTTCGATTTTGATTCCTTCAAATTCATTCCACTTCAACATGCTCTCAATTTTAGATTTGTAATTTTGTTCAGAATTTTTCAAATTGGCAATAGTATTGATAGTTTGAATAATTAATTTACGTGTTTTTGCCATTGGGATTCTGTAAAGCTTCTGAAAGGTAAGACAGCTCCTGCAGGATGTCAGTCATTAGTGCTAAATGGTTAAGAAATTCCAAATTTAAAAGTCGACTTAATAATCTAGAATATTTAACTTCTGATTCAAAATGTTTGCACAAAGCGGGATAATTCCTCCAACCCACAATTACCTTCCACAAGCTACAAGCTGCTCATCGTGGCCCAAACATACAACCAATCTTTATAGTTTCCACATCAAGTTCTTTAGCAATCATCCTTAATTCATGCTAGTTTTTTGGAGATTGGTGATACAGTTTTTTTTTTTTTTTTTTAATTATTGCTTGTGTGCCATTATATATTAGAACATTTTCTACACAGTGAAAGGCTTGACAAAGTTTCAAAATCTGCCAACATTTCATCTTCGTAAGGTCTATGTAAAATCTTAGTTGCCTCAATCCCCCTTCTATGTTGCTACTCTCACTAGTTCTTTGAATACAGTGCAAAATGTTGGAATCACACAGATATTCAGCTACTGTAACCATGTAAACATAGACAGGTGAAATTTACTGGAAGGCATGGATCACTCACTTCTCTGAAAAACATGTGCCCGTTTGTTGGAGTAAAGGTGAACGACAACACAGGTTGACCAGAGGCTATAATTGGTGTCGAGAATCTTCTTAATCCTCTGACTGGATATGGAAAGCATATTGACTAGTGCAACTTCTCTGTATGTGACTGCATAGGTTTTTACGGATCCCTTTCACCCTTAATTCACACTTTCTAATTACCTAAATTGCCTAAAGGCCAGAGGTGAGAACAATGCATACACAGTTGTCTCTCCTAATCCGTTTGTTACGTGGAAATTTTCTTCGTTCAGTGGAAACTAATTTTAATATAATTACCAAGGGGAATTAAAAAAAATTCGCTATAAAGAAGTTCAATAAACAGAGGTCCGACTGTAATTAAATCAAAAATGAAGCAATTTTAAAATACATAACCGATTGATTGCACCATTAAAATGCTGGGAAGGGGGTCCCCGCTTGCCCCACCATAGTTTCGGCTGTGGATACTCAATAATTGCATTCAGGATTTCATTTGTAAAATAAATGATCGTCTCAACAATGGGCTCCTAAATTTTCAAAAAAAAAAATAAATAACAATGGGCTCTCGTGAGCTGACTATAGCTCACCACTGGGTAAAGTGTAGGGTTTTCTCCTTTGGTAAAGGTGACTACAGTGGTCTGAGACAGGATTTAAATTCTATATAGTAGGACCAACTGATCAATTCAAAATGAGAAGCATTCAAGGAATATATCTTGGAAGCTGCTAGGCTTTTCATACCAACTAAGAAATATTGTTCAAGGTTTAGGTCTAAATGGATGTCAGATGAACAATGAGACATTTGACAGAGAAGAAAAATGCATGTGATACATATAAATTAATAGGTGACACAGAAGCCTATGCCAGATATAAGCTAGTCTGTAACCAATTCACAAAAGAGGTTAGGAAGGAAAAAGTAGATTATGAGAAATCTTTGGCAAAGGATGGAAAGAGTTCTTTACTTATGTAAACTCTGGAAGGAAGGGGATGAATCAGATTGGTCCACTTGATAACGATAGTTCAACTGTTGATGATCCTGCTCAGGTAGCTAACAAACTAAATGAGTATTTTGCATCTACATTCACACAAGGAGTTATTCAGGGAGGGGAATGCCAGAGGTGAATTAAACTCTCGCAGTGAGCTAGATGATTTTGTAATAACCGAGAGCAAAGTGGAGGAGAAATTATTGAAAATAAACATAAGAAAGGCACTTGGGGGGGTGCCTTTCTATTCATGGGATATGGGATCTATCCAGTTATATTAAAGGAGGCAGCAAAGGAAGTAAGCAAACCTTTAGCCATAATTATGAGACCTTCCTTGGACTCGGGGGAGGTACCCATGGACTTGAGATGTGCAAATGTGACCCCAATTCACAAAGGAGGATCAAAGGGCAACACAAGTAAGTACAGACCTGTTAGTTTAACTTCTGTTCCAGGGAAATTATTGGAGTCACTGGTTAAAGAAGTGATGCATGATCACCTGCACAAGACTGCAGTAATAGTTCAGACATAGCATGGGTTTGTTAAGGAGGAAAGTCTTGTCTGATCAATTTGATTGCATACTATGATGTGGTCACAAAGGAACTGGATGAAAAAAATAATTTTAATATCATATACTTGGATTTTGGGAAAGCTTTTGATACTGTTGCACGTGGAAGTCTGCTGCACCTATTGGAGCAGTGTGGCATTGGAGGCAAATTGCTGCTATGGATAAAGGGAAGGGTGAGTGGGAGAAGACAGAGTGTGGTAATTAATGGTCACTGCTCTATGTGGATTAGTGTTATTAGTGAAGTCCTCCAGGGTTCAATGTTGGGTCCATTATTATTTTCTGATTTATTGATGATGATGTATCAGGCTTAATGTCCAAGTTTGAAGGCGATATGAAGTTCAGCAGGGTTGTTAATGACACTAATGACAGTACACTGCTGCAACAGGATCTAGAAAAGTTGAGGAGATGGGCTGAAAGGTGGTAACTGAAGTTTAACATTGACAAATGTAAAGTACTGCATATGCAAAGCATTAACCCCAGAGTAATGTATGAACTGTGTGGCACTACGTTGACAGTGGTAGAGAGTGAAAAGGACCTGAGGATATTATTATTATTATTATTAGCTATATGGTGCAAGGAAGCCTGAGGCTTATTCTGCACCAGCCAAAAAAAAAAAATTCCCAAGTTACCCTGAGAGAGAGAGAGAGAGAGAGAGAGAGAGAGAGAGAGAGAGAGACACACACACACACACACAAAAGCAGAAGGGAATCACCAAGAAAGAGAAGAATGATGATATCCAGCTCAGGACCCTGGGTGTGCCAAGCCCATACTGTGCAGACAGATATGAAGTTTTCTGAACAGTGCAGATGGTCTGCAAGAGTAGCTCATGGTGTTTTGTCAATGATATACAGCAATTTTTCTAGCAGCGATAAGGAGGTGATTATCCCCGTGTATAAGGTAATTGTCAGGCCACACCTTGAGTACTGTATACAGGTCTGAAGGCCTCATTTTAGGAAGGATGTAGAGCTGTTGGAATGAGTACAGAGAAGGGCAACAAGATTAGTGAATGAAACAAAGGGTTGCTCTTATGAAGAAAGGCTTAAGCTTTGCAAATTTCACTGTCCGGAGACTAGGCACCAGCGATGTGTTCTGATTGAGGTGTATAAGTCCTTGAATGGTTTGAGCATGCTCAGTGCTGATGGGATTCTTCCTTTTGCTCATAATAATCGCCTGATAGGGCATAAATTCAAATTGTGGAAAGACAGTTGTAGGATAGATGTGCGGAAGTTTTCCTTTAGCTAGCAGGTGGTTGATTGCTGGAACAGACTTCCACCTGTTGGTGTAGAAGTTGATAGCTGAAATAGATTCAAGGCAGAATTAGACAAACATTTGGAGCGAGTGGATGGGTAAAATGAGCAGGGTGTGTTTTTTATTTTATTTTTTTTTTGGCTGATGCTATATAAGCTTGCTTTCTTGCATCATGTGCCTTTATTAATGCTAATGTCAACTGCAGTGATATATTTAATATGAATTCTAAATTTAGTTATTCTAAGGTTTTTCTATAACTATTTGGTACTTATGGCTAGGGCCATGTTTGTCATACCATAGCTGTGCCTCTGCTGGAAGGAAAGAGATTCAAACACATATATGAGTTTGAATTCAAACCATATGATAAATATTAATAAAGGGATAATTATAGTCTTAGCCTCTTTGCTGTATATGTTCCATTAGCCGTAGAGATTAAGGTAATTAAAACTACAGTACAGCGTAGATTTGATGTGTGAAAACATTAGTCATTCAGACAATCTACCTAAAGAGCTAGAATATATAGAAAATATCCTGATGAATAATGGATTCTCAGCTAATGACATTGAAAATTCATGAACAATACTTTGCTGATAAGTAACAGGTACAAAATAAGAAAATTTTAATTTCAGTAAAACAGCCTGGTTCCATGTATTAAAGGGATAATAGAGGAAAAAAGTAAAGGAATTTGCAAAAAAACATGAATCAGAGATATTTTCAAACCAGAGAACAGAAAGGGATATTAGTAAAAAGACCTCTTAGATTAGGAGTATTCATTTTATTGATTTTGCTAATACGTCAATACCACCATTGTTATGTCACTAAAAGAATTATAAAACACAAAATACATAAAAATAAACTAGTATTTAATATAACTATATTTAAAATAAAATCACATGATAATGATGATACAACAGATAAATTAAAATGCATTAAAATGATAATTTTAAAAATATAAAATAATAAATACAAATTCAAGCTTTCTTCTTCTTCAGTGGATTATACATTCTAATTGGAACATACATGCTCTATATAAGTATATAGCACAGTTGCATACTTATATAAAGCTGCCAAGGTTGTAATTTGTGACTCTTGTCATAATTCTATTGTGGCACAATAAGACTTTCTTTGTCTGGTTGGTTGCCAACAAATATACCAGAGCAGAACATATGTCTGGGATCCTGAAATCATAATGTCTGCTGTCTGCAGCTTCCTGGCAGGAAGTTTCCATAATGGTTACACAGTTTAAGATTCCAGTTTTGCCAGAGTCAAAGATCAGAGTTGTATAAGTTCATGTTTCTGGAGTGTGAGAGACATGTCATCATATTAATGATAGGATGGAGAAACACATAGATGGATGATATCAGGGAAGCTGATTTTGACCATTTGACTGTAGCAGTACATGTGTGGGAAGAAGGCCACCAGGTCCACCCTGAGGATGTAGTAATTATTGATAATGCATATTGGTTTTATGGCCGGAAGTAGCTAGAGGCTTCATATACAAATGACACAAAGGGTATGTATTGCAGTCGGAGATGGCACATGCATCCAATATTGAATCTCCAGTTCTGAAGACAGATTTTTGATGGTGATCATCCAAGCAAAGAGACATTGCTGGAGCCACGATGGGATTCTGACATCATTCAAGCATTGCCACTGTGGCAGCAGTGCTGTGTATTTATAGAGCATGCATGTATCTGCTGATTTGGATTAGTAGTGGCATATGATGCAAGAAAGAGCTTATACAGCATCAGCCAAAAAAAACAGAGAGGGGGGGAACCTTCCCATTTACCTCTCCATCCACTCCAAACGTTTGTCCAGTTCTTCCTTGAATTTATTTAAGCTGTCAACTTTCACAGTTAAAGATGGAAGTTTGTTCCAGCAATCAACCACTCACCTGCCTTTAGCCAGTTTTTTTTTTTTCTTTCTTTCTTTCTTTTTCACCCTTTTTTTTTTTTTTTTTTTTGGCTGATTCTGTATAAGCTTGCTTTCTTGCCTCATATGCCACCACTAATGCTAATCAGCAGATTATACGTTCTGATTGAAACATACATGCTCTATTCTATAAATACACAGCACTTCTGCCACAGTAGCAATGCATGACTGATGCCACGATCCCATTGTGGTTCCAGCAGTGTCTCTTTACTTGGATGATCACCAGCAAACATCTGCCTTAAGAAAGAAAGCTTCATGCCGATGATGAAAGCTTCAGCTTTGGAAAGCTCCACAATTTGTATTTATTATTTTTATAATATTTTTAGATTGTTTTATTATATTTTAATTTATTTCTTTATGTAATTTTATTTTAAATATATAATTATATTAAATCACTGTTTATTTTTATGAATTTTGAGTTTTTTGATTCTTTTAGTAGCTTAATTGTGGTTGTATCAGTCTATTAGAGAAATTGAAACAGAAAGGGAATTATTTCAAAGAACAGATTAGCATATTTCCCCATGTATAAGATTCCCCTTTTTTTGAAAAATTTGTGGTCTAAAAACTGGGTGCGTCTTATACAGTGGTTGTAGATTTTTTTTACTTTGCATTTCCCGCTTTTTCGCACTTGTTGTCTTTACGCTCATTGTTTCGCACTTGTTACCAGAATATTAGGTTACGTTTTGCCACGTTCTGCCCAGAAATGGCTCAGAAAAGATTTTTGTACAGTGCTGAATTCAAGTTAAAAGTGATCCAGTTTGCAAAAGTGAATGTAAATCGTGCTGCTGAACGTAAGTTTGGTCCTCCTCCAACTGAGAAAACAATCCGAGACTGGCTACGGGAAGGAGAAACCCTACTGAAAACGCCACAGCAGAAGAAGGCCATTAGAGGCAAGTCAGCAAAATGGCCTGATTTAGAGAGGGACTTGAAGATATGGATTGAGGAGCAAAGGGCAATTGGAATTCCTCTGTCCACAAAGATGGTTCAGCATGAGGCAAGAAGAATTGCTGATGAAAAGGAAGTTACTGATTTCAAAGGAGGACACAATTGGTGCTTCAGGTTCATGAAACAGAATGGACTAAGCATGTGTACACGCACCAGACTTGCCCAAAAGATGTGTGAAAGCTATGAGCAGAAGGTCCTTGAATTTCATCGTTTTGTCATTCAATGTTGGAAGACATATCAGTTTGGGTTGGGACAGATTGCAAATATGGACAAAGTCCCCCTTCAATTTAATGTCCCAAGTAACAGAAGTGTTGATAAGAAGGGGGTGAAAACTGTAACTGTGAAGTGGACATGAAAAGAGCAATTATACAGTTGTTCTAGCTTGTTGTGCCGACGGAATGAAGCTGCCTCCTATGCTGATTTTCAAATGCAAAACAATACCAAAAGAAGACATTCCTCAAGGAGTGATTGTCCACATTCATGACAAGGGTTGGATGGATCAAGATGGGATGAAGATCTGGTTTGAGAAAGTTTGGAGCAGGAGACCAGGTGGGATCTTATGCAAACCTGCCCTATTGGTGCTTGATCAGTTCAGGGCACACATAACAAAAAATACAAAGAAGACTGCTGCAGAGCAAAAAACAAAACTTGCCATCATACCTTGACATCCCAGCTCCAACCACTTGATGTCAGCATTAACAAACCCTTCAAAGCTGACGTGAGAGATGAATGGAACCAACGGATGAAGTCTTCTGGGGACAATTTGACACCAGCAGGAAGAGTGAAGAAATCAACTATAGAAGAAATTTGTACCTGGGTGAAAAGATTCTGGGATAATATCAAGATTGAGATTGTTGTCAAGTCATTTAAGAAGTGTGGCATTTAAAATGCCATAGATGGAACTGAGGACGAGGCAATATATGAAGACAGTGATTTGTCATCAGACACAGATGAGGACAAGCTAATGGATGGGAGTTTTGACAGTGATGAGTTGTATGAATTTTATGATGAGTAAAACTAGAGTTCAATAACTTTATGTAATACATTTTTTTTTTTCAAATTTTGGGCCCCAAAATTATGGTGCGTCTTATACATGGGGAAATACGGTAAATATTTTGACAGAAGATTACAAAAATGTATGTGAATGCTGTAAAATATACATTGGAATCGGTTCGGTTCATAGATTCCAATGTATATTTTACATAGATTCCAATGTATATTTTACAGATTTTACAGTAAAACTTTTGAAATAGCAGGACATGCTTGGATTTGTAAAATATATTTTTTTAATAAAAATAATTTTGGTGTCTGAATGAAAGAAATAAATTCTTATTATTTCTTATTAATAAAATAAAAAATTTTTTACCAAAATAAAAATAAGAGGCCATTTACATTGAAAAAGTTAATAATCATATGATTAAAAATAATGGTTGGGAGACAGTGCCATAATTCCTTGTTAGTAAGCTTGTCGTACATTGGATTGTTTTATGGGGATTGACAAACTATCAATGTAGATAGCAGGCATTAAAAGATGCATGGGTTGAATTAATAATGTGGTGTTTGGAAAAAGGAACAACACCCGAACATTTGCTGGATGACTAGGAGCACGATCTAGAACAGCGATAATTTTGAATGGAATCTTCTTTTCATATTACCAATTCCTTTTGAAACTCACTTGAATGATCTTCACTGAAAATTTTTGATGTCATCCAGCCTTTCTTATTCACTCTCCAAAAAAATAGGCAGTTTTGTTTTCCCATATTCCTTTAGCACCCATGGATTTTCAATATGATAAAAGGCCTTAAATTTATAATCCCCAGAAGCATTGCCTCTAAAGAGTAGCATGTATTAGTATTAGTAATGGCCGCATGGTGCAAGAAAGCCTATGGCTTATGCTGCACCAGCCAAAAAAAAAAAAAAAAATCCGAACAAAACAATGATAAAAACAAAATAAATAAATAAATAAATAAATAATAATAATTAATAAAAAAAAGGAAATTTAAACCTATCATCCTATGCGCTTCCCTTACCCGAAAGTACTATCCAGATGACCTTTGAATTTCCCCAAACTGTCGGCCTCTACCACCCATGAAGGCAACTTATTCCAGTAGTTTATAACTCGCTGGCTAAAATAAAACTTCCTGTAGTCCAATCTAAACATTTCCCCCCGTAACTTGAATTTATGTCCCCTAGTTCTAGCATCATTTATAATCTTGAAAATTTCATCCTCATTCGGAAAGCGGCCTCTCACAGCCTTAAACACCTCAATCAAATCTCCTCTAAGGTGTCTAGTTTCCAAACTCTGCAACCCACATATTCGAAGTCTTTCTTCATAAGGACGCCCTTTTGCCGATCTCACCAGGCGAGTTACTCGTCTTTGCACCCTTTCAAGAAGCTCGATGTCTTTCTTTAGGTGCGGTCTCCATACTTGAATACAGTATTCCAAGTGTGGTCTAACATACGCCTTATATAATGGGATCATCACATCCCTATCTCTACTTGCAAAAGCTTGATAGATCATTCATCGATAGGACACCATGGGCCTTCCTTGCAACCTGTTTACAATGCTCAGAGAATTTCATGTCTGACTGTATCATAACACCCAAGTCCCTTTCTTCCAGTACTGGGTTTAGTTGAACTCCACCAAGTGAATAAGTTATTTTGGGATTACTGTTTCCTAGGTGTAATACCTTACACTTCGTTGGATTAAAGCATAGCTGCCATTTTTTGACCATTCCTGAAGTCTATCTAGGTCTCTCTGAAGAAGCTCAGCTTGACAGTGATCATTAACTACTCTACCAATTTTAACATCATCTGCAAATTTAGACAACATGCCCTCTATTCCTTCATCAATGTCGTTTATGAAGATTAAGAACAACAGTGGTCCTAATACTGATCCTTGGGGAACCCCACTTCTTACATCAACCCAATCTGAAGAATAGCCATTTATCACAACCCTCTACCTCCTGCCCTGAAGCCATCCTTCTATCCATCTAAGGATTTTCCCAGTGATTCCAACATGTTTCAGCTTATAAAGCAACCGCTCATGTGGGACTGAGTCAAAAGCTTTGCTGAAATCTAAATAAACAATGTCAAAAGTATTCCCTAAATCCAGCTCATGAGTGACCCTTTCGAAATAGCGAACCAGATTTGTTAAACATGATTTTCCCTTTACAAAACCATGCTGAGTATCCTTGAGAATTTCAATTCTATCCAAATGATCCTGAATTCCACCCTTGATCATTGCCTCCATGATTTTCCCTACTACTGAAGTCAGACTGACAGGTCGATAAATTCTGACTTCATTTTTAGAGCCACCCTTACGTATGGGAGATACATTTGCACTTTTCCAATCCAAGGGAATCTCCCCAGAGTCTAGTGATGCTCACATAATTAGCCTCAATGGTTCAATGCACTCGCTTGCCGCTTTCCTTAAGATTATAGGGTATATTCCATCAACTCCAGGAGCCTTACTGGTCTGTAGGCTCGAAAGTTTTTTCATTAAATAATCTTGCAAAATTTCAATATCATTAATTACATATTTTTTAACTTCACTCCCACAATTTCCCATTGCCACAAAACTTTTTCATTTGTAAATATCAATGCAAAATAACTGTTGAGTTCATCTGCAACGGCAGCTGGTGTATTTAATACTATCCTCTTTCCCTTACGTAAAGGTCCGATCTGGTTTGTCCTGCTCTTCTTGGCATTTATATATGTGAAGAATTCTTTATCTCCCCTCTTTGCTCTGTTTGCTAGTGATTTCTCATAAACTGCCTTTGCCTGTCGAACCTTTTCTGTGGCTCTATTACACATCACCTTGTAGCTGTTATAGGCTTCAGTACTTTTTATTGCTCTGTAACCTTTCCATTCCACCTTTTTCTGCTCAAGTAATGCGGCAACTTCACTATTCATCCAACTTGGAACCCTTCTCGTGGAGTATTTTTTTAATGGTATATACGCATTCAAGGCATCTGTGATTAATGTTTTAAAAGCGTACCACAGTTCAATTAAAAATTTTGTTCCCCATGTTGAGTTTCCTTCCCATTTACTCCAATCAATTAGACGTAAATTGAAATCACCCATAATAAGGCATTGACGCTTACTTGCCCATTCCATTTGCATGTAGAGGCTTTTGTCATAATCTTCACAATCACCTGGTCTGTAGATTACTCCTACTCGCACTATACCTTTGTTTCCAACTATCTCACACCATATACTCTATACTAGCATGTGAAATGTCTGAATCTGGGAAAGCTATCGTCGCACTCAGGCTGCTTCTGATAAGAAGCATTACCCCACCACCCCTTCTATCTACCCTATCCTTCCTAAATACATTATACAAGCCGTACTTAAACTCATCATCCCCAATTTCTGGGTGGCACCACGTCTTTGTAAGCCCTATTATGTCCGCATTACTAGTTTTAACCAGCAGTTCGAATTTGCTCATTTTATTGACGACACTTCTAACGTTACTGTATAAATAATTAAGATTTACTGTTCTTGTATATTTAACAACCCTAACACAACCCTTGAAGTTTTTTAGGCTCTCTTCCCTGATATTAGCTACCCGCTCACATGAAACGTTTCTGCCCCCAGAACATCTAGGTAATACGTCCAGTTGGGGTAACAGACAAGAACTCTTAAGATATGTGCAAGAGTTACTTTGACCAGTATTATCAGATAAACGCGTGTCAGTATTACCCACTTCCCCCCTAACTAGCATTTCCCTGAACCTTTAAGGTATTGTCAATAATACTGGTAAAAACATTTGCACCGCCTTTGTTTAAGTGTATCCCGTCTCTACAAAACAAATTCCTTCTACCTACAAGTGTGGGCCATGCTGATAGAAATTTCCCTCCTAAAGCCTTGCAGATTCCTTCAAGTCTTGAGTTTATCCATAAGGCTCTTAACATATAATCCCTCCTATCGTGTCTGGGCAGAATTGCAGACACACAGACATTATGGCCTAGCTCGCGACATTTCCTCAGCATGGTCCTGTATTTTAAAGCTAGACACTGTCTTTCCTTTGATGAAAATATATATATATGGCTGCCAACACTTCTGGAAGGCCTGTTTCATCCAAAACACCTCTTAAAGCAATAAATTGTTTGAAAACTGTAAGAAATTCCTTAGCAGCAGCAGCAGCAGCAGCAGCACAATCTGAAATTGCCACCTTCCCTTTCATTCTGAAGTTATGAAATACATGATGACTTATTTTTTAAAGTAGTTGTCAATCCCAACTGGCAGAAAAAGGTATTAGTTGACTTTCGTCTGTAGTCATTGTAAGTTCCTGCATTCTTCCTTACATGTTTTGCATGTTATGATTTTCTGTACGTTATGATAAGAAAGCTTTAAATAATTTTAGTTACACTGAGATTTGTAATCGATTGAGAACTATTGGGAAGTAGATCACTACCACCGTGAATTGTTTTCACTGTGGATTCGCTCCAACCCATTTGCACTGTTGATGCTGTGCTCACCTTTATCATATTGACTAAGAACTTGTGCAACTTCCCTAAGGGCCACCAAAACCTCATTTCTCTCTAATTCAGTTTTTAGATTGTCTTTTTTTCACATACACAAATGCAAATTACATTTTTTTTATTTTAATTTATACTAGTGTTTTTTACAATTAGAAACAACATAAACCCACAATCATGATGCCAGCATCGGCAATATATGTTACTCAATCACTGCAACATAAGGAGGAGGGAAATTACATGTATAACTTAGTGGAAGCTTCCACAGTAGCTGTAGATATAGAAATCTGAAGTATGTATAATGAGAGTTAATTGTAATATCTTGATTTCTGAATTTATTAAATATGAAATTACATGTATCTGGTATTAATTTGTTTAATTTTTATGTAATAATTCTCCACTACAACATGTAGTTAAGAATTCATTTTCCAGATACAAAATTTAAATCTTGGGGATAAGCTATAGCATTTGGTTCTTAATATTGTTTATCTTAGGTCTGCATTGTGAACAGGACATCAATATGTGCACTGCTTCATATTGCTTAAATGGAGGAACTTGTGTTGATGGTCCAGGACGGACATATAATTGCAAGTAAGGAATTGTTGTCTGTAACTTAACTTTCTTAAACTCACTAGGAAATTGGAAATTTCTACATTAGTAGTCTTAAGTATATATGCATTTACTTCTTATATATGTTTGTTTTGATTATCAGTATCCAGGAGTGCATATTCTTGAAATTCAGTCAACATATTAACCCTTTTCTTAGTGAAATTTAGGAGCCATATATATATATATATATATAGGAACCATTCATGTTGGAAATGCAGGTGGGTCTGCAGCATCAACTTTACTAAATGCACGAGTAGTAGTTTCTGGTGTTGGTGAGCTCTGTGGAGCTTTTGTAGAATTTAAGTTTTGTAAAAATTAATATTTTTATATAAAGCTTTTTAAATATTAATTTGTTCTTATTTTGAATTGATTGTTCAACATTAAAGTGAAATTATTGTCAAAAACAAACCAGAATTTTAAAAAAAAATTGTAAAAAAATAAACTTTTTATTACCTTTCTCTCCCCCCATGCTGCACTATCCTCTACATCTATTTATGTATTATATGATTCACTTTCATCAACTTACAGCCCAAAATTCCAAAGTATTTATTTTGGCTTTGGTATATCCAAATTGGATAACTGGTGCTAACAGGTATAACTTTCATTTTTTTCTGATTTTCTAAGCTATTTACTTTCAACTATATACAGTATTATAATCTACATTTACAATTACTTGAAAGCAGAAATTAAATATGGTAGCAGCTATTTGAAGATAGTTTGTACTTAAAAGGACACATTATTTGAAATGACTACAAAATGTACATATCCATGTGTACCACAGGCAATCATGAAAATCATACACACACACACACACACACACACACACTGCATGCAAGTTATTGTGACCATGGATAATGTTATCATCCGTGTAATCTCTTATCACTTTTAGGAAGTCCCAATCAAATGTATACTAATACATAGAAAAAATGGATGCTTATAGTGTGATCTCCAATTACTGCTGTTGCTTTGTACAGTTTGGGTTTTTGGTGTCGTTATTCCTTAAAAGAAAGTATCTCTACTCCTACCAGTCTGACTGTTTTACAGTAGAGAATTAATGTTTTCTAATTCTTGATTTCAGTATTTTCTTTATTTGTTTTTATGGTTTGTGTGGATTTACAGAAACACTGACAGTTTCATTTTTATTGATGACTTTATTGAAGAAATATTGGACAGCCAAATTAAAAGTATTTTATATTGCTTGATTTTAATGGTTTTTTTTTTTTTTGTCTACTTACATCTTTTTTATGTACACTTTTCTGCTCTGCTTTGATAAACAATGACGAAAAGCTGCATTCTTACTTCATTAGTTCTTATTATTTATCACTTATTGTTATCAATTAAGTTTCCTCCCAAAGTGATTACAACAAGCAGCATCCGCTGTATGTACAAGGGGTGTTTGAAAAGTTTGTGGCCTGAGTATGAAGGGTTTATTTGAGGAGTTTGGTAAAAATGTTACTTTTCGAAACAGTCCCCTTTGAAGTCATTACACTTTTGCCATTGATGCTGCAGTGCATTGATTCCTGCTTCAAAGAAAGTTTTTTATTGGACCCCAGTAGTGCATCCATTGCAGCAGTGATACCAGTGTTGGTGGAAAAATGGATGTCAGATTGGTATTTTTTAAAATTAGGAAATGGGTGAAAGTCCAATGGTGCAAGATATAGTGAATATGGGAGAAGAGTCAAATTTCAAAGCCACTCATGCACTGCTGTCATGGCAATGACAGACTTGTGAACAGGTGTATTGTCCTCGTAGAATAAGACTCTTTTGCTGAGTTTTCCTCAGCAAAGAAAACTATCAAGAAACAATATTTTGAGCAAAATAAACATTGCAAGCAAAGTTCCCTAAGGGATAAATTTGACATTAGCATTAGCATTAGTAGAGGCATTTGATGCAAGAAAGCAAGCTTATGCAGCATCAGCCAAAAAAAAAAAAAAAAAAAAACCCACTTCCACTTCACCCCTCTGTTCGTTCAAAATACCTGTCCAGCTGAGCCTTAAACTTATTTAGGCTATCAACTTCCACTACAAGGGATGGAAGTCTGTTCCACCAACCAACCACCCACTGGCTAAAGGCAAATTTCTGCACGTCTATCCTACATCTGTCTTTCCTCAATTTGAATTTATGCCCTCTCAGGTGATTATTCTGAGCTAGAGGAAGAATCCCATTAGCATTGAGCATGCTCAAACCATTCAAGGCTTTATACACCTCTATCACTAGCACTACTAGCAAGATTTTGTGGATTTATTGGATGATTGTTTTCTGCAGCAGCAGCATGTTTGAGAGGCAACCAGAGGGAGTAATACAAATATATTACCTAAAATTGATCTGATTATTAGCAGTGATTATTCATGCATTAAGAATCTGTAGATAAAGAAACCGCTAGGAGGCAGTTATCACAATGTACTTATGTGAGATTTACTTAAAGATTTACATATCAAAAGCTGTCTCCCTGCTTTCAAAATTTGTCAAATACCTTAAAACTGTAGAATTGATGATAATTTAAATGCCCTCTAGATGATACAAAAATGTTGACAATTGAATTGAATGTGAATCTGAGCAACAAGAATTCTCCCTACAAAAGAATGTTTCATAATGAACATGAGAATGAATTTGGAATAACAATGAAGAAAATTTTAGAATTAATTTTTCAGCATTTTAGGGAATGCAGTCCATTCAATTAACAGGCAGGTTTGAAATATAATGATTAATAAATGATTAATCATTATACTTAACTGAAAAAAAGTTGCAAGTTAAGGTTAAATTTGAAAGTGTCTGCAATTCTGTCCACACACGATAGGGGATAGTATAAGATGAGAACCTTGTCAATCAGTTTGCCCTGGAGAGATTGTGCAAGGCTGATGAGGTAGAATTTTTCTCAGTATGGTCTGTGCTTGTTAACAGGAGAGTCTGCGTCTACAGGGATGGGATACACTTAAATAGAAAGGGTGCAAGAATATTTGCTGATCCTATCTAGACAAAGTTAGGTGGATTGGAAAACTGCTAGCTTGTGGGGGGGAGAATTCACAGACTAATAGATTAATCTGTATTTACTTCTATTGAAATGAGCAGCAGCCTCAAAAGCAAATTCATGGGGATTGCAAGAACTACTGGGAGTCATCATGGAACAAGTAAATACATGGGCTGTGTTAGGGTAACTAAGAGTAAGAACAGGTGAACGTAGATTTGTATGTACACATGCTAGGAGTATAGTAAATAAATTTGATGAATTTGAAGTGCTGGTCAAGACATCAAAGGCAGATATTGTTTGGATATCAGAGACATAGTGTCACACAGATATAAGGAATGCAGAATTGGAATTTGGGGAGTAAAAACAATGTGTACAGAAATGTTAGGAAGGAAGGAGAAGTAATGATGTTAGTTTAGAAACACATAAAATCTAAGGAAGTACATCCATTTGGCATGGGTGGACAGTGCAATATTGAGTCAGTTTGTTGTGATATAAGCACTGGGAAAGCAAAAATGAGAGTAGGAGTGTTATAGGCCTAATGATATGATGAGTACAATGAACAATTGTACAGAGAAATAGAGTGGGCCAGCAAGTCAGATTGTCTTATAATGGGGGAATTTAATTTCCCGGATATTGACTGGAACTTGTGGGTGGGTCAATCGCACACTAGCAAGATTTTGTGGATTTATTGGATGATTGTTTTCTGCAGCAGCAGCAGCATGTTTGAGAGGCAACCAGGGGGAGTAATACAAATATATTACCTAAAATTGATCTGATTATTAGCAGTGATTATTCATGCATTAAGAATCTGTAGATAAAGAAACCACTAGGAGGCAGTTATCACAATGTACTTATGTGAGATTTACTTAAAGATGTAACTACCATCAGGGGTAAAGGGAAGGGTTTTTGCTTTCGTAAAGGCCACTACGGTGGTCTGAGACAGTATTTAAATTCTATATGGCGGGACCAACTGATGATGTTACAAACAGCAAATTCTAAATGGGAAGTATTCAATGAATTAATCTTGGAAGCTACTATGCTTTTTATACTGGCTGTTCATGTTTTAGGCCAAACTGGATGTCAGATAAACAAATGAGATTTGTGGCAGAGAAGAAAAATGCATGCTATCGAGGCAGTGTTAGGTTGGTCGGAAAACTGCTAGCTTGGGGGGATATAAGGACTAATAGATTAAAATAGTAGGGCCATGCATATAAATTATCAAGTGACACAGAAGCCTATGGTAGATATAAGCTAGTCTGTAATCAAGTCAAAAAGGAGGTTAGACAAGCAAAGGCAGATTACGAGAAATCTTTGGCAAAGGATGCAAGGAAAAATAGTAAAGACCTCTTTACTTATGTAAACACTAGATGGAAGGGGATGAATCAAGTTGGTACACTTGATATTGATGGTTCAACTGTGTGCAAAAAATTATTTGGATTTCAGGAAAGCTTTTGATACTGCTTACAGATAATTAGAAAGACATCTGCAGTATCAATTTGTATGAAGGATTAAATTATTTGCGATAAAAATCTTGCAGTTCTTATGCTGAAACACTTTGACGGCATCATTTTCATGGTGCTGAGTATTCTTTTAATATTGCGAATACAATGGCTAGCCAGCACAGAACATAGCCTTTTAAAGATGAAGTTGATCACAACTTATTCTGATTCCGTGATGATACAAGATTGGTTGAATGGACTGTCAGCCTTATCAGTTGAAACATGCCATTGCCAAAGATTTATACCTGAATGAAATAATCCAGAGATTTGCAGTTGTTAAGCTTGGAAGAGTAAATTTTTGAAGAAAAAATTTTACAGTAAATAATAATAAATTTTTAATTTTTTGAATTAATAAATAGATGAATTTAAAAACATGTCAATTTTAGGTTGTTAGTATGCCAAGTTTTCGTTATATTGATACATGTTTTGTATTTCCTGATTTTATATGGAGAAATACTTGCTAAATGTACCATGTGAAAACTTTATTTTTATTTTCTGCTTATTAACACTATTAGCAGCATGTAGGGCCACCCCTATATCGAAACAGAGATCAGTATTATTATGTTTAATCCTAAATATAATATTTATTGTTAATTAATAAATTTTAAGAATACTCTTTATTGCATCATATCTTCACTTATGCTACAAATCTTAGTATGCCATCCATCTCTTGTAAGCAAGAAAGGTTAAAGTAATGATCATTTTGCTTACCAGATTAGCTTAAGACCTAATCAGAGTTATGCAGGCTGAAAGTGCTACAGATACAGATAATCATTATCCAGTAGACTCTTGATTTTCCAGGATAGATGGTAAAATAAAAATCCTGGATAATCGATTTAGGGAGTATATGATGAGAGCCTTGTCAATCAATTCGGCCCTGGAAAGAATGTGCAAGAATTTTTTTCAGCCTGGTCTGTACTTGTTAACAGGAGAGACTGCTTCTACAGGGATGGGATACACTTAAATAGAAAGGGTGCAAGAATATTTGCTGATGCTATCGAGGCAGTGTTAGGTTGGTCGGAAAACTGCTAGCTTGGGGGGATATAAGGACTAATAGATTAAAAGTAGCCACTGGCAAGGTGAAAGTGATTCTTGCACTGCTTCTATTGTAATGAGCAGCAGCCTGAGAAACAAGATGCAGGGTACTTCAGAGACTGCTGGGAGTCATTGCAGTACAAGTAAACATATGGGTTGTGTTAAAGTAGCTAAGAATAGGAACAGGTATACATGTACACCAATGCTAGGAGTTTGGTAAATAAATTTAATGAATTTGAAGTATTGCTCAAAACATCAAAGGCAGATATTGTTGGGATATCAGAGACATGGTGTCACACAGATATAAGGAAGGCAGAACTGGAATTTGGGGAGTACAATGTGTACAGAAAGGATAGACAGGATAGGAAGGGGGGGTTATGCTATTAGTGAAGAAACACACAAAATCCAAGGAAGTGAAGCCAGTCGACATTGCCGGACAGTGCAGTGTCAAGTCAGTTTGGTGTGACATAAGCATTGGTAGATCAAAATTGAGAGTAGGAGTGGTCTATAGGCCTAATGACTCTGATGAGTATAATAAGAAACTGTACAGGAAAATAGATTGGGGCAGTAAATCAGAGAGTCTTATAATGGGGGATTTTAATTTCCCAGATATTGACTGGAATTTGTGGGTTGGTCACTCACACACTAGCAAGGCTTAAAAAAAAAGACACCTGAAAACTTTTGTCCGTAAACAGTGTTGCCAGATTGTGCTTCTGCTGCTCCATTATAATGCCATGAGCTCAGTTTCACTTAGGCAACCATTCAAGGTAGACATTTCAAAGCAGTCTCTTCCCATTACTGTATTTCATACTAAGTAATAATTAATATTTTGTAAAAGTTCACCCTGCCCAAAAGGAAAACTGATATATCAGTGGAATCTGATAAGAAGAAACATAAAGTTATTATTTTGGATATGAAACATGACATTATTAAATAGTTTGATAATGGTCAATTAACAATAAAAGCAAGAGAAGCATCAAGACAAGCATGGTGCTGGGCCTCAACGAGTCTATGGTATGACTAATTCTGTTGAAATCTAAGGAATACATAGAACAAGGTAAAGTTGCATCAACATATTTTAGTATGCAGTGCACAAGGAACAGAAGTCATATTTTGGTTGAAATGGAGAATCTTTTAATAACTTGTCTGGAAGATTGCAATCAAAAATGGATTCCAATTGGTACAACAACATAATGGTAAAAGCACTTAGCCTGTTTTCATCGCTCAAAGAAAACAAATTAAAAGGGGATACAACGATATTTTCTGCCAGCAGAGGGTAGTTTGAAAAGCTTAAAGCTCGAACTGGAATGCATAATGTCAAATTAACAGGGGAAGCGGTGAGTGCTGATAAGGATGCAGCTGCCAAATTTCCTGCATGATTTAAAAAAAATAATTGAGGAAAATAATTATGATAACCGCCAAATTGTTAACATTGATGAATCTGGCCTTTGTTGGAAGAAAATGCCATCTAGAACTCTCTTAGCTAAAAAAGAAGAATCACAACCTGGTTACAGTTCTTAGCTAAAAAAGAAGAATTGCAACCTGGAGAATCTTTTAATAACTTGTCTGGAAGATTGCAATCAAAAATGGATTCCAATTGGTACAACAACATAATGGTAAAAGCACTTAGCCTGTTTTCATCGCTCAAAGAAAACAAATTAAAAGGGGATACAACGATATTTTCTGCCAGCAGAGGGTAGTTTGAAAAGCTTAAAGCTCGAACTGGAATGCATAATGTCAAATTAACAGGGGAAGCGGTGAGTGCTGATAAGGATGCAGCTGCCAAATTTCCTGCATGATTTAAAAAAAATAATTGAGGAAAATAATTATGATAACCGCCAAATTGTTAACATTGATGAATCTGGCCTTTGTTGGAAGAAAATGCCATCTAGAACTCTCTTAGCTAAAAAAGAAGAATCGCAACCTGGTTACAGTCTCCAAGGACTGCTTAACTCTTCTGTTGGGAGGAAATGCTGAAAGCAATTTCAAATTGAAACCTATGCTTATTTACCATTCACTAATTCCAAGAGCTGTAAGGGATTGCAACAAAGCATCATTTCCTGTAATTTGGCAGGCAAATAAAAAGTCATGGGTCATGTAAGCTTCGTTTGAAGACTGTTTTAAGAGTTATTTTTGTCCAGCAGTCAAACTATTGCAAACAAAATAATCTTACATTTAAATCCCTCTTAGTTCTAGACAATGCCCCTGGCCATCCTACTGCACTGAATGACCTGTGTGAAAATGTAAAAGTAAAAGTAGTATTTTTACCTCCGAACGCTATGTCTTTGCTGCAGCCAATGGTCCAGGGCATAATTTCAACTTTCAAGGCCTATTATCTACGAAGAACTTATGCACAAGCAGTGCACGCTATGAAGAGGGAAGGTGCAATTTTATTGACTGAATTTTGGAAGAATTTTAATATGAGGCAAGCTATTGGAAAATATTTATGTCATGGGAAGAAGTTACGACTAGTACAATGAGGGCTGTGTGGAAATATCTTCTGCCTTACTGCACAAATGACTTTTGTGGCTTTGAAAATCAAGTTGATGCTGTTATTGAAGAAATTAGTGTCATTGGAAAGGATCTTCTTGGCTTTGAAGATGTTGATTCCCCCTAATGTCAGAAAATGCCTGGATTCGCATTCACAGCCACTCACTGACACGGATCTTATAGAATTGGAGCAACAGCGTGCCTATGATGAGAAAGAAGAAATTGCGACTGAAGAAGAGGAGTGTATCTCTAAGTAAATTTCATTACAGGAACTCGAGAAGATGTTTCAAAATTTGGAAACTGTTAAACAACAAATTATGGATTTAGATTCGAACGTGGAAAGAAGCATGCTAGTTCACCGAATCCTAGAATATGGTGCTATTATAAACTTTATGAAGACAAAAAGAAGGCTACAACTATTCAAACTATGCTTGAAAAATATTTTTCGAGACATTAGCATATCCATTTTGTAGCTCAATTCTTTAATAAACGTTTTTTAGCTTACTTGCTTTTCATTATTCTTTTCATTTCTATCTATGTACATAGTTGAAACGTATTTTAAAGGACTAAATTAAATCTTCTGATAAATGTTCCAAAACAGAATTTTTCCCATCGGTTTTTAACTTCGATATATGCAGTTTTGAGATATATGATACACTCGTTGTGCGAATTAACTGCATATATAGACGTTTACTTCTGTATATGCAGATGTGGCCTGACCATTACCTTATACAAGGAGATAATCACCTCCTTATCCCTTCTAAAAAAATTCCTGTATATCATTGACAAGTCATCATGAGCTATTCTTGCAGACTCTGCACTGCCCAGAAAACTTCATAACTGACTGCACAGTTACCCCCAGGTCTGTTTCATTCTCTACCACCCTGAGTGTAGTACCACACATTTGATACATTACTCTGGGATTACTGCTACCCATATGCAGTACTTTACATTTGTCAGTGTTAAAGTTCAGTTGCCACCTCTCAGCCCATCTCTTCAACTTTTCTGGATCCTGTTGCAGTAGTGTACTGTCATTATTGACATTAACAATCCTGCCAACCTTTTGTATTGTCTGCAAACTTGGATGTTCAGCCTGATATACCTTCATCAGTATCATTAATAAATACAGAAAACAGCAATGGACCCAACACCAAACCCTGAGGGACTCCACTAATAACATTAGTCCACAAAAAGCAGTATCCGTTGGTCATCACTTTTTGTCATCTCCCACTCAACCATCCCTTTATCTGTAGCATAAATTTGTCCTTAATGCAATACTGCTCCAGTTTGTGCAGTAGTATTCCATGTGCAACAGTATCAAAATATCATATACTTGAATTTTCTTAAAATCCAAGTATATGGATATCAGAATTATTTTTTTTATTCCAGTTCCTTTGTGACCACATCATAGTATCCAATCAAACTGGTCAGACAAGACTTCCCCTTAACAAACCCATACTGTGTCTGAACTGTAACTGCAGTCTTGTCTAGATGATCCTGCAGTGCTTCTTTAACCAGTGCCTCCATTAATTTCCCTGCAAGAGAAGTTACACTGGCAGATCTGTAATTACATATGTCACCTTTTGATACTCATTTGTGAATTAGGGTTACATTTGCACATCTCCAGTCCATAGGGACCTCTCTTGAGTGTAAGGATGTTCTCATAATTATGGCTAAGGGTTTGTGTACTTCCTTTGCTGCCTCCTTTAATATAACTGGATAGATCCCATCCACCCAAAGTACCTTTCCACTTTTCCCTCACTCAACTTTGCTCTCAGTTAGTACAAAATCATTTAGCTTCCTGCCAGAGTTGATAAACTTCTGGCATTCCCCTCTCTTAATAACTCCTCATGTGTGAATGTAGATTCAAAATACTCATTCAATCTGTCAGCTACCTGAGCAGGATCATCAACAGTCAATATCAAGTGGACCAATCTGATTCATCCCCTTCCTTCTAGAGTTTATATAACTAAAGAAGTCCTTGCTATTTTTCTTTGCATCTTTTTCCAAAGATTTCTCTCGTAATCTGCCTTTGCCTATCTAACCTCCTTTTGGACATGACATGTGTCACCTGATAATTTATATGCATTCCATGCATTTTTCTTCTGTGCCATGAGTCTTGTTAATTCATCTGACATCCATTTATTTCTAAACCTTGAACGGTATTTCTTAGTTGGTATGAAAAGCCTAATAGCTTCCAAGATTAATTCTTTGAATGCTTCCCATTTAGAATTTGCCTTTGGTAACATCATTAGTTGGTCCCACTGAATAGAATTTAAAAATTATCTCAGACCACCGTAGTCACCTTACTTTATTTGTAGTCTCTTACCTGTCATGTAAACCTGTCACCGTGGTTGCTTTATTTGTCATGTATCACTTTTGTACAGCACATGGGAAATAACTAAACTCTGTATCCAGTGTATTTCTAAACTAAAATGTTTAGATATACACTGGCTACATAAAAATAAATTGTTTATTTTGGCATAATCATTGCATTTCTAGTTTAGTTATTTATTCATTTATTTATTTTAGTTACTTATCCCTTGTATTATTCAACCAAGCAGAGCCTAACTTGAGGATACATTGGTCCTAGGCAAAAGTATTTTTGGAATCCTTGTAAAAATGTTTATGAAATGACATTGAATGTTTTTGGATTAATGATGATGACTGGATAGGTTTTGGTGCCATTTTGTGAAGTCATGGCACCAATGTTGCATTCAAAAAGTCATCTTGGATTATTTTTTTATTTAAATTTTTTTTTTTTTTTTTTATGAAAACCCCAAACTCGAGAGGTACTAGAACATGTAGTACTTAGTACCCTGCTTGGGTTAGAGGTTGAGAAGACGAGATAAGATATTTGTTGATATTAGACTTGAACTTCTGTACTGTAATTTTCAGACATGATCAAAAACCTTTGATCATGTCTGAACCTTTGATACACAACAAAAAAGCTTTTTTGTATTATGTTTTTTAAATGTGCTTATGGGCTTATTTTCACATAGTGCCAGCTGAAAAATCTGGAATAACTCACAGTGCAACCCTTCTCCCTCTGCCTGAGATCAACTAATACAGTTCCAGTTGAAGCAACCTTTAGAAATTCCTCCGTTCAGTGGCAGTATTTGAAACTGGTGAAATGACTGTCACAGAGGCTTTGAGAGGGGATAGTAAAATTGAATGATGCCAAAAGTATAACTGTTATAAATGATTCCGGAACTAGAGGCTATAAATTCAAATTATGTGGAAAGAGATTTAAACTCTGTATTGTAGGAAGTTTTCTTTTATCCATTGAGTTGTTAATTACTGGACTAAGTTACCTTTATGGCTAGATGAAGCTGAAAGTTTGGGGAAATTCAGTGATAAGATGAATAATTACTAATGTGAAGAGAGAGAAACACGTTTATTTTCTCTCTATTTTTATATGCTTATTTTTTATTTCTATTATTAATATTTATTATTTATTTTTAATATTTTTTATTTTTATTTAGTTTTGTTTTACTTTTTTTTTTTTTTTTTTTTTTACTAATTTAGCAAAAATCCACTGGCTTCCTTGCACTATATTTCTAATACTGCTGTATTTTGCTGCCCTTGGGAACTGGTGATTGGATGTAGTCAGTAGCTTGGACTCCAATTCCAAGCCCTCCATAGTGTCTCTACCCATGGCAGCTGATGTGCAATACTCTATATTTTTATTCTAGAGAGCATATTTTTTCCTAATATTTTTCATCTTTAGAATTCATTTTGTCTCAGTTTTCATCCCTGAAAATCTGGTCACCCTAATAATAATCCAATTTTTCCTTTGAACCACCCATGCAAATATGAGATGAATTTTTCAGTCTGCATTTTGTGAGGTCTTCCCTGAATCCAGGAATACTCTCATTATTATAACCAAAGATATCTGCTTTAATATGATTGGATAGATGTTACCATGCCCAGGTGTCTTGTTCACTTTTTATCTCCAACAGTTTCTCCCTTCCCTTCATCTATCATAAAATCATTTTATCTTCAAGTCAGTATAAGATTGACTTCTGGTATCCTCATCTATAAAAACTTCTTAATGTATCAGTGTAGATGCATAATATTTATTAAGTTTGTGAGCAACCTGTTTGGAATAATTAGTAGTTATGCTACTGATTGTGCCATACAGGTCATATTATTCATATATCAATTTATACCAACAATTAAGGATAAATTTATGAGGAATATTAAAAATGGAGTGAAAGGTTAAGACTGTGTTTTATTCATAACATTCACTACTCCAGTCACTAATTTTGGAAATATAAAAAAAAAAAAAAAAAAAAGTTAAATCCTAATTAAATAAAATATTTAAATTTTTTTGCTTTCATTTTTAATATTTACAATTTTTAATATTTGCAACTTAAGTTTTATTGCTGTCGTTTGTTATAAATTTAAAACTTATTTTGTATGTTAAGATGATTTAGTCAGCTTTGTAGTTTAATTTATTTAAAATTATTTTACTCTTAACTTTTTAGCTGCCCTGAAGGATTCAGTGGAAAGCATTGTGAACTAAATGCCAATAAATGTGACCCATCTCCATGTGATAATGGTGGAAGGTGTGTAAACTTGTCTGAAAATTTTACTTGCATCTGTCTTTTTGGTGAGTCGATTACTGTTATCAACAAACGTTGTATTTCTCTTGCATGCATGCATGCACATGTGTTTGTGTGTATGGTGCTCAGGGACACTGTAGTGGCTTTGGCACTTGTCACTCAATTGGAGGTATGGGTTTGAGTCTTGTTGGAGACTATAGACATTCTTAAAAGCTTTTTCAACCATGGGCAGATGGGGGGGGGAGTATTGTCTTCCCTAGCTGTTATTGGTTTTTTTAGCTCCTCCAGCATTAAATTAGCCCTTGAATGTACATTTCTCAGATATAATGCATAGCAAAACAACCCACATCAACTGGAGTACCATAAGAATTAGTGCACTATGACCTGAATAGTTGAATGCAAATAAATTCCCACAAATAAGTATGTGTTTATATTTGAACATGTAACAATATAATTTTACTGTTTTTTAATACTGTAGGGCTTAGCAATCACGTTTTGACGGATTTTATTAGTTACAGAAAATTTTTTGAGTTATTCCTACTCCTGATATTCATATTTCATAGTGGATAAGTGTATATCTTTTAATCTGCTAGTATTTCAAAAATAAGATATTGTATTCTTCTGTGACCTATATATTAACCCTCATTTATATAGACAGTTTTATGTTTCTGTGACTTATTTTCTTTATAAGTCTTAGAAATGTACATTGTTTAAATTTAAATTAAATGTAATTTTATTAGGGAAATTTTAGAAAATAAATCAAAATATTTATATTTTTATTTGCTACATGGGAATGTGAAACCTCGATTTCTTCAGAAAATCAGTTTTACTGATAAGTGATATTTATGTATAGCAGACCCGGCAAAAATGTGAATCATAGACACTTGAACCGTGTCTCTCAGAGCCACCATTCATATGGAAACACAATTGTTTTCATATGAATGGAATCATTTATGCCTCAAAATAATATTTTAATTTACAGAAATAAATAAAATAGAAAAAAAAAAAAAAACTTGAAGTGTCAACTGAATGCTTAATGATTTTTAATACCATTAGGCATTTTTCAAGAAATCTGTGTATTTTTTTTTATTATAATTAAACAAACATGATATGTTTATAAGACAGTTATAAAGTGAAAAGGCTATAACCAGAAACAAGTAAATGCTGCAATTAGGGTAACATTTCCAGAAATGTGCAACATCGCTGCCTGTTTATTAAGACATCCCAATATTGAAATAAAATAAAATAAGGAACAAAAGCAGCACATGCCTTCCAGTAGTGCAAGCATATGACACCCACCCAGGAAAAGCCCCACCCCTCCTCCCCAACCACCAAAACATGAGAACTATTCATCTGAAAAGTAAAGACCAAAGATAAGGAACTCACAAGGATTTTTGCGATCATTTTGACTAATGTTGGGGGGGAAACAAACAGATCACAGTCATGCACTTAGCTTCCCACTTGTTATTAATGTTATGGAAGAGAATTTTAAATATTTATGTATGTAAATAATCTCATTTAGTACTTAAATATTTCTGAAATGTGCTTCCCCAAAACTACTCAACCACAAGGTATACTTTTATGAAATCCAAATAAATTTTAAAATCTGGAACCTCTCAATCTCTGCAAGGATACCAAATTTTAAAGAGTTTACTGTGTTATTTTATATTTTTATGCTGCGTACTTTTATATAATAAAAATAAGCTCTTGATTTAATGACCTTTGGAAATAATGAGCGCATCCACCAAACATGCTTTTTTTGTATACAGGGTGATTCACTACCAGTGCGACAAACTTGCAGGAGGTGTAGGGGCCACAAAGACGAATCGGAATCACAAAGCATTGCAGGGTCCGAAATGCCTTTGTCATGCGGTAGAGGACGTTGAATGGGAGGTCGTGTGAACAGCGATCCCGCTGGAAGCCAGCATATGCGAACCGGTTCCCGAGGCAGTAGGATGGACGAGTATTCAAATGTTGAACTGGCTGACATGCACCTCACGTATGGAGCTGTGGACTGTAATGGCCCTGCCGCTCTGTGCTTGTACCAGGAACGTTTCCCGCACAGGCATGCTCCTCATCATACAATTTTCAGACGTGTGCACAGAAGGTTACGTGAGACTGGTTGTTTCACGAGAGGTACCATGAATCGAGAGTGAACGACGAGGACGCCAGACAATGAGGAGAATGTCCTACGTCTTGCAGAAGGCAACCAGAGTACGAGTACTTGAGCGATAGGCCAATGATTGGGTATTTCCCAATCCACTGTATGGAGGATACTGTCAACAAAACAAATGAGTTCATACCATCTGCGACGCGTCCAATCATTGAAGCCTGCGTATTATCCACTCTGGAGGACTTTTGCTACTTGGTTTCTTCAACAGAAACGCAAATGCTGACTTCCAGCAGGATTGCTGTTCACGCGACCTCCTGTTCAACGTCCTCTACCGCATGATGAAGGCATTTTGGACCCTGCAATGCTGTGTGATTCCAATTCATCTTTGTGCTCCCTACACCTCCTGCAAGTTTGTCGCACTGGTAGTGAATCACCCTGTATATGAAATTTTTAAGACTAGATGCTCGAGGCATAATACATTATGGGTTGAAATTAACTATATAATATCAGTGTAAATCCACCATTGTTTACCCATAAGTTTAACTACATACGTAGTGTAATGGCGTTGTTTAGATTTTATCTCAAAAATTTGGCTACTTTCACAACGAGATATCAGGTATTGAACTTCTTCAAATAAATAATGCTTTTCTAGTAGAGGAGACTACTGTTATTTATTCTCAGTGGGCACAACCACCCAGATGCGTTTCTGAGCTTGTTGGCTCACTCATCAGTGGGTGGGCAGGTATCCTGGTAATGCAGACATGCCATCGCAGTTGCGAAGTTAATTCCACAATATGAGAGATGCCAAATGGTGAAGATAACGATAATATTTTGAAGACTAAATGCTCGCGGTATAATATGTTATGGGTGAAATTAGCTATATAATATCAGTGTAATTACACCATAAATAACAGTAGTCTCCTCTACTAGAGAAGCATTATTTATTTGAAGTAGTACAATACCTGGTATCTCGTTGTGAAGGCAGCCACAATATGAGATAAAATCTAAACTATGCCGTTACACTACGTATGTAGCCGACCGGGCTAGCCAGGTGGGTAAAATGCCTGCCTGGCAACCCAAAGGTCGCGGGTTTGAATCCCGCCTCGGGTTTGGATTAGAGTAAATGCAAAAACTTTGAGAGGTGCATTATGGCCACAGAAGCTGATGCACCAACAACTAACAAAAAAAAAAAAAAAAAAAAAACCCCTACATATGGGTAAACTATGGTGTATTTACATCGATATTATATAGTTTTTTTTTTTTTTTATGTGAACCCCAAACACGAGAGGTATTAGAACCTATAGTACCATGCTTGGTTTGGAGGTTGAGAAGACGAAAGAAGATATTTGTTGACATTCGACTTGAACTTCTGTAGATTGTAATTTTCAGGAAATACGTACGAAGAAAGGTTGTTCCAGAAAACGGCAGTTGAATGAATAAATGAGGAAGATGAAAAGTTGGTTCTGTGGGTTTGAAGTTGGACAGTAAATGGATGTTGGCTGGTGGCGGCACGTGTTTGGACTGTTTTGAAAGAGAGAGCGGGAATTATAGAAGCCAATTCAGAAGAACAGTGCCCATGGAAGTATCTGTAGAAGAGGCATGCAGCAGAAACAGTGCGTCTATGAAAAAGCGAGTGGAGAGACTCTGTTAGAGATGAATCATTAATTAACCTAACTGCCCTCTTCTGAATGGAATCAAGAAGCCTGAGAGAGGTTTTGGGGACACCACCCCAGATGTGGGAACAATATTCCATGGCAGGGCGGATTTGCGATTTATACAGAGTGAGCAGCTGTTTGGAAGAAAAGTAACGCCGAGAGCGAAAGAGAAAACCAAGTTTTTTAGATGCAGGGGAAGCAATATTTGTAATGTGCTTGTGCCAAGAGAGATTAGAAGTCAGGGTAATCCCCAAAAGAGATATATCATTTTGCCTAGAAATTGGAGTGTCACTAAACATAAGCATAGGAGCGGAAGAATCCTTTTTGCGAGATATAAGACAAGACTGAGTTTTAGAAGGGTTGAAATCAACTAAGTTGTCTTTGCCCCACTGGAGAATTACCTGAAGATCGGTATTTAAGGAATTGGTAGCAGATTTTCGAGAAGTTGAAGCTGATTGTGCAGGACAAGGTTTCTCAAAATGGAAAGTTGAATGCAATGTGCTATCATCGGCAAAACTATGGATAGGATTTCCAGTCAATGGAAGAAGGTCATTGATATACAAGAGGAAAAGAGTGGGTGAAAGAACTGAACTTTGGGGGACACCGGCATTAGTGGAGAAGTTAGAAGACAGAGAGCCATCTACCATCACCCTCAGTGAGCGATCAAAGAGAAAACTGGATAACCAATTACTAAAAACAGTTGGCAAACCATAAGATGGAAGCTTGTTTAGAAGACCTTTATGCCAAACACGATCAAAAGCCTTTGAGATGTCAAGAGCAACTACTTGTGTTTCACCAAACCTTTCCATTGAATTAGTCCATAAATGGGTAACATAAGCCAGAATATCACCAGTGAATCGACACTGACGGAATCCATACTGGCGATCGTTGATCAGACGGAAGGTTTCTAGGTAGTTTAAGAGTTGGCAGTTAATTGATTTCTCCATTACTTTAGAAAGAGTAGAAGTAATTGCAATGGGGCGATAATTGGCTGGGAGGGATTTGTCACCCTTTTTAGGAACTGGCTGGATATGAGCAAATTTCCAAGCAGAAGGAAAAACACCTTTGGAATAAGAAAGTGAAAAAAGGCGGCAAAGAATAGGAGTAAGTTCAGGAGCACAGGTTTTGAGAACAAGTGGAGAAATACCTTCGGGACCTGGAGCTTTCTTAGCATCAAGATTTATCAAAATCCTTCTAATATCTTTTTGACGGAAGACCACAGGAGGCATTGAATGCAGCGTGTTGGGAATGGTGGGACGTGTTTTACCAAGATTATTAATACATGAGCTGGAAGAAAAATGGGATGCTAGCAGGTCAGCTTTATCCTTGGTTGAAGTGACAACAGAACCATCTGGTTTGGACAGAGGTGGGAGCAGAGATGGGCAAAAGTTGCGGCCAATAGCTTTGGCAAGTTAATTTCAACCCATAACATATTATGCCTCGTGCATTTAGTCTTCAAAATATTATCATTATCTTCACCATTTGGCATCTCTCATATTGTAGAATTAACTTCGCAACTGTGATGGCATTATCTGCATTACGAGGATACCTGCCCACCCATTGATGAGTGAGCCAACAAGCTCTGAAACGCATCTGGGTGGTGATGCCCACTGAGAATAAAAGAAGACCAAATTGTGGAATTAACTTTGCAACCGTGATGGCATGTCTGCATTACCAGGGTACCTGTCCGCCCACTGAGAATAAATAACAGTAGTCTCCTCTACTAGAGAAGCATTATTTATTTGAAGTAGTGCTATACCTGGTATCTCGTTGTGAAGATTAGCATTAGCATTAGTAGAGGCATTTGATGCAAGAAAGCAAGCTTATGCAGCATCAGCCAAAAAAAAAAAAAAAACAAAAAAAAAAAAACACTTCCACTTCAACCCTCTGTTTGTTCAAAATACCTCTCCAGCTGAGCCTTAAACTTATTTAGGCTATCAACTTCCACGACAAGGGATGGAAGTCTGTTCCACCAACCAGCCACCCGCTGGCTAAAGGCAAATTTCCACACATCTATCCTACATCTGTCTTTCCTCAATTTGAATTTATGCCCTCTCAGGTGATTATTCTGAGCGAGAGGAAGAATCCCATCAGCATTGAGCATGCTCAAACCATTCAAGGCTTTATACACCTCTATCAGATCACCTCGCTGGTGCCTAGTCTCCAGACACTGTAATTTGCAAAACTTAAGCCTTTCTTCGTAAGAGCACCCCCTTGTTCCATTCACTAATCTTGTTGCCCTTCTCTGTACTCGTTCCAGCAGCTCTACATCCTTCTTGAAATATGGCCTCCAGACCTGTATACAGTACTCTAGGTGTAGCCTGACCATTGCTTTATACAAGGGAATAATCACCTCCTTATCCCTGCTGGAAAAATTCCTATATATCATTGACAATACACCATGAGCTACTCTTGCAGCCCGTCTGCACTGCTCAGAGAACTTCATATCTGCCTGCACAACCACCCCCAGGTCCCTTTCTTTCTCTACCACTGTCAGTGTAGTACCACAGAGTTGATATGTTGCTCTGGGGTTGCTGTTTCCCATGTGTAGTACTTTACATTTGTCAATGTTAAACTTCATTTGCCACCTCTCAGCCCATCTGCTCAACCTTTCCAGATCCTGTTGCAGCAGTATAGTGTCAGTAGTGTCCTTGACAACCCTGCCTACCTTTGTATCGTCTGCAAACTTCGACATTAAGCTTGATATACCATCATCAATATCATTTATGAATACAGAAAACAATAATGGACCCAACACTGAGCCCTGAGGGACTCCACTAATAACATTAGTCCACGACGAGCAGTGTCCATTGATTACCACTCTCTGTCTTCTGCCACTCAACCATCCCTTTATCCATATTTAACAATTTGCCACCAATGTCACACTGCTCCAATTTGTGCAGCAGTCTTCCATGTGCAACAGTATCAAAAGCCTTTCTAAGATCCAAGTATATAATATCAAAGTTATTCCATGCATCCAGTTCCTTTGTGACTGCATCATAGTATCCAATCAAATTGGTCAGGCAATACTTCCCCTTAACAAAACCATGCTGTGTCCGAGCTATAACTGAAGTCTTGTCTAAATGATCCTGCAGTGCTTCTTTAACTAGTGCCTCCATTAATTTTCCTGGAACAGAAGTTAAACTCACAGGTCTATAATTACTTGTGTCAGCCTTTGATCCTCCTTTTTGAATTGGGGTGATATTTGCACATCTCCAGTCTGTGGGTACCTCCCCTGAGTCCAAGGAAGCTCTCATAATTATGGCTAAGGGTTTGCTTACTTCCTCTGCTGCCTTCTTTAATATAACTGGATAGATCCCATCCACCCCGGGTGCCTTTCTTGTGTTTATCTTCAACAATTTCTCCTCCACTTTACTCTCAGTTATTACAAGATTCTCTAGCTTACTACTAGAGTTGAATACACCTCTGGCTTTCCCCTCGCTAAATAACTCCTCGTGTGTGAATGTCGATGCAAAATATTCATTTAGTTTGTTAGCTACCTGAGCAGGATCATCAACAGTTGACCCATCGATATCAAGTGGTCCAATCTGATTCAACCCCTTCCTTCTAGAGTTTACATAAGTAAAGAACTCTTTGCTGTTTTTCTTTGCATCCCTTGCCAAAGATTTCTCGTAATCTGCCTTCGCCTGCCTAACCTCCTTTGTAACTTGGTTACAGATCAACTTGTATCTATCATAGGCTTCTGTGTCATGTGTTAATTTGTATGTATCCCATGCATTTTTCTTCTCTGCCATATGCCTCATCAGTTTATCTGACATCCATTTAGGCCTAAACCTTGAACAATATTTCTTGGTTGGTATGTAAAGCCTAGTAGCTTCCAAGATAAGTTCTTTGAATGCTTCCCATTTTGCATTTGCTGTTGGTAGCATCATCAGTTGGTCCCACTGTATAGAATTTAAATACTGTCTCAGTCCATCGTAGTCGCCTTTACGAAAGCAATAACCCTTCCCTTTACCCCTAATGGTAGTTACCTCTTTGAGTAAATCCCACTTCAGCACACTGTGATCACTGCCACCTAGTGGGTCATTTATCTGCAGATTCTTAATGCATGAAGAATCACTGCTGATAATCAAATCAAGAGTATTCCTCCCTCTAGTTGCCTCCCGAACATGCTGATGTAGAAAACAATCATCCAATAAATCCACAAAAGCCTTTCTAGTGTGTGAGTGACCAGCCCCCAAATTCCAGTCAATATGAGATAGCCGCAATATGAGATAAAATCTAAACGATGCCATTACACTACATATGTAGTTAAACTTATGGGTAAACTATGGTGTATTTACACCGATATTATATAGTATATATGAAATGGAGTGAAATAACTGTCTCGGTGTGACAACGGCATTTAAAATATTTTCAAAATAATGCAGATATAACTTGCAGCTAATGAGATGGCTGACTTTGCTTTCATTTATCAATACAGTATCTGATAATCAGAGAGAAAACAAAAAATACTCTATGAAGCTTTTTTTTTTAATGAGAACAAAAATATTTCATACACGAGCTATGTTTACAGTTCCTGCTGTTATGAAGAATGACACTGCAGTTTTCGTAAAGGAGACTTTAGTGGTCTCAGACAGTTTTTAAATTCTGTACAATGGGACCGACTAATGTTGTTACCAACTACAAATTATAAACGGGAAGCGTTCAGGGAAATAATCATAGAAGCTGCTATATTTTTCTTACCAATTAAGTAATACTGTTCAAACTTAGACCTGACTGCATGTCATATGAACCATTGGCATGCATGGCAGAGAAGGAAAATGCATGGAAGGCATAAAAATTATCAGCTGATACAGAAGCCTATGGCAAATATAAACTAGTCTATAATTAAGTCACAAAGGATGTTAAGCAAGCTAAAGCAGATTATGAAAAATCTTTGGAAAGGATGCAAAGAAAAACAGCAAAGACTTCTTTACTTATGTAAGCACTAGATGGAAGGGGATGAATCATGTCAGTACACTTGATATTGATGGTTCAACTGTTCATGATCCTGCTCAGGTTGCTGACAAACAGAATAAAAAATTTTTGCATTTACATTTGCACATGAGAAATTCTTTAGGGAAGAGGACGCCAGAAGTTTATCAGACTCAGAGAGGGAGCTAAATGATTTTGTAATAACTGGAAGGAAATTGGAGGAGAAATTGTTGAAGTCAAACATAAGAAAGGCACCTAGGATGGATGGGATCTATCCAGTTATATTAAGGGAGGTAGCAAAGGCAGTAAGCAAACCCTTAGCCATAATTATGAGAGCATTCTCTGATTCAGGAGAGGTCCCCACTGGAAATGTGCAAATGTATTCCCAATTCACAACGAGGAATCAAAGGGTGATACAAGTAATTACAGAACTGTTAGTTTAACTTCTGTTCCAGGGAAACTAATGGCATCACTGGTTAAAGAAGTAATGCAGGACAATGTAGACTGGAGTGCAGTTATAGTTCAGTCGCAGCATGAGTTTGTTAAGGGGTGATCTTGTCTTACCTATTTTATTGAGTACTATGATGCAGTGACAAAGGAACTGGATGTAAAAATTAATTTTTATATCACATACTTGGATTTCAGGAAAGCTTTTGATACTCTTGAACATAAAAGATTACTGTACAAATTGGAGCAGTGTGGTATTAAGGGAAAGTTACTGTTATGGATAAAGGGATTATTGGGTGGAGAAGACAGAGTAATTATCAATAGATGCTACTTTTTGTGGATTAATGTTATTAGTGAAGGCCCACAGAGTTTGGTACTGGGCCCATTGTTGTTTTCTGTATTTTTCAATGATATTGGTGAAGGCATATCAGGCTTAATGTCCAAGTTTGCAGATGATACAAAGCTGGCAAGGTGTGGTTAATTGTAGTAATGATGGTATGCTACTACAACAGGATCCAGAAAAGTTAGGCGGATGGGCTGAGAAATGGTAATTGAAGTTGGTAATTGACAAATGCAAAGTATTGCTACCTAGATATTAATTCCCTGAGTAGTACAGACAGGCTGCCAGGGCAGCTCATGGGGTTTTTTCAATGGTATACAGGAATTTTGCTAGCAGCGATAAGGTGGTAGTGATTATCCTATTGTATAAGGCATTGGTCAGACCAGATCATGGGTACTACCTACACATCTGGTGGTCTTATTTTAAGTAGGTTATAGAGCTGCCTATCGAAATCCAACTCCTTTGCCATTTCTGTGCGACCACTTTCAAACTGCTGGCACCACTTCACTATGGCTGGACACAACATTTCCCCATACACCACCATTATTTCACAATGAATCTCAGAACAATTCTGACATTTCACCCACAAAAATTGTACTGTTCCACATACCTCGAACTGAAAGTAACATTCTAGCTGATGTGCCATTATGAATGCTTGCTCCTACACAACTATTACCACTACATCGACAAAACTCACCTAACAGGGGGTGCATGATATGAACTCCATTCCGTGTAGGTGCCACATTATACCAAGAGATGGTGGCAGGTGTAACTTTTCTTTTGAATGCCCCTCGCATAAATGTTATTAAAGTGAATTTCCAACTACTGATCACTACAGATCTCAGCCAATTCTTCTTCCTCTTGCAGATTGAGATCTAACATTGGAAGGTTTCTTGCTGAATGGGTGTCTTACCCAGAGATATTTTTTTGGTATCAAGGGATGGAAGTAGTGCTCAACTTTTGTCTTTAGCAGCTCTAATGTTTCACTTATTAAATTAATTGGCTAAACTTCAGAAAAGGGTATGCACTCCAGACTGTCAGCAAGAAGAAAAGGAAGAAGGCAGTGATTGACTGGCGGAGACTCCTCGCATTCACTCCTTTCCCCCTCTTCTCCTTGCTGCATGTTACAGGGAAATGTCACGTGACAAACAAAAAGGTAAGGCTGATCTCCAGAACATGTGGGAAATGTGGAATTATCATGCTGCTCTCGGTTATAGTGTGTTATTGTTATTCAGTGTTCATGGTTTGCAAAAGGAATGGTCTTATGAGTGTGAATTTGATAGCTTTGGAATACAAGTTTTTTCAGTGTTGATGTTTGATGAAGTGTACAGTTTTTTTTTTTGTTTTCAAGTTGTTTCTTGACGATTCAATTTTTTTCTCAGTAATTGTATGAGTTGTTAGTATCAGGTTCTCTTTATAGTAGAGGGGTTGTGGGGCCAGCATCCCTCACAAAAGCGGGGTCTGGGGGACAGCAGCACTAAAAGGGGGGGGGGGGGGTAAAGGTTTCTGTTGACATGCATGAGCATTCCCATTGTTAATGCATGTGCATGTAAAATCATCTAGTAATGTATGGGCGAAAAGAATCAGTGGTTGTATGTAGTGTTAATTTTTATTAGTTTAAAAAAATTGCCATTTCTTTTTCTTCATTTCAGCTCCAACATATTGTGATGTCATGTGACATCCCCCAGTAATGCTTGTGCAGGTGAGGAGAAGAGGGTGAAAGCAGTGTAGGTGGAGTCTCCATCAGTCAATCACAGCCTTCTTCCTTTTCTACTTGCTGACAATTTGGAGTGTGCACCCTATTCTAAACTTACCTTTTTTTTTTTTTTTTTATTTGCATTTTCCCGGCACACTAATGTGCCGCAGCACACAGGTTGAAAAATCATACACACATATGATTTCTATGTGTGTATGAAATCATACCAACATATGACATTATTGGATGACTGTTTTCTGCAACAGCAGTTAGAGAGGCAAAAAGAGAGATCACTACTCTGACATGATTGTCAGCAGTGATTCTTCGTGTATTAAGAATCTGCAGATAAAAAAACCACTAGATAGCAGTGATCATAGTGTACTAATACGGAATTTAATTAAAGGAATAACTATTGTCAAGGCAAAAGTGAAAAGCAAGAGCCTTTCACTTTTCCCTTGACAGTAGTTATTCTTTTCCCTTTCATAAGGGACACTAGTCTCAGACAGTTTTTAAATTCTATAATTGCAACATCCACTAATGAGAATTCTAAAACAACAAGAAATTCTAAATGGGAAGCATTCAGGGAAATAAGCATAGTAGCTGCTAGGCTTTTCTTGCCAACTAAGAAATACAGTTCAAAACTTAGGCCTAAATGTATGTCAGATGAACTATTGAAACATGCAGCAGAGAAGAAAATTTCACAGGATGCATATAAATTATACTGGTCAACACGTAAAATGTTATGAAAATACCCAATTTTGACAAATTCCATGCTGCTGAACACAAAAATCTCATTAAAATTTGTCGATTGGTTCTTGTTTTCGAATTACAGTTGGGGTCTCATATTAGCAAGTAACTTTACATTATTAACTACGGCTCTCGGCAAAATGCATGACAACACTGCAGTTTCGGTACCACCACGCTCTTATTGCATGATCGGCAACTATTGCCTTGCTCTGCATCACACGATAAGTTGTCACCTCAAATATGTCTTCAACTCTGTTGCAGTAATCTTCGAATACAACTAGGTACTAGGTGATTTGTTCTCAGTTAACAGTTGTTCCCTGTGTGATTCCTACTTTTTGTGCAGTATTTGTGTCTTGTAAGATTAGTATGCCCCGTAATTGTGTGAATAGTCTGGATGATTTCTGTTACGTACATGGAGAAGTCATGTTACCTTCAAGAAAGTGTCCCCTAATTTGAGCCATAAAAAGCCTACTTCTTATACTTTGGGTCTAAAGTAGGCAACCAGGACAAGAACTGGGCTCCACACATATGCTGCACTACCTCTTCATCAAAACTCACTGCATGGGTTGAATTGAAAGGGGCGTTTTATGCTTTTTGCAGTGCCCATGATATGGAGGGAGCCAACAAATCATGTCATAGACTGTTACTTCTGAATGGTGCCTCCTATTAGAAAAGGGATGACAAAGAAGAAAATGTGGACATTGACGTACCCAAATATACCATCTGCAAATCACCCCATGCCTCAAGGTAAAGTTCTACTTATTCCAGAGCCACCTGACCATTTTTCTGTACACTCTAATGAACATCAACCTGATATGGGGATATCAGGTTGATGTTCTTGGGGGGGGGATACAAGGACTAATAGATTAACAGTAGCCACTGGCAGAGGTGAAAGTGATTCTTGCACTGCTTCTATTGGAATGAGCAGCAGACTGGAAAATAAGATGGCGGATATTGTTGGGATATCAGAGACGTGGTGTCACACAGATATAAGTAATGCAGAACTGGAATTTGGGGAGTACAACGTCTACAGAAAGGATAGACAGGATAGTAAGGGAGGAGGGGTTATACTATTAGATAAGAAACACATAAAATCCAAGGAAGTGAAGCTAGTCGACATCGCTGGACAGTGCAGTGTCAAGTCAGTTTGGTGTGACATTGGGAGATCAAAATTGAGAGTAGGAGTGTGCTATAGGCCTAATGACTCTGATGAGTATAATAAGAAACTGTACAGGGAAATAGAGTGGGCCAGTAAATTAGAGAGTCTTATAATGGGGGATTTTAATTTCCCAGATATTGACTGGAATTTGTGGTTTGGTCACTCACACACTAGCAAGGCTTTTGTGGATTTATTGAAATCCACAAAAATTTTTTAGAAAATCAATATTTTCTAAATTAGCATGTTTGGGAGGCAACTAGAGGGAGCAATACTCTTGATTTGATTATCAGTAGTGATTCTTCATGCATTAAGAATCTGCAGATACAGGAACCACTAGGTGGCAGTGATAACAGTGTGCTGAAGTGGGATTTACTCAAGGAGGTAACTACCATCTGGGGTAAAGGGAAGGGTTATTGCTTTCGTAAAGGTGACTACGATGGTCTGAGTCAGTATTTAAATTCTATACAGTGGGACCAACTGATGATGTTACCAACAGCAAACTCAAAATGGGAAGCATTCAAAGAACTTATCTTGGAAGCTACTAGGCTTTACATACCAACTAAGAAATATTGTTCAAGATTCAGGCCTAAATGGATGTCAGATGAACTAATGAGACATATGGCAGGGAAGAAAAATGCATGGGATACATAAAAATTAACATGTGACACAGAAGCCTATGATAGATATAAGTTGATCTGTAACCAAGTTACAAAGGAGGTTAGGCAGGCGAAGGCGGATTATGAGAAATCTTTGGCAAGGGATGCAAAGAAAAACAGCAAGGAGTTCTTTACTTATGTAAATTCTAGAAGGAAGGGGATGAATCGGTTTGGTCCACTTGATATCGATGGTTCAACTGTTGATGATCCTGCTCAGGTAGCTAACAAACTAAATCAATATTTTGCATCTACATTCACACATGAGGAGTTATTCAGGAAGGAGAATGCCATAGATGAAGTAAACACTGGCAGTGAGCCAGATGATCTTGTAATAATTGAGAGTAAAGTGGAGGAGAAATCGTTGAAGATAAATACAAGAAAGGCACCTGGGGTGGATGGGATCTATCCAGCTATATTAAAGGAGGCAACAAAGGAAGTAAGCAATCCATTAGCCATAATTATGAGAGCTTCCTTGGACTCAGGGGAGGTACCCACAGACTGGAGATGTGCTAATGTAACCCCAATTCACAAAGGAGGATCAAAGGCTGACACAAGTAGTTATAGACCTGTGAGTTTAACTTCTGTTCCAGGAAAATTAATGGAAGCACTGGTTAAAGAAGCACTGCAGGATCATCTTGACAAGAATTCAGTTGTAGCTCAGACACAGCATGGTTTTGTTAATGGAAGGTCTTGCCTGACCAATTTGATTGGATACTATGATGTAGCCACAAAAGAATTGGATGCAGGGAATAACTTTGATATTATATATTTGGATCTTAGGAAGGCTTTTGATACTGTTGCACATGGAAGACTGCTGCACAAATTGGAGCAGTGTGGCATTGGTGGCAAATTGTTAAATATGGATAAAGGGATGGTTGAGTGGCAGAAGACAGAGTGGTAATTAATGGACACTGCTCATCGTGGACTAATGTTATTAGTGGAGTTCCTCAGGGTTCAGTGTTATGTCCATTTTTGTTTTCTGTATTTATAAATGATATTGATGATGGTATATCAAGCTTAATGTCCAAGTTTGCAGACGATACAAAGGTTGGCAGGGTTGTTAAGGATGCTACTGACGCTATGCTGCTGCAACAGGCACCTGGATCTGGAAAGGTTGAGCAGATGGGCTGAGAGGTGGCAAATGAAGTTTAACATTGATAAATGTAAAGTACTACATATGGGGAAACGGCAACCCCAGAGCAACGTATCAACTCTGTGGTACTATACTGACAGTGGTAGAGAATGAAAAGGACCTGGGGGTAATTGTGCCTGCAGATATGAAGTTCTCTGAGCAGTGCAGACAGGCTGCAAGAGTAGCTCATGGTGTCTTATCAATGATATACAGGAATTTTTCTAGCAGGGATAGGGATTTGATTATTCCCTTGTATAAGGCAATGGTCAGGCCTCACCTTGAGTACTGTATACAGGTCTGGAGTCCTCTATTCAAGAAGGATGTAGAGCAGCTGGAACGAGTACAGAGAAAGGCAACAAGGTTAGTGAACGGAACGAAGGGTTGCTCTTACTAAGAAAGGCTTAAGTTTTGCAAATTACAGTGTCTGGAGACTAGGCACCGCGAGGTGATCTGATAGAGGTGTCCAAAGCTTTGAATGGTTTGAGCATGCTCAATGCTGACGGGATACTGCCTCTTGCTGAGAATAATCATCCGAGAGGGCATAAATTCAAATTGAGGAAACACAGATGTAGGATGGACGTGTGGAAATTTGCCTTTAGCCAGCGGGTAGTTGGTTGGTGGAACAGACTTCCATCCCTTGTTGTGGAAGTTGATAGCCTAAATAAATTTTAAGGCTCAGCTGGACAGGTATTTCTATCGAACGAAGGGGTGAAGTGGAAGGGTTTTTTTTTTTTTTTTTTTTTTTTTTTGGCTGATTCTGCATAAGCTTGCTTTCTTGCATCATATGCCTCTACTAATGCTATACATGAAGAAGTACAGCAGCCATCTACATCAAGGGGTCCACCATTTTGTTCAAACCTTCATCCTTATTAACCACATAAGATTACAGAAGCCACGTTGTCGAGGCCATGTTATGTCAAGGATCTGGGTATATTCTTACCATGTGTACGCCGTATTCAAAAATTTCATTACTTCATACAGCATATCCCACCCACTATTTCTTACTATTGAATACACCACGAATTGTCAAACTAATAGAGCAAGCTTATCTGCGAAAAGCTCTAAACTTCCCAAACACTTCCTAATTAATTTCACAAATATACGTGGTCTCAATTCTAATCTCAACGATGTCCATTTCCACTTTCAGTCTGCCAAACCCCATGTACTTTTGCTGACAGAATCTCAGTTATCGGTTGATTCAACTACTGCTCATCTCAGATGCCCAAATTATTTGCTGTATGATTCCTTTCCCCTCAAAGGTAGTACTTGTGCATATGTCCGTTCAGATATTCCCTGTCAGAGACTTGGCAATTTGGAATCTCCTCTCTTTGATCTTCCCTGGCATAAAATCTCTCTACCTCATTGTGTCAAATTCATCTGTTATCTCTACCATTCTCCCAACTCCACTAATCACTTGGAGCTCTTTGACTTCCTCAGACAGTTTTTAAATTCTGTACAGTGGGACCAACTGACGATGTTATGAACAGAAAATTCTAAGTGGGAAGCATTCAACGAATTAATAGTGGAAGCTACTAAACGTTTCATTCCTATTAAGAAATATTGTTCAAGGTTTAGGCCTAAATGGTTGTGAAATGAACTAATGAGGCTCGTGGCAGAGAAGAAAAATGCATGGGATGCATATAAATTATCAGGGGACACAGAAGCCTATGATATATATAAGCTCGTCTGTAATCAAGTCACAAAGGAGGTTAGGCAGGTGAAGGTAGATTACAAAATCTTTGGCAAAGGATGCTAAGTAAAACAGCAAGGATTTCTTTACTTATATAAACTCTAAAAGGAAGGGGATGAATCTGATTGGTCCACTTGATATTGATGGTTCAACTGTTGATTATCCTGCTCAGATAGCAAACAAACTGAAATATTTCGCATCAACATTCACACATTGAGGAGTTATTAACGTTTGAAAATGCCACAAGGTTATCAAATTGTAACAGGGTGCTTAATGATTTTGTGATAACTGAGAACAAAGTGGAGGAGAAATTGTTGAAGTTAAACATAAGAAAGGCACCTTGGGTGGATAGGATATATCCAGTTATATTAAAGGAGGCGGCAAAGGAAGTAAGCAAACCCTTAGCCATAATTATGAGAGCATCCTTGGACTCAGGGAAGGTCCCCACGGACTGGAGGTATGCAAATGTGTCCCCAATTTACAAAGGGGGATCAAAGGGTGACACGAATAATTACAGACCAGTTAGTTTAACTTCTGTTCTGGGTGAAATAATGGAGTCACTGGTTAAAGATGCATTGCAGGATCATCTAGACAAGAATGCAGCAATAATTCAGACACAGTGTGTTTGTTAAGGGAATGTTTTGTCTAACAAATTTGATTGGTTATTATTATGATGTGGTTACAGAGGAACTGGATGCAAAAAATAATTTTGATATCATATACTTGGATTTCAGGAAAGCTTTTGACAATGTTGAGCATGGAAGACTACTGTACAAATTGGAGCAGAATGGTATTAAGGGTAAGTTGCTACAATGGATAAAAGGATGGTTGAGTGGGAGAAGACAGAGGGTGGTAATCAATGGGTGCTGCTCTTCTTGGACTAATGTTATTAGTAGAGTCCCACAGGGTTCGGTGTTGGGTCCAGTGTTGTTTTGTATATTTATCAATGATATTGATGAAGGTATATATCTGGCTTAGTATCAAAGTTTGCAGATGATACAAAGGTTGGCAGGGTTGTTAATGACAGTAATGGCAGTGTGTTACTGCAACAGGATCTAGAAAATTTGGGCAGATAGGCTGAGAAGTGGCAACTGAAGTTTAACATTGAAAAATGCAAAGTACTGCATATGGGTAGAAATTACCCCAGAGAAACGTACCAACTGTGTGGTTACTACACTTAAGAAGGAAGAAAATGAAAAATACCTGGGAGTAATTGTGCATTCAAATATGAAGTTTTCTGAGCAATGCAGACAAGCTGCCAGGGCAGGTCTCGGGGTGTTGTCAATGATATACAGGAATTTTGTTAGAAGGGAAAAGAAGGTGATTGTCCCTCTGTATAAGGCAATGGTCAGGCCACGCCTTAAGTACTGCGTGAAGGGTCTGGAGGCCTCATTTTAGGAAGGATATAGATTTGTTTGAGCTTGTGCAGAGAAGGGCAACGAGATTGGTGAGGGGAATGAAGGGATCCTCTTATCAGGAGAGGCTTAAGTTCTGCAAATTGCAGCAGCTGGAGACTAGACACCTGCGAGGTGATCTGATTGAGGTGTATAAGGCCTTGAATGGGTTGAGCATGCTGAATTCTGATGGGATTCCACATCTTCAGATTACGAACCTAAGGTGCCATAAATTGAAATAGAGGAAGGACAGATGTAGAATAGATGTGCGGAAATTTGCCTTTAGCTAGCGGGCGGTTAATTGCTGGAACAAACTTCCATCTGTTATTGTGGAAGTTGATAGGTTAAATAAATTTGAAGAACTGGACAAATATTTAGAGGGAACTGTTTTGTAATTTTTTTTTTTTTTTTTTTGGCTAATGCTGCATAAGTTCATATGCTTGCTTTCTTGCATCACATGCCACCACTGCTACTACTTCCTCTCTTTGCAACTTAACTTTCTCCAGTCCAACTTTCCTAACAGTGAGGTAATTTTCCTTGGTGATTTTAATGTTCACAACTCCAGCTGGCTTCCGTTTTCTGGTCACACCGACCCAGCTGGTCAAGGTGCTGAGGCTTTTGCAATTACTAATGACCTTGCACAGATTGTTCATTTACCTACAAGAATACTGGACAATCCTAATCATACAGCCAACATGCTTGATCTTTTTCTCACAAACAACCCTTCTAAGTACACGGTCGAAGTGAGAGGCTCTTTAGGCACTTCGGATCACAACTTGGCGATTGTCTCTTCTCCAATGGAGTCTTTATCTCATGGCTATTCCCAACCTCATGTTGTTTGGCATTACAAGAATGCAAAATGGGATGACCTGCGAGATTTGTTTTTTTCTTTTCCTTGGTCGTATTACTGTTTCAAACTTCTGATGTCAACGTTTGCTCAGATCGTGTCAGTGAAATTATTCTTGCAGTAATGGAATCCTTTATCCCACACTCCACTTTAAAATCTCATCCTTTATCTAAACCTTGGTTTTCCAATAAATATGCTAAGGCTGTTCAAGAGAAGAACGTTTCATATCGTAATTGGTGTGTTTCTAATTCTTCAGTTTCATTTTCTTCCTACACCAAAGCTCGCAACAATTTTAAAGCAGTTATTAATCAGTCCAAACTAGAGTTTGAACAGGCTAAGAGTAGAAACCTTGCTTCTTGCCCTAATGGTATCCAAGCATTCTGGTCTCTCGCCAACGCTATTGGCCGCAACTTTTGCCCACCTCTGTCCAAACCAGATGGTTCTGTTGTCACTTCAGCCAAGGATAAAGCTGACCTGCTAGCCTCCCATTTTTCTTACAACTCATGTATTAATGATCCTAATCATACAGCCAACAAGCTTGATCTTTTTCTCACAAACACCACTTCCCACCATTCTCAGCACGCTCCATTCAGTGCCTCCTGTGGTCTTCCATCAAAAGGATGTCAGAAGGATTTTGCCGAATCTCGATGCTAAGAAAGCTCCAGGTCCCGATGGTATTTCTCCACTTGTTCTCAAAACCTGTGCTCCCGAACTTACTCCTATTCTTTGCCGCCTTTTTTCACTCTCTTATTCCAAAGGTGTTTTTCCTTCTGCTTGGAAATTTGTTCATATCCAGCCAGTTCCTAAAAAGGGTGACAAATCCCTCCCATCCAATTATCGTCCCATTGAAATTACTTCTACTCTTTCTAAACTAATGGAGAAATTAATTAACTGCCAACTCTTAAACTACCGAGAAACCTTCTGTCTGATCAATGATTGCCAGTATGGATTCTGTCAGTGTCGATCCACTGGTGATATTTTGGCTCATGTTACCTATTTATGGACTAATTTAATGGAAAGGTTCGGTGAAACACAAGTAGTTGCTCTTGACATCTCAAAGGCTTTCGATCGTGTTTGGCATAAATGTCTTCTAAAAAAGCTTCCATCTTATGGTTTGCCAACTGTTTTTTGTAATTGGTTATCCAGTTTTCTCTCTCATGGCTCACTGAGGGTGAGGGTAGATGGCTCTCTGTCTTCTAACTTCTCCACTAATGCTGGTGGTCCCCAAGGTTCAGTTCTTTCCCCCACTCTTTTCCTCTTGTATATTAATGAACTTCGTCCATTGCCTGGAAATCCTATCCATAGTTTTGCCGATGATAGCACATTGCATTCCACTTTCCATTTTGAGAAACCTTGTCCTGCTCAATCAGCTTCAACTTCTCGAAAATCTGCTACCAATTCCTTAAATGCTGATCTTCAGGTAATTCTCCAGTGGGGCAAAGACAACTTAGTTGATTTCAACCCTTCTAAAACTCAGTCTTGTCTTATATCTCGCAAAAAGGATTCTTCCGCTCCTATGCTTATGTTTAGTGACACTCCAATTTCTAGGCAAAATGATATATCTCTTTTGGGGATTACCCTGATTTCTAATCTCTCTTTATACAAGCACATTACAAATATTGCTTCCTCTGCATCTAAAAAACTTGGTTTTCTCTTTCGCCCTTGGCATTACTTTTCTTCCAAACAGCTGTTCACTCTGTATAAATCGCAAATCCACCGTACCATGGAATATTGTTCCCACAACTTTTTTGTTGCCTTCCACTGTAGTACAGTCATTCTCTGCAATTGTGTGCCTACTCGACCTCAGTAAGTATCCTACTTCTTATTAATCTTTGCATTCTGCCTCCATCGGGTCAGCCATGAAATATACGTATGCCATACCGCTTAAATTTAAAAAAATATTAACCATGACCTTCAATACTGAATTCCCACTTGTTGCAGATACGTGTATTTCATGTCAGAAACGAGGCTGTACTTCTTGCCGTTGTTTCATTTGATTTTGGCAGCTGGCCCCCAATGAAGGTGCTGAAATCACAGGACACGTGGCATTAAGTATTTCTAATTACTTATTATTAACATCTTTCTCTTCTTTGTTCTCTGCATTTACAATTTCTGTTATGTTAGCATTTTAACACTTTATACACTTCACTTATGTATCCCTTATGGTCGTTGGAGATTCTTTCTGCTTAAATTTAGCACTGTCCAAGGTCCATAAACTCTTAATTATTAATATTTTATACCATTAAATTCTTTAAAAAGTTATATATATATATTTTTTTTTTTTCACAAATTTCCTTTTAATCTTTCTTTCTCTGAATTTAGAACATACGATATCATTCCAAATTAGTACCCATTCTATCTTTATAAGTTTTCATACTTTAGCATTAGCAAAGGCACATGATGCAAGAAAGCTTGTATAGCATCAGCAAAAAAAAAAAACAAACCTAATTTCACCCATCCACTCACTGTAAATGTTTGTCTAGTTCTGCCTTGAATCTATTTAAGCTATCAACTTCTATAACGGCAGATGGAAGTTTGTTCCAGCAATCAACCACATGCTGGCTAAAGGCAAACTCCTGCACATCTATCCTACAACTGTCTTTCCTCAATTTGAATTTATGCCCTCTCAGGTGATTATTCTGAGCAAGAGGAAAAATTCCCATCAACATTGAGTATGCTCAAACTATTCAAGGCTTTATACACCTCAACCAGATCACCTCGAAGGTGCCTAGTCTCCAGACACTGTAATTTGCAAAACTTAAGCATTTATTCATAAGAGCAACCCTTTGTTCTATTCACTAATCTTGTTGCCCTTCTCTGTACTCGTTTCAGCAGCTCTACATCCTTCTTAAAATGAGGCCTCCAGACCTGTATACAGTACTCAAGGTGTGGCCTGACCATTGTCTTATACAAGGGGATAATCACCTCCTTATCCCTGCTAGAAAAATTCCTGTATATCATTGACAAGACACCATGAGCTACTCTTGCAGACCATCTGCACTGCTCAGAAAACTTCATATCTGCCTGCACAATTATCCCCAGATCCTTTTCATTCTCTACCACTGTCAGTGTAGTACCACACAGTTGATACGTTACTCTGGGGTTACTGCTTCCCACATGCAGTACTTAGAGACGTAAGGACAATTGCTCAGATTTCTCCAAACTTTTTCATGGAATTTTCCCCAAAGATTAGAAACATAGGTTATCATTAGTGGATTGACACTAATAGAAGCCATATTGATGATTGTTAATATGGAAGGCTTCAAGATAGTCTAAGAGTTGGCAGTTGATAGTTTTTCCATTTCTTTAGGAGTCAAGGAAAGCGCAATAAGATGGCAATTGGTAGGTAGAGGTTTCTCACCCTGTCTCTAGGAATTGGCTGGAAATGAACAAATTACCATGTGGAAAGACACAAAATCTTTTTTAATAACATCAGAATTGTGACAATAACATATATCACAATTGTAATATAATCACATATATTACAATCATTTTCATTTAAATAACAGATAAATCTGCATATTAATCTGTTATAAACTACTAATACAATTAATTAAAGACAATGCAGACTAACAACATATCGAAAATTATAAAAAGTGAACAAGAAATGAGAAATTTCTGCCAACTTGGCATTTTAACAGAGAGAAGGCAGAGGATATAGATGTGTTTGTTGTATATGCAGGGTCCAAATTAAGGCATGTGCTGAGGATACAATTCTAATACATGCTACAAACATAGGGGTATGTGGGATAACGTCTGATATATTTTTAATACCTGTTTTGAGTAATAGTAATAGAGGCATTGTAGGTGGTAGATGACTTTCATCAACTGGTGAAATACCACCACTTTGCTTATTGGAGGCTTGAAGTGGTGAAACCCATGTTCAGTCTCTAGAGCAAAGTTTCCGGAATCCCCCCCCCCATACTTCTCCTTCAACCCGTGCACGGTACTAAGTACTATAGGTTTTGATACCTTTCGTGTTTGGGGTTTTCATAAAAAAAAAAAAAAAAAAAAAGCAACTGGGGTGGTGCCCCCAAAACCTCTCTCTCTCAGGCTTCTTGATTCCATTCAGAAGAGGGCAGTTAGGTTAATTAATGATTCATCTCTAACAGAGTCTCTCCACTCGCTGTCTCATAGACATCCTGTTTCTGCTGCATGCCTCTTCTACAGATACTTCCATTGGCACTGTTCTTAATTGGCTTCTATAATTCCCGCTCTCTGTTTCAAAACGGTCCGAACACGCGGAGCACCAGCCAACATTCATTTACTGTCCAACTTCAAACTCACAGAACCAATTTATCTTCCTCGTTTATTCATTCAACTGCTATTTTCTGGAACAACTTTCCTTCGTATGTATTTCCTAAAAATTACAGTCTACAGAAGTTCAAGTCCAATGTCAACAAATATCTTCTTTTGTCTTCTCAAACTCCAACCCAAGCACGGTACTAAGTATTATAGGTTGTAATACCTCTCGTGTTTGGGGTTTACATAAAAGTTAAAAAAAAGGATGGCAGGCCACCTTTTTGTGAGTAAACTTGTGAGTATTGCAAATAGTTCTAGAGGTCTCATTTTAGTCAGGATGTAGAGCTTCTGGAATTGGTATAGAGAAGTGCAATGAGATTTGTGAGTGGTACTTTTACCAAGAAAGGCTTGATTTTTGCAAATTGCAGTATCCAGAGCCTAGCCACCTGCGAGATGATCTTATTGAGGTGTTATGTCTTTGAATGGCTTACGCAAACTCACTGCTGATGAGATTCTTCATCTTGCTCAGACTATGCACATAAAGAGGTATAAATTAAAATCGAGGAAGGATGGTTGTAGAATAGATGTGTGGAAGTTTGCCTTCAGCCAACATGTAGTTGCTTGCTGGAATGGGCTTCCATCTGTTGTTATTGTGGAAGTAGATAGTTGAATAAATTTAATGAAGAACTAGGCAAACTATTGCATGGGATGGATTGGTGAACTGGGAATTTTTTTTTTTGGCTGATGTTGTATGAGCTTGCTTTCTTGCATCATTTGCCACTTTTAATACTAATAAACAAGCTGCCACCTTTTCTTATTCAAAAATACTTTAAAAAATTCTCCTTATTCACCACATCTGGCCAAGGGACTCTAATTTAAGAGATCTACTGGTTAAAATTGTAAACATTAAAATAGCAGAAGATTTCTTAAAGCTTTCAACCTCTGATGGAGGTCCTATCAGATTTGCTCCCCATGCAAACCTCTCAATTCCTCCAAAGGAGTTTGCATTCCTCTAAATTAATTTCTGATTGGGATCTAATGAAGAAGAAATTATGCAAGGGTTACAAAGTCAAAAGATTGTGCAAGCAAAGTGAATACTGGTTAAAAAAAAAGAGATATACTGGTTCCAGTTTTTAATGTAATTCTTACTTCAGCACATTAAAAAAAAAAAATACAGAAATGCTAAATAGAATGCAAAATGACGTAACGTGAAGAACACAAAAAAAAAAAAAAAAAAAAAAACAAATTTTCCAGTCATCACTGGTTGAGTGAATCGGCTATTTTACTGAATCAAAACTTGAAAAATGTAAATCTTTTATATGTTGCACTAAAATTCTCTTATTTGAATTATAATTTTAGTTTATTGGTTTATAAAAGATGATAGAGTGATTAATAAGCTGGGTTTTTTTGGCATAATTTTTGTTTTCTTATTTTATTGAAAAAATAATCTGATGCATTTATAAATGTGGCATTTGTTTCCACTGCCTCAATGCAACATTTTACTCTACCATCTGTAAGAAGTCATCAATGGTAATTATTCTTTTGTTTGTTTACCATGTGCTGACTTCTTTCTGGCAGAAGTATGAGCAGGAGGTACTGATTCTGTCCTGGTCAGGGATGAAAGTAGTATTATTATTATTATTATTATTATTATTATTATCTATCTATACATTAAAAAAGATTTCCTCATAGTGATATTTATTTGAGCCAATGGGAGAAGAGGGCAAGGCAATTACGTCACTACAAATGCAATAAATTATTGACAACTGCCTTCGTAACATTCACCAACCTCATGCACACGATTCTCTGTCTAACATTTGTTGTTCCATTGTAATGTTTTTTGTATATTAATGAATATTGTATATTTGTAAATTTGGTTTAGTATTTTGTAAATATGTTAAATATTTGTAAAGTTTGTAAATATTTCAGTTAAATATATTTTAGTCCTCTTTCGGATGCAGAAATATCCCTCATGTATTACGGAACCCGAAGCAAAAGGCCTTTTCCTAAGTGACCTATGTAAACGCAGGTAAATAATTTCATAGTGATATTGGCCGAAGTCCAGGATAGTATACACCAGCAGGCACTTCGATGAAAGCGAGAATGACAGCGATAATTGACAGGTGAAGGCACCTTCCTTTTCTGATTGTTTTGTGTCGTTGAGGAGGGGGGGGACTTAGCTTTGGTAGTGCGTTTATCCCTCCCTCCCTCTGTTTTAAAATGGGAAAACAAGTTCTGAATTTAAAAACAGCGGCAAATGTGGGGAAAAACACTTAGGCGTATCAACCTAGGATGAGCAGAGAAAGCAGTGGCATCTGCCAATCACCGCTTTGTTCCTGTCTATTTGTCGAAATTTTTGAGTCACAACTTGTCATTCACTGCTTTCCCACTGTTTTTCTTGCTGCCATGTTGGAATGCGTACACCATTCTGGATTTTACCAGATATTTATTCGACCTTGAGGATGCCATGCACTACAAATACACATGTAAATAATTACATAGACCATTTCCTGATTAGATATTGACCAGTGTGTTTCTACAGGTGTCTTACATTGAACTGTGCACAGACGCCATAGTTCATGTTGCAGACCTGCCGAGATGTGTGGTACATACAGATTGTCGGTCATCCTGCAACCACTATAGCTGATGAAGGTGGCCGTTGCTGCCAAAAGCTCCTGTATTAGTGATTTTAAACAACTTTTATCACTTTTAATTTTATATATTTTATTGAATTTTATTCTTGTTATATAACATTTATTTTATTTTGTTTTAATATTTTAACATATAGTTATACAATCAGTACGCATGTATTTTATTTTATATTATCATAATAAAGACATTTTACAGATTCGAGTCAGTGTATTTAGTAGCATTACAGATGAATTAGAGTTCCTGACTCCAGAGGCCTTTTCAATGGGTATGTCTTGTGTAGAAAAGATTTCACTTACTCCGTATACCTCTACATTTTAAGTAGAAAAGTGTGGGTGAGCAAAGCAAGCAGCGGGAAAGCCCTCTAGTTAATATTATTATTATTATTATTATTAGCCATATGGCGCAAGGAAGCCTGAGGCCTATACTGCACCAACCAAAAAAATTCCCGAGTTACCCTGAGAAAGAGAGCAAGAGTGAGAAGTAGAAAGGAATCACCAATAAAGAGAAGAATGATGATATCCAGCTCAGGACCCTGGCTGTGCAAACCCCATACTCACCAGATGTAAGCCCCTGGGGTTATATAAGTATATGGGCTTGACTTTCAATAGTTTAGGCATGTTTTACTACTAAATACAGTGTTATTATATATCTCTCTCTCTCTCTCTCGCTCTCTCTCTCTCTCTAAATTGTGAATTCCTCTGAACTTATATTGTTGTTGTCCTAGAGTATAAACAGAAAATTTATTTTTAGTGGCTACTGTAGGCAAGTGATTAGGCCTGAAGGTGCGTAAGTACTTGCCCTTTGAGTGACTGTAGTTCAAGCCTGCATGGCTACTAAATGCAGGGATGTTGCTTGTATTCTCTATTTATATTTTGTGAACTGCTCTGACTACATGAGAGTATAAATGGAAAATTTGCCTATTTTTAGAATAATTTTTCTCTGTACATTGTTCATTTGCTATTGTTCATAGGCTGTCTTGGTTATAGTAAACATTTTGTGAACCCTTCTTGAATGCTGAGTAACATACCGATGACCTTCAGGTCACTGTAGACATTTCATTGAGTATTGTATTGAATTGCCTGCACTATAACTTTCTATCAGTGGTGGCTCGTGACTGTTGAATCTTCATGTTATAGTACGTTCCCTTTAGATAAACAATGTTTTTGCATTACATGTCCTGTGGCCTGGGTGTTCCTCCAACTCTGCATCATAACTTTGTAATGTAATACACTCTGAAAGCCAGGTAGTGTGGTTTAGTATATGTTTGTGTAAGGTTATGTCAGTATGCTGTTCATCCGGTCGCTTAGCCTAGGGCCCAGGGAACACCACAATCCCCTAGTTACTCTCCAGTGCCACAGGGAGGCAGGCTAGGTCAGTACATTCAATAGTTCTTGTGGGGGGCCCCTGTCATTTCCTGAGCTTACTGGGGAGGGCCAAAAAAATAAAGGGAGTTTTTGTTAGGAAGAGAGCATAAGGGTGATAGTTTAAGTTTGGGATAACGAATGGGGAGATAGCGAAACATCCACCAGGAATTTGAAGATAGAGGATAGAAGGGTATCCTTGTGGAAGGAGCCCACCTGCCATGGGAGGACTGATAAGAACAGCAGATAGTGTATGCAGTAGTACAATTCACCAAGTAAAATATTTGGGTTGGGGAGGGGAGATTGGAGTTACCCTTGAAGTTATTAGAGATGAATATCTCTAAATGTGTTATTAGAAATGATGTGGATTTTTCTTTTTGGCTGATGTTGTATATGCTTCCTTTTTTATATCATTTGCCACTACTAATATCTTTTCTTGGGAAAAGTAGCAAATTATTAACTTCAGTGGGCACTATAACTTTCTATCAGTGGTGGCTCGTGACTGATGTACGGGGGTGCTGCTTCTTAAAGTTACATTAAATTGCCTTGGTTATAAGACATGTAGGCATAGATAGTAATAATAATAAGCAAGTTAAAAATACTATAAAACATTAACTGGATACTTACCATTAACAGACTTGGGTAATCTTGAAATTTTATTTAAAAATAAAATCCATTCTTTGGTTTTTATTTGTTGAAAATAGATTAATAATTTTTTCATTCAGGTTTAGTGCACTGTTCATATCAGCAGTGCTCACTCTGCAGTTCCTTTGACCCATTTTATCACCTCTAAAAAATGCATATTGGCAACCTGCCAATTAGGCATTGACTCGACCACTGGGACCAAAATGTAGAACTGTGTAGTGCACAGTTCCACCTATGGTTAAATTCAAAGTTGAAAACAATTTCATGTTTTTATTCCTTTATTATTGAAATGATTATTGGAAATAGAGGATGAGTATACTATATGCAGGACCTGTTAATAAAAATATTCATTGCATTGCATTGCTCTTCACAAAATTTCATATAACTCCGTTGACTGTATATTTAGATTTAAACAGCTGGAGGTGCTGCAGTTCCGCATTGCCTACTAACAAGCCATTCCTGCTTCATATAGTTTGCTATGTCATCATAATATAATGGCACCATGGGATAATCATAGCTTGGAGAAGTGTCAGTTCGAATCCCATCAGAAACTGGAGCCTCTTTAAAGGAAGCTGCATTTAGTCAATCTCAGGTGGAGGGAATAAGGCTTTTCTGGTTTTCTCTTATCATTGTAGGTTTTTCTTTTTAACCTAGAATAATCAGATTAACAAGGAAATGCCCATGCTATCCTTTACACAATGCAAATATCAGCTGGTGATTACAAGGTTGAACAGAGAAAATATACAGCAAAAGGCCTGATTGGTCAAAGCCACAAATATTTAAAAGAACAAGAATATCATCTCATTTTCATGATGACTTTGAGAGGCTTCATGGAAAAATGACTGAAGACTATACATTTTCAAGCAGCTGTTTTTTAAAAGATTTACTGCATGAGGAATACAAAATGTTTCTTTTGAAATTTACCAAAACTAGTGTAAAGCTTGCCACAAACTTTTTTCCCATAAAACTTACATTAAAAATTGTGTTTTTAGTTACTTAGATAAATAGATTAATTAATAAAATAATTTTATTGTTGTCAAGTAAGCTTAACTCTGCATTCCCGGCCTTCATTATCAAACCAAATTCTTGAAATCATATCATTCTTTATCTACATCACCTATTTTCCTTATCAATATAACTATAGTTTCCAGGGCTGTCAGCAGTGCAGACAGGAAGTTATGCTTCCGGAAAACTCCCAAGTACAGGAGCCCTCATTATCTGAGGATAATTGGTTCCAGAAAATTCCACTTAAAATGAATTCACTTAAAACAGGGACTAAATTTTCATAATGTGTACTTTTACATAGTAAAAAAGGGATTGAAGAAACTGAAAAATGAGACATTTATTTTATTGGACATTTTTTTATTATAATATGTTGAACAATGTAAGGTTAAGCAAAGTTTATTGAAGTTACACTGTTTTTCAGTTTTACAAATAAAGAATGAATCCAGAGTTTGTTTTTTTGCTGTATTTTTTCAGATAAAATTGTGTTGTAGAATTTAGTTATGTATTTAGCTTCATGCTTAAATTTTGCAGCACGATCACAAAAATATTCAAATGCTTGATCAATTTTCTCAAGTGCTTCCTTTAATTTTCAAATCCTTGTAACTGCGGGGACTCGGATAATGAATACTCTGATAGTAGGGATCCCCTGTACAAACTTTACGTTATTAATTCATATAATTTTAACTTAACTGTTGTCTATTTCAACACTCTTGCCTATTAGGGTACCCAAGGCGGGAGCTGCTGTTGAATACTGAAGAAGTCGTAGTTGTTTGTGCAGAGCAAGGGTTGGTCAAAGTGAAGAGGAATAGAGTGCTCTGTCATCAGAGAAATTATAGTTAAAATTTATAGTCAATATGGAAAGAAGGTTATTAAACACCCCAGGGTGTTTAATACATATACATCTGGTGAGTATGGGCTTGGTACAACCAGGGTCCTGAGCTGGATATCATCATTCTTCCTTTTCTTGGTGATTCCCTTCTACTTCTCTTTCTCTCTCAGGGTAATTCAGAAATTTTTTTTTGGCTGGTGCAGCATAAGCCGCAGCCTTCCTTGCACCATATGGCTAATAATAATAATGAATAATGTGTAGTAGAAAAATACTCAGTGAAATAGAACCTTCTGGAATTCCAGCATCAGTTGAAAAGAGAGAAGACAACAGAGCCATCTACCATCACATACGATAAATGGTCAGAGAAGCTAGCTACTCAATTGCAAAAGACAGAAGACAAACTATAAGATAGATGCTTACTTGCAAGACCTTTATGCCAGAAGTAATCAAAACAATTTAGAAATGTCTAGAACAGCAGCTTGAGTTTCTCCAAAATTTTTTAATGAATTTTTCCCATCTGTGTTGTTTAGCAGTTTGCTTGATACAAGCAGTTTTCTATGTAGAAGGAAAAACAAAAGTGAAATAAATGAGTGTTTAAGGCCAGGTGGAGAAATTCCATTAGGACCTGGAGATCTCTTGGTAGGAAGATTGTTCAAGCTTCTTCGAATTTTATTTTATTCAGAAAACCATAGGAGGCAGTGAATGTAACATACAGTATGGATTATACAGTATAATGTATACATTATACAATGTAACATACTATATACATTATACAGTATGTTAGAAGGAGTTTATCAAGATCTCTGATGCAAGGGTTGAAGGAAATGTAAGACATTTCTAATATTGCCTGCACATTTTTAAACTGTTTTTGCTTTAAAGACTTCAAATAACTGGCAGGGTAGGATACATTTCAATTGGAAAATATTGCAGTGAAGTTTTAAGAATACAACATCAAAAGGTGTTAGTCCATAGCAGGGATATTAATCAAAGTGTTATATTGAATTTTCACTGATCAATTTTCACACCAGCTGATTAATTTTCATATAACTTCTTTGGCAGGAACTGCTGCCACCCAGAAATGGGCATCAATTATTCAGTTACAGAAGTGATCCATTCTAACTGCATATGATAGTATTTCTTGTTAGTGAATGTTTCTTGGTGTTCCATTACTTCTGATAATATAGTGCATCTCTTTGACCTTGTAAGAAAAAGCAACTGACATTCAAAAATGAGTGATGACCTAGTTTTAAGAGAACAAGAGCTATCACTGGAATGACTGGCTGAGAGAAGCAGCCTTAGCTCCTTATTATAAAAATATTACTGTATTCAAATTATTACATATGATTTCAAAATGAAGATATATATCTTTGTATAGTGATATATTATATTTTTATTTCAATCAATGTGTAATCTGTGCACCTTCACTGCCATGCACTGATTTTGGAAGTGCCACACTGAATTTTTTGTGCATACACTACATTCTGGAATCCAGTTGAACACGTTTCACCCATATCACAGCCTGTGGGACCCCTTCTCATGAATATTTTGCATGTTTCTATTACTGCAATAACTTCTATTTTATATCTGTTATTTGTGCAAGAAAACTTGGAAAAACCACAACACAGACAACTCAAAATAAATTATTTGTTTTTAGGGGAAACTGTATGCTAACTCTCACTGATAAGACATCACATTATCTTATCTTATTTTAAAAATCTGGAAATCTGGGAATTATCTACCTGAAATAGTATTATAATTAAAAATTAATAATTCTTGTATGTTCATAATTTAGTGTATTGGTTTTAATTATTACTTGTAATATTTACTTATTTTTCATTTTTAAATAAAATAAATTAATTCTCTTTCTAAATTTTGTGAATACAAAATTTAGAAAGAGAATTAATAATAAATAGGGACTCTTTTGTATATGATTTTATTTCCTAATGCATGTATGAATTACATACTTATCTAAAATATGTCAATAAAATTGGCAAATATTGCTTGTTTTTACATAGCTGTCAATATTATAGGGTTAACAGAAATGTGGTGCCACCCAGAAATTGGTGATGACAAGTTCCACTACAGTTTGTATAATGTATTTAAGGAAGATAGAAGGAGTGGAGGGGTCATGCTTCTTATCAAAAGCAGCCTGAGTACAAAAAGAGCTTTTTCTGAGTCTGAAGTTATGTCTTCCAGCATAGAATCTGTGTGGTATGAGTTAGTTGGAAGAAAAGGCAAAATGAGAGTGGGGGTAATCTAGAGACCTGAAGAATATGATGAGAGTCTTCACGTACAGATGAAATGGGCAAGACCTTTATGCCAAGTATGTGGGTACCTTTAATCTGCCCCAGATTGATTGGAATAAGTGGGAGGGAAATTCACAATGGGAAAACTTAGTAACTTAGTAAGGCAAAAATTTGTAACATTTTGTGATAGAATTAGAAATAGTCACTCCTGTGTTAATTTTTCTGTTAGAACTGATGGAGATATAAGGTAATAGCAAGTAAAAATCATATGAATGAAGTAGGTTACACTATTACATGTCACTTTTTGTATAGCATATTAGGCTGCACAGGCCAGAAAATGTCCTGTAAACTACCCCTTTTGAGGGGGGGGGGAACATATATATATATGTATATCTTATAACTAAAATGTTGTACATGAATATAAGGATTAGTGATTTTAGCAGAAGAATTATTGATCCGCGCAAAGCAGCAGAGACAAATATGGTCAGAATATAAACATGCGATAAGCAAGGAAGGATTGTAATAATAATGGAAATAATATAAAAAATGTAATAGTATTAATCCATGTAACAGAACATTTAGATAGGCATAAAACTGCAAACAATTATTATAAAACCTAAAAGAAATAAATTTAAATGTCAGTGAATAAACTAACTATAAAACCTGGGTTACTATTGAACTTTGTGAAATATCACTAAGTTCAATGGTAAATCAAGTTATATAAAAAATCTATGGCAGTGGGATAAGATATGGCAAAGGTTATAACAGAGAACGTGAAATGAAGAGCAGGAGAAATAAAAATGAAGAGGTATTGGAAGAAATGGCCATGAAACTTTGAAAAACTGTGTTTTGGAAAAGCTGTGAGTAATAAAATTTTGAAACTTAAAAGTAAATAAAAGTTAAAATGGGCACAATCTAGCCTATCATAAAATATGCTAAAAATTAAATAAATTTAGCCATCTACTGAAATTAATAGCCAAGATCTAAACTGAAATATCACATCATAAATACTGCTTTGTGGCTGCCATAGCCCTTATGATCTACTTTATAGTTTTGATATGTCCGCGTCTAGTATTCCTATGCAGTCTGTTGTGGCTGTCACAGATGAGTGGTCAAACATGGTGGGTACAGAAGTAGTATACACATTTGAGTTTATCTTGTTCCAAGCCCATGTTACTGCTAAATATAGTGTTCTTATAATCTCTTGTAAACTCCTCTGACCCCATGCTGTTCCAGAGTATGATCAGAAAATTAAATAATTTATTTGTATATACATTTTTACAGTTTCTTTGTTTAACTTTCATGCTGTGGGGACATCTTAATTTGGTTTTGATATGGTATCTTTCTTTTTTGTTATTTTCATAGTATAAAAGCTAGATTGTCATTTGTTGATCAAAGAGCTTTTTGAAGAGGATTGATTAATGGCTGACATCTTCTCCTTTTTGTTATTTTCATTCTGTGCTTAATTTTATTGTTATTTAAAAATGATGTCTTTATCACCAGATTTTTAAGTTTGGTATTTCACAGTTTAGATCTCAGCTATTATCCTCATTAGCCAGCTAAATTATTTGTTGGCATATTTATCTGAAGCCACATTATGCCCATTTTATTTTTCTTTAAATTTAAAATTATTTTATCATTTATGGTTTTGCCTATGTTTTGCACTATTACTTATGTAACTTTTTCATTTCTTCTTACCCACTCCCCCATTCATTTCATGTTGTATGTTATAATCTTATTCCATATATTATCCCACTGTTGCAGATACTTGTGCATTTTTATGCAGTCTGGTTTACTGTTAAATCTTGTGATATTTCATTCCCATGGTTTTATAGTTAGTTTCTAACAGCTTCTGAATATCAGTATATCAATTCTGGCTCCTGAATTGATATATTTTATGCTTTATAATAATTTTTGGCAATTTTACGTCCATCTAAATTTTCTTGTTTCACAGTTTACAATGCTAAGATTTTATATTGCCCCACTTTTTAATAACCTAATATCTGTTATTATTACTATCAATCCTAGTTTACTGTATGTATATTTTTGCTGATTATAGTTCTTTATATAGTAATAATTGTAATTATTGGAGGTATACTAATAATTACAATTTTTATTATATAAAGAATTGTAAACTATAATTTGCATAAATAAATAAATTTATGCATGTTTGTGTTCCCCCCTCCCAACATGGATGTTTCCAGTCTTGTATGGCCTAGTCTTGCTTTCCAGTCTTTCCAAGTTTCCAGTCTTGCTCTGTAAAGAGCCACATGTAATACTTTAAACTACTTCTTTCATATGCTATTTACTTGCTATTAATGTATATCTTCAACATTCCTAACAATTAAAAAAAGCATCATCATCATGAACTTGATTTCGCTTAGGTCATTTGAGACCTGTTCCACTGTAGCTCTTGATCTCACCATCATTGTCTTGGTCGACCCACATCTCTCTTGCCTGTAGGTTTGTAGTTAAAGGCTAATTTTGAGATCTGGTTTGGTCTCATTCTTTCTATGTGGCTGATCCATTTTTTCTGATACTATTTTATGTCATTTACTCTGTTATCTACCTTTAATTTCTTACAAATATCTAAATTTTTTTGATGATCTAGTCCAGTTAAAAAAAATGTAATGCACAATTGGTTATTTCTACTTTTATCGTAAGTGTTATGAAATTTTACCTTACTTGGCTTTAGCTTGCATTTCTAGCTATTTCTTACTTAACAATTAGCATTTATTACCTACCAAATTATTGTGATTATAATTTGTTAATCACGTACAACCATTTTCTTTATCAAAATAATTGTAGTTGCCAGGGTTGTCACTAGTACAGACATCTGTCTGCTATCTGTTAAACACCAAACAAAAATTTAATTTATTATTTCATATTATATAAAAATGAAAAAAGAAAATACTGTATAATCATTTAGAGAATTCTGAGGAAATTCACATGGGAAGGTTTGATTTCATTTATATATATATAAAAATAAAAAAAAGGTGGCATCTATCAGATACCATGTTAGCAGCGAGGGTTAATTTGGTGTTGTCTATTTATTTCAATTCTTTGGACTATTATGATTCCCTGAGGACAGGAACTGTTTATTTCTATACATAATTTCCATGCAATTCATACCTAATTTCACATACATTAAGTAAATTTGCTAGACATTTACCTGTGACCCCATGGCAAAGTTTACTAGACAAACATAAAAAGAAGATTATAAATATATGCTAACATCATGTTCTGTCTTTACTGCTCAAGGTAAATATGATAGACTCTGACATTGAATAATATATAGAACACCCTGAATTTTAATATATTATAGACGTGTGTGTGTGTGTGTGTGTGTGTGTGTGTGTGTGTGTGCGCGCGCATATATATAAAATATAGAAAATTAATAAATAACTTATGTAAAGTTAACTAAACATAATTGACTTGATATATTTTATTATTATGTTTATTAATTGTTTTATTTTTACTTTTGCTTTGACTAATGATCATCCTTTACTAGGTTTGGCCTCATGGACCAGTTATTGCTATTATAGGGTTAAGTAGCTACCAGCTTATCCTATATGAAATATATCTTACCTATTTTACTAATTGTACTTAAACTATACAAAAAAAAAAAAAATATATATATATATATATATATTTATTTATTTATTTTTTATCAAGGCTTTACAGGAAGAACTTGTGAGACGAAACTGACAGAATGTAAGGAAAATGTATGTGAGAATGGAGGACTCTGTTTAATAGAAGTTTATACCGAACATATGAAAGTGATCACTGCCAACTATTCTACTTGCTATTGTGTGCCTGATTATCATGGAATTCAGTGTGAATTACAGTATAATGAATGTGTACCTGAACCTTTGTGCATTAATGGTGGTACATGCATTGATGGTGTGGACAGCTATACCTGTATCTGTCCTGATGGTTTCCAGGGTAAGGAAATTAAAATAGTCTTTACTCAAAAAGCAGTTAATTCATATATGTTTTTTTGACATTCGTTGAAATATCAAGAAAAATCTGATATAGGGAACAGGTACCTTTTCATTTATTTTGTTTTCTTTATTTTTCTGTTCAAATTGGTTTTTTTTTTTTTTTTTATGATGACACCAAAATTATGATGTTAGAGCCTATAGAATTTTAGTACCATGTGTGGGTGGAGAGATTGGGTAGTACATTACATTTGAAATTCCATTCTAAAGATTGTAATTTCCAGGAAATACATATAAAGGTGAAGGAAGGTTGTTCCAAAGAAAAGAGTAGAAGGGATAAATGAAAAGTTAGTTCAGTAATTTTGCAGTTGGTCTATGAATGGATATTGACTTGTTAGGTATGTGTTCAGATTGCTTTGGAAGAGAGGCAGTTATTGATAACTAATTACAGCTGTTGTGAGCTTTAGTCTAGGCAGAAAATGAAGCTGAAAATTTTTATACAAGTCAATAGCAACACGTTATATTTTTATCCTGAAAAGTCTCAATGCATTGTTTGGAAAACTATTGTTGGTGGGGGGGGGGGTAATTAATGAATAAGTTTTCAGCACTGCAAGAATAATTAATAAATAATAATTTCACCATTAATCATGTGCTTTAAGGGTTGTTGGTGAGGAAATAATCAAGAGTGTTAGGAGTATATTTTGATTGTGATGTGATTGAATGTGAGATCATTAATGATGTAAAAAGCCTGGTCATATCTTCCATCTAGGGTGATACAACTAGAAAATTTGAAGCCAGCTGGAGTTGTAACTATTAAAATCATCAAGGAAAATTACTTCACTGTTAGGAAGCTTGGGTTGTAAAAAGTAGTTTCAAAGAAAGAAGTCAAAAAGATTTTTTTTTTTTTTTTTTTTTTATGAGAACCCCAAACACGAGAGGTATTATAACCTATAGTACTTAGTACCGTGCTTGGGTTGGAGGTTGAGAAGACGAAAGAAGATATTTGTTGATATTGGACTTGAACTTCTGTAGATTGTAATTTTCAGGAAATACGTATGAAGGAAGGTTGTTCCAGAAAACGGCAGTTGAATGAATAAATGAGGAAGATGAAAAGTTGGTTCTGTGGGTTTGAAGTTGGACAGTAAATGGATGTTGGCTGGTGGCGGCACGTGTTCGGACTGTTTTGAAAGAGAGAGCGGGAATTATAGAAGCCAATTCAGAAGAACAGTGCCCATGGAAGTATCTGTAGAAGAGGCATACAGCAGAAACAGTGCGTCTATGAGGAGGCGCCTCCGTAGCCAGGTGGGAAGGAGCAGCAGTGCGCAGCACACGCTTCTTGATTAGACCGGGGTTCGAGCCCATCACCACCAAATACGGAGGATGCGGAAAGGTCAGGAAATGACCACCGCATATCCCGGAGCAATATGGCCTTAGTTGCTAATGCTCCTAAAAAAACCAAATAACAACAACAACAGCGTCTATGAGAAAGCGAGTGGAGAGATTCTGTTAGAGATGAATCATTAATTAACCTAACTGCCCTCTTCTGAATGGAATCAAGAAGCCTGAGAGAGGTTTTGGGGGCACCACCCCAGATGTGGGAACAATATTCCATGGCAGAGCGGATTTGCGATTTATACAGAGTGAGCAGCTGTTTGGGAGAAAAGTAACGCCAAGAGCGAAAGAGAAAACCAAGTTTTTTAGATGCAGAGGAAGCAATATTTGTAATGTGCTTGTGCCAAGAGAGATTAGAAGTCAGGGTAATCCCCAAAAGAGATATATCATTTTGCCTAGAAATTGGAGTGTCACTCTAAACATAAGCATAGGAGCAGAAGAATCCTTTTTGCGAGATATAAGACAAGATTGAGTTTTAGAAGGGTTGAAATCAACTAAGTTGTCTTTGCCCCACTGGAGAATTACCTGAAGATCGGCATTTAAGGAATTGGCAGCAGATTTTCGAGAACTTGAAGCTGATTGAGCTGGACAAGGTTTCTCAAAATGGAAAGTTGAATGCAATGTGCTATCATCGGCAAAACTATGGATAGGATTTCCAGTCAATGGAAGAAGGTCATTGATATACAAGAGGAAAAGAGTGGGGGAAAGAACTGAACCTTGGGGGACACCGGCATTAGTGGAGAAGTTAGAAGACAGAGAGCCATCTACCATCACCCTCAGTGAGCGATCAGAGAGAAAACTGGATAACCAATTACTAAAAACAGTTGGCAAACCATAAGATGGAAGCTTATTTAGAAGACCTTTATGCCAAACACGATCAAAAGCCTTTGAGATGTCAAGAGCAACTACTTGTGTTTCACCGAACCTTTCCATTGAATTAGTCCATAAATGGGTAACATAAGCCAGAATATCACCAGTGGATCGACACTGACGGAATCCATACTGGCGATCGTTGATCAGACGGAAGGTTTCTAGGTAGTTTAAGAGTTGGCGGTTAATTGATTTCTCCATTACTTTAGAAAGAGTAGAAGTAATTGCAATGGGACGATAATTGGATGGGAGGGATTTGTCACCCTTTTTAGGAACTGGCTGGATATGAGCAAATTTCCAAGCAGAAGGAAAAACACCTTTGGAATAAGAAAGTGAAAAAAGGCGGCAAAGAATAGGAGTAAGTTCAGGAGCACAGGTTTTGAGAACAAGTGGAGAAATACCATCAGGACCTGGAGCTTTCTTAGCATCAAGATTCATCAAAATCCTTCTGATATCCTTTTGACGGAAGACCACAGGAGGCATTGAATGGAGCGTGTTAGGAATGGTGGGAGGTGTTTTACCAAGATCATTAATACATGAGCTCGAAGAAAAATGGGATGCTAGCAGGTCAGCTTTATCCTTGGCTGAAGTGACAACAGAACCATCTGGTTTGGACAGAGGTGGGAGCAGAGATGGGCAAAAGTTGCGGCCAATAGCATTTGGCAAGAGACCAGAATGCTCGGCTACCATTAGGGCAAGAAGCAAGTTTTCTACTCTTAGCCTGTTCAAACTCTAGTTTGGACTGATTAATAACTGCTTTACAATTGTTGCGAGCTTTGGTGTAGGCAGAAAATGAAACTGAAGAATTAGAAACAAGCCAATTACGATATGCAACGTTCTTCTCTTGGACAGCCTTAGCACATTTATTGGAAACCCAAGGTTTAGATAAAAGACGAGATTTTAAAGTGGAGTGTGAGATAAAGGATTCCATTCCTGCAAGAATAATTTCACTGACACGATCTGAGCAAACGTTGACATCAGAAGTTTTGAAACAGTAATCAGACCAAGGAAAAGAAGAAAAGAAGTCTCGCAGGTCATCCCATTTTGCATTCTTGTAATGCCAAACAATACGAGGTTGGGAATAGGCATGAGATAAAGGTTCCATTGTAGAAGAGACAATCACCAAGTTGTGATCTGAAGTGCCTAAAGGACCTCTCACTTCAACCTTGTACTTAGAAGGGTTGTTTGTGAGAAAAAGATCAAGCGTATTGGCTGTATGATTAGGATTGTCCGGTATTCTTGTAGGTAAATGAACAATCTGTGCTAGGTCATTAGTAATTGCAAAAGCCTCAGCATCTCGACCTGCTGGGTCGGTGTGACTAGAAAACGGAAGCCAGCTGGAGTTGTGAACGTTAAAATCACCAAGGAAAATTACCTCACTGTTAGGAAAGTTAGACTGGAGAAAGTCAAGTTGCAAAGAGAGGAAGTCAAAGAGCTCCAAGTGATTAGTGGAGTTGGGAGAACGGTAGAGACAACAGATGAATTTTACACAATGAGGTAGAGAGATTTTAAGCCAGAGAAGATCAAAGAGAGGAGATTCCAAATTGCCAAGTCTCTGACAGGGAATATAAGAACGGACATATGCACAAGTACCACCTTTGAGGCGAAAGGAATCATACAGCAAATAATTTGGACATCTGAGATGAGCAGTAGTTGAATCAACTGATAACTGAGATTCAGTCAGAAAAAGTACATGGGGTTTGGAAGACTGCAAGTGGAAATGGACATCGTTGAGATTAGAATTGAGACCAGGTATATTTGTGAAATGAATTAGGAAGTCCTTGGGAGGTTTAGATCTTTTCGCAGATAAGCTTGCTCTATTATTTTGACAATTCATGGTGTATTCAATAGTAAGAAAAAGTGGGTGGGACATGCTGTATGAAGTAATGAAATTTTTGGATATGGCGTACATGTGGTAAGAATATACCCAGATCCTTGACATAACGTGGCCTCGACAATGCTCCCCGCATACACACAACTCGGACTCCCTCCAGTCACTATCTGGCAGAGTAGAGGTAGCAAGATTATACACTAGCTGATCCGGAAGCTTCCTAGAGAGTTACCAATAGGTTCAGTCCGGTGTACTAACTAGCGGCCGGCCTGCGAACACCGTTTTAGAGCTGTACCCTCGAAATGTAAGGAATATTGGATCTCGCCACGACATTCATCATAACCTCAAAAATCATCAATCATACTGCATGATGGAAGAGATAGGGAAGGGTTGGCCGGAACTTAGCTCTAGAGACTAAACATGGGTTCCACCACTTCAAGCCTCCAATAAGCAAAGTGGTGGTATTTCACCGGTTGATGAGAGTCATCTATCACCTAGTACTGCCTGGTAACATAGAGGGGCGGCGTTCCTCCATGTGGTGTGGGCGCCACACCTCGACCCCTGCTTATGTTGGTTCACACCTGGGTGGTCACCCACCATGTACTTGTGCATGGAGGTTATACCCAGGATTACTAACAGTCCCACCATCGTGAAGGTGCAAGCAGAGGATTTGGCTGTCATAGACCGTCCGGACTTCGCCGAAATTGGGTCCACTTTGACTTGAGTGTCACCCGAATATCAGTTCCATCAGCGTTTTAGACTCCCAGGTAGCAAGAACAGCTTGTCTGGCATATCTGAGAGAATGTCTATGACAATCTCAAGGACCAAGATTGTAGTGAATTGTGGAGTTGGGAGACAATAGAGGCAACAGATGAATTTGACAGAATGGGAATGAAATTTTAAACAAGAGTGGATCAGAAAGTGGAGATTCCAGATTTGGAAGTCTCTGACAAGGAATATTAGAATAAACATAGGTACAAATACAACCTTTAAATCAGGAAGAATCATGGATCAAGTAACAAGAGCAAATAAGATTAATTTTTTTTTCCCACTTCATGCCTTCATTAAGCATAATGAATTATTGCACCAGATGCTTGGGGTCATCTACCACCTAATACTGCCTAGTGTCACAAAGGTTTGGCTATTCCTTTGTGCAATTTGGCTGTGACATCTCAATTCATGTTTACTACGGTTCACAACATGGTGGTATTTTTTGAAACTTGCATATGAAGATGGCTTTTTCAGTGACCCAAACAGATAGGCGCCTCCGTAGCCAGGTGGGAAGGAGCAGCAGTGCGTAGCACATGCTTCTTGATTAGTCCGGGGTTCGAGCCCGTCACCACCAAATACAGAGGATGCGGAAAGGTCAGGGAATGACCACCGCATATCCCGGAGCAATATGGCCTTAGTTGCTAATGCTCCTAAAAACCAAATAACAAACAAACAAACAAACCAAACAGATAGATAATAAGTTGGTTGATTAATGAAGTAGACAACTATTTTGAGTGACCTGCATACATTTTGTGTTTGATTTTGTTCTGTATCTAATTTTGCATTTGATTTTGTTCTGTATCTAATACATATATGTAATTCTGATTTTGCAACACATGGTATTTGAGATCCAAATGATAAAACATGTACATTTTATTATCTACTATAATGCAAATAACCTTATACTGAATGCTCATGTTTCTAAGAGCATATGAAGGCTCATACATGAAAACTAAGATAAACTATAACACTGTACTTGATACTGTAACTATATCAGAGGAATGGATGGTTAATCTCCTTCATAGTAGGCTTCTTCAGTATGTACTATATTTTTTAGTGTGGTGAATATCTGATGATGGAATCACTCAAAAATTGGTGGCCTCACTCAAATTCTTGTACTGCTTTTTATTTCATTTTTAAATTCTATTTGTTTCAGTTGACAAGTTCAGTCACAGTTTGTGATTTTAACAAAATCATTTACTGCACACTTAAATGCAGCCCCCAAAATCGCTTTAACTTCAAAGTCAGTTTATAAATGAAAGAAGCAAAGGAAAGTAAGCTCTAAATATGTCAGATAGAATGTCAGTCAATATTCATCAAAGCATTGCCCTATACCAATGATATGCAGTCAGTCTTGATTTATCAAAGATATGCAGTAAGTCTTGATACTTTCTGATCACCTCTCATATATGCTATGTAAATTTTATGAAATACTTTTGAAAGAATAGACTAAAGAACAAAAATTGTAGCTTAGTAATGAAGGTTTATTTTAAAAATAGTTTAGCATATGACTCCCCACTGCAAGATAGAAGAGGATCACTAAAGTTAAGCGATAAATTCAGGTTTATGTATATGTGAATAATTTTTTTCCTTCTTTTAGGTTTTTAAATTTTATGTTTTATTAGTATTGGTAGTGATGCAAGGAAGAAAAGCTTATGCAGCAGCAACAGAACAAAAAAAATTTTCTCGCTTGACTTATGTATTCCTTCTAAAAATTTTTATTTTTTTAAAAATTTATTCCGACTGCTCATTTCCACAGCATGGGTGGAACCTTAATCCAGCAATCAACTACTCTCTGCATGAAGACAAATTTCCACACATCTGCTCTCCAGCCATCCCATTTTAGTTTAAATTTGTGCCTTTGTGTTCTCTGAAAAAAATAATAAAGAAAGATACCATTAGCATTTAGTTTACTTTACTTAACCCTTTCAAAGCCTTTTATACTTCAGTTAGGCTTCCATGCACCTGGTTTCCAGCTGTTGCATTATATAGAAGTACTGTCTTTCTTGATAAGAATATGTGTTTGCTTGCCTATTTAAATTTTTTTCTCTTCTCTGTACCATTTGCAACAGACTTGTGTCCTTTCTAAAATGAGGTTTCAAAGGCTGTGTGCAGTATTCCAGAAGTATCCTAAATATTGTTCTGTACATTGGGATAATCACCTTTTTGAACTTGCTGGCAGAACTCCATTATATTGTTGACAGAACCCAAGCTGTTTTAGTAAGCCTATCTGCATTGCCTAGAGAACTTCATGTTCAATTGTACGGTTAATCTGAATTCTTTTTTTTTTTTTTTTCTTATCAACTATCTTAAATTTGGTACTACCCAAATTATATTATGCTGGGACCACTGCTACTTAAATGTAGTAACTTGCATTTATCCATGTTAAACTTCATTTGGCATTTTCCTGCCCATTTGTCTGGTCTATCTAACTCTTGAAGTAGCTTATCCTGAATAATACTGATTGGTTACACCTTGAATACTGCATACTGGTCTGGAGGCCTAATTTTAGGATGGATGTAGAATTGCTGGAACGAGTACAGAGAAGGGCAATGAGATTGATGAAGGGAACAGTGGGTTGCTCTAACCAAGAAAGGCTTAAGTTCTGCAAATTGCAGCATCTGGAGACTAGGCACCTGCAAGGTGATCTGATTAATTTAGGTGTATAAGGCCTTGAATGGTTTGAGCAAGCTTAGTGCTGATGGGATTCTTCCTCTTGCTCAGATTACACACCTGAGGGAGCCTTAAATTCAAATTGAGGAAGGACAGTTGTAGAATAGATGTGCACAAATTTTCCTTTAGCCAGCGGGTGATTGATTGCTGGAGCAAACTTCCATCAGTCGTTGTAGAAGTTGATAGCTTAAATAAATTCAAGAAAGAACTGGACAGACTTGGAGTCAATGGGTGAAATGGGAAGGGGCTCCCCCCCTTCCGTTTGGCTGATTCTATATAAGCGTGCTTTCTTGCATCATATGCCTCTACTAATGCTAATGCTAAACAACACCTTCATCAGGAAAGACTTTGAATATGTAGGCTGCATAACTTCAAGATGATGAAGTTTATAAGGTTCTTAGAGATTAAACTAAATTGAATGAAGGTGAACTTTTCATTGTTTTAAATGATTACAGAATTTGGGGCATATAAATTCAATCGGTAGAGGTTTAGACTGTATTGGAGGAAGTTTTCTTTTAGCATTAGTTGTTTACTGGAATAAAAAAGGTGTTGCCATGAGTGGTTGAGGCTGATAGCTTCTGGAAATTTGAAGGTCAGTTTAATAGATACCAACTTGAGGAGGGAGTCAAATAAGCAGTTTATTTATTTATTTTTTTTTTTTTTTCGGTTGGTGCAGTAACCAACCAACCAGACAGACTTTTGGAGTGAATGGATGGGTGAAATGGGAAGGGTTTTTTTTTTTTTTTTTTTTTTTTGGCTGATGCTGTATAAGTTGCTTTCATGCATCATATGCCTCTACTAATGCTAATACTATTAACTGACACCTTTGTATCAAAAAGATGGGATGCCTTTGTATCATCATCTTTTTATTAGTAGAGATAATTGCACATCCTCTGTGAATCCAGTGATGTTTTTATTATAGCTAAAGGTTAGATTACTTCTTTTTTCTGTTCTTTTAATATAATTAGATAAATTATATTTTTCTTACATGCTTTGTTCACTTTTCTAACTGGGTTAAAGCAATCCTATCAACATCCGGAAACGACACTCCTAAAACTAAAACCAGTGAAGCCGTTAACACTCCAATCAATATTCCAACTGATACTCCAATGGTCTCGAATGACATAGAAAAATTGAAAATTGCTAAAGACTTTAAGAAAACTGAAGCACCCACTAATGGTATGGAAGTGGATGAACACCAAGGTTATGAGGAACCAATCATAGAACTTCATGTCAATGACACAATGGACACTGGACACCCCATGTTCCCAAAAAAAGACCAGAAGAAATGCTCCGTACAAAAAAAAAAGTCGGACGAATCTTCCTAAACTAAACCAAAATAATGCAATGCAAAACATCATACAATGGAACTGCAGAGGACTAAGAAGCCATTCATATGACTTGAAGGATTTACTCGCTCAGTTTAATCCCATAGGCATATGGGATTAAACAGGAAACGTTCCTTTCACCGCAGATCTCGTCAAAATTTCAAATTATATCATGTACAGACGAGATAGAGGATCAGAATCTCCTGCACGTGGAGGAATAGCTATTCTTATTAATTCAAATATTCCATCGAGGCTCATCTAGTTACAAACCTCCCTAGAAGCTGTCACAGCTCGTATTGAAGTTGGTAATTCAGTTACCCTTGTTTCTATTTACATTCCACCATCTCTGCCATTTCCTCATTCAGAACTGGACAATCTCCTTACACAACTCCCAATGCCAATTTGCCTTTTCGGTGATTTTAATGGCCACCATTCATTGTGGGGATCCACTACAATGGATGCAAGAGGCAAATTGATTGAAGAGTTTTTGAATAAAAATGATATAAATTTACTAAACTCTGGATCTTCCACATACATCCACCTACCTACAAATCCACTCCTGTAATTGACTTGTCAATTTGTTCACCGTCCATCTTTCCATTCATGACATGGTTGGTTAACACCAACCATGTCATGATCCCTTTAATAGCGATCATTTTCTGATTATTTGCACATTACAAACAGGAGTAACTGTTAATCCCGACCAACGATCCACTTGGAAGTTTAGAAAGGCAAACTGTGATGGCTGTTCTGCCCAAATATGTCTAGACAGACAGACTTTATGTTCAAAAACAACCCATTAATGATATAACTGCATATATAACCAATCAGATTCTGACAGCATCCAATGCATCTATTCCAAAATCCAAGGCCTATCACATTCACTAAAATCACTAGTGGAATACAGATTGCCTTCATGCCAAACAGGAGAAAAACTGTGCCTGGAATAATTTAAATAAGCCACAACTAACTTAATCGCTTAGAGACTTCAAACTAAAGAAAGGCAAATTAGATGGAAAGCGAAGCGTGATTCGTGAATTGCCTTTGTCTCAACCATCACCAAAGACACCGAGACCTGGCTCATCTGAAGAAGGATACAGGCCCCAAATGGCAAATTTGCTCGGCTGCCCTTTCTGATACTTCATTGGAAAGGGAAAGACATGTCTATTCCTGAAGAAGTTCCTAATGCACTAGTTGAATCATTTGCCACAGTCTCTGCTTCTGCTTCCTATGAATCCACCTTCCAAAATATTAAAGCAGTGGCAGAACGACATAAAATCAACTTCTTTACATGCCGCTTCTTCTCGTACAACCAACCCTTTGCATTAAAAGAACTTAAAGAATCATTAAATAGATCATCCAGTAGTACTGCAGGCCCAGATGGTATTCATTACATTATCCTGAAGCATTTACCTGAAAAGGACTTGCCTACTTTGTTGATCTTCTACAATCGGATCTTTTATGAAAATGCTTATCCTTCTTCCTGGCATCATTCTTTTATTATTGCCATACCAAAACCAGGAAAAGATCCTTCCATGGTTCAAAATTATAGGCCTATATCTCTCACAAGCTGCCTGGGTAAAATTTTCAAAAGGATGGTTCATACAAGGCTTACTTACACCCTGGAGTCACAGAATCTATTGCCAGATCATCAGTATGGCTTTCGAAAAAATAGATCAACCCTAGATGTGCTCATCGAAGCTGAATCTCCTATCTGCAATTCCTTTGTCAGGAAACAGTATCTAGTCATGGTCAACTTAGATCTTGAAAAGGCATTTGACACTACCTGGCATCATGGTATTCTTATGGATATTTACCATCTTGGATTTAGAGGCCATTTGCCTGAAATTTTTTTTTTTTTTTTTTTGCCTGAAATAATTAAAAATTTCCTGCAATTGCACACTTTTCAGGTCCAGTATAAAAACACTCTCTGTGCTTCTCACATTTAGAAGAGGGAGTTCCACAGGGATCGATACTTAGTTCAACACTTTTGCAGTTAGAGTTAGTAGCATGACACAAGATATCTCAAAAACTGTTGA